>NC_057850.1:98051624-98064124 GCF_015237465.2 Chelonia mydas
TCAGGCACATTCTTGTTGTGTAAGCAGCAGGCAAACTGTGCTTTATCTGACAGACAGTGTGTAAATCTGTCCATGCAAAAATCCAAATGTTTAGTTTGCTTCTGGTCACTGTAATAATCTGCTTATTTTCTTGTGCTAGAGCAATGACATCACTTAGCAGAATGCACCACAGACAGGAGTCCCAGATAAGGCTCTGTAACTGTCAGTTATTCACTCCTTGATTGGCAAGGAGATAAATAGGAATTTACTGCAGGTTTGCTTGCAGCTAAAAGAGCAGACAACACCTTAGGATAACTATATGAAGAGGATGAAGTGTATTTAGCATGCTCAACCTATAGCTTGGGAAAATGGATAGAATAACTTTTTCAAATTTCAGTATTTTGGTATATTAATAACAGCTACTGAAAAAAACACTTTAAAGGCAAATTGCATGGATTGATTGACAAAATAAGCAAAGCAATACAAAAACAACCATATGTAATTATGTTTTTTTAAAACAAGTTTTGAAAATATCAGTATCATAATTGAGAATGGGGTTAGTGTCTTTCTTTAATTAAAATCAAGGTAATATCGTAGCATTTTCTAATATTTTGTCATACTGAACCTTGTCCTGGAAAGTAGCCTGTTCTAGAGGTGGAAAATGATTGACTGTATAGTAGTTAAACCATGGTAATTGATTCAAAAATGATTACAGACTATGTATATTGCTGATTTATTTAATCTGTGGTCAGTAACTAGACAGACCATGGTCTAACCCTGAACAAATGAAAAATCTTTGCTATGGAGATGCAGTAACATGGATACATTATTTTTGTAAATGTTTTGTATGCTACCTAAAAAAAAACTAGTTACTTTAAAAAGAAAACTGCAATATAGTAGGAAATCTATTCTAATCTTCTAATTATATCTAATCTTCTGCATCTTCTAAGTGTCTCTAATTCCAAAGGAGAGTAAAAATATATTCTAATGCTGAATGTGTCTAAAATATAATTTAATAAGAATAATAAACTGCCAGAATGAAAATCCATCTCTTTGACAATCTGATGATATGAGATGGAACATTGAAAATGCAAATAGTTCTTTAAAGAAAGACATAGACTTCTAGAATTGTTGTAATTCAGTAACATCAGTTTTAAAATGTTGTTTTTTAAAGGTCCATGCTTCAAATTAATCGTTTGTTTAAATAATAATGAAATTTACCTTACAAAACATTGAAAGTCTGTCTATCCTGATTTTAAAGGAATATTCTTAGTTAAACTAGCCTCCAGTTCATCAAAAGGTAAGGCATCCTAGAAGGTTGACCTAGTAGAGGAACATATCTGGCTGTGGGATACATTTCTGTATATCAAGCCAATTGTTCTTATACTTACTGGTCCTAAAATGATGGGCACCATAAATGAGCATTGGTTAAAAGCTTACTTTTTTGTGCAAATGTGTTATGAGCTTTTTGGATTATGTTTAGACTGAAAATTACATTTTTAAAATCATAAGTATGCCCTAAGAATCACAACGTCAGAATGATTGCATCTTAATTAAAAATACATATTACTTCAGTGAGACTTTTCCCCTGCTTACTAGTAAAGAGGAAGAGAACAGTAATGGAGCACTCTCTATGTGCTGAAATAACTAAAGGTCTTGTTTCATTTCAAAGGGTTAACCTTTTGAGAAGAAAGCTTCTGCTAGTACCATAGTGATGGACTCTATATAAAAATCAGTGATAGATGCTATATAAAAATCTTTGAACTTTTGTAGGCTGTGTTGCTGTATACAAATATGCAATTTCAATGTTTTTTTAAATCCAGTTTCTCATCAGTTTGTGGGATATAATTTAGAAATTTTATTTTTTATTGTTTTAAAATGTACCATTGTTGGCATTTTACTTTTGATGAAATATGTATGATTTATATTATCACAGTATACTCAGATCATCATCTTGTATTAATATAACATTTTAACAAGAAGCGTGAAATAGAAAAGTCCATGTTGTAGCAAGATTGGCATGGTTGCATCATTAGTGTAATAGTTCCATCTCCTTAAATTATAATCTCTATATTGTAGTAGTACACTTACAGCAGTCATACACTTTTAATTTGAATTTAAACATTCCAGTGCAGTGTTTGCAACCCAGATACTAAAGCATTGGGCTAGTTCATGAAAACAAGAATGTTGAACTGACTAAAATAGCATATAAACAAAAGTGAAATTGACTAGTTTATTTCCATCATTCAACCTAAGTGAAATTCAATAAGTAAACACATAGTTAACTGGTGAAAAGTGAATGAAATTTTAAAAGTTCCGTTTTTAATAAACTAAGATGTTATTAATAATACAACCAAGAAAAAAATGTTTACCTTACCATGTCTCTTTAAACAAAGTTATTTTGCTGTAACTATAGCCACATCACACTGGGCTGGAGCCAATGAATATGGAACTTAATAGAGTCTCATTGACTTCAGTTGAGGTTGGATTGGGCCAATAATTAAAACATCACATTATAGTAAGATAATGTGTGTTATAGTAAGATCACACTTAGAAAAATTGCATTTATACTCATTTGATTCAAATTGAGTTTGTCTTATGATCTCACCTTAGTAAAATCATACTGGTACTGCATTGCTGCCACATCACTGCAATAAAAAAGCCATGGCACTGAGTCTCAGAGCCTGGATTAATTGACTTGGGCTCCTGGGGCTTGGGCTGCAGAGCTAAAAATTGCAGTGTAGATATTCGGGCTCCAGCCCAAGCCTGAATGTCTGGACTGCAATTTTTAGCCCCACAGCCTGAGTCAGCTGACCTGGGCCAGCCACAGCTGTGCTGTGGGTTTTTTATTGCAAGGTAGATGTATTCTTATCCTGACACTGCATTGAAGTCATACACAGTAGCAGTACTGTTTGGTAATGCCTCACAAGAATTTCAGCTGTAAAGTTATTTATCTAAATACAATGCAAAATAAATACAAAGAAATATAAAAAATTAGACTAATTTTAGAAGTCACCTGTAGATGTAAAGTCCATGCTCACTGCAACCTTTGAGGAGGTCTTTGTCCAGTTACCTGGGAAAAAAGGGGTATTTCCATTTTAAGGGCTTCTTACAACAAGGTGGGGATTAGGGGGAAAGTTTACAGGGATGGACAGGAAGGGCAGGAAGCAGTTGGGGCCAAGTCAGGAGAAGTCGGTGCATTTTCCTTCCTGGTAACTGGAAGAGTGGGTGTTTGTATCCCATTCAGCCCTGGAGAGGCCCTCCTTTACTGGGGTTGAGCTTGCAGCACTCACCCACTCGTGAATTTGACAAAAAGGACCACATTCTTTCTTGATCCTCTGTGGGCATTATGCTAGTTGCCTTTTTTCTTTTCTTTTTTTTGGTGGGGGGGGGTTAGGAAGGATTTTTTTCACTCATTGCTAAGATGAAGTGGGTTTTTTCACCTTCCCCACAGCAAATCTGGGACCTGGTGGGATGCAGTAGTGTGGGTTAGGTTATAATGACATAACTTAGTATGCAAAACTTGTGACAGATGTCCAGTGCAGGTACTCTGTGTGGAAGGGTTATGCTTATTGGATAAAATGGATTGGAAAAGGATATGAGGGAAAGCATCTCTTAAGGGAGCTGAGTAAGGGGGGACTGGGGCTTGTACATCCCATACACTGGGGAGCCAACCCCCCTTTTAAGGGAGCTGAGGAGAATGGGGTGGAGCTCCTATGTCTGGAACAACAGGGAGCCAACCCTTCTTGTTTTATGATCCCCTTTCATTTCATGTGATGAGAGGGTGATGGAGTCCCAGGAGCAGAGTCACTGGGACCTGTTTTGACGTTATATGAAAATGATTAAGGAAAGAATGAAGACATGCACTGTACAATTTGTTGCTGGATCGGTATTCCCAGATATTTTAATTAAATAAAGTTGTGGCCTAATTAAACCACATCCATTGCCTTCTTACCCTTTTGCTTGTTTATATTTTATAAAGAAGGCCTGAAAAGTGAATTTTTTGTTTTCTTTTGTGTTTTTCCCAATTTGTTGTTTTATTTCCTTTCTTTCTTCTCTTTTTTAACACATTAATAATTCAGGTGTGACTCTTGGATGACTAGCGAGACCTAATAAATTCATGACATCAGCAGTACAAAGAAAGTGACATCTAATTGAGGGAGAGGGAAAGCCTTTTGGTCCTCCCTGGGTAATGACTACCACTTTGACCTCTCTCCAACAAGTGCTAAAATCTTGTTTGCCTCTCTTGACCTCTTCCAAGATAAGCCATTTATCCCACTGAGTTTTGAAACCCTTCCAGTCCCAGATGAGTTCTGCAGCTGATGGAAATGTGCCTTAATTCCCATACATCTTACTTTGCAAAACTGAGGGTGTGGCCTGATTGTCAATATCATAAAAAGAATGGCACTTCTATCATCTATGACCACATAAAAACAGATGTCTCTCAGTACTTGAAATCTTTATAGGAATTTTCAAAGCCTATTTCAGCTGTAAATATAAACTGAAAACATAAACAAGAAAAAATAACCTCTTCTTTCTCCTTGATTTTGGCAAATGTAGTGTGCTTGACACCAAGCTTGTTAAAAATATATGTCATAGTGTAGTTTCTCTGATACTCTGATACCATACCACTCTGCTGTTTTACAAGCCTAGGCTTGTCACAGATTAAAGCTTTGTTGGATGGAATAAAGATGGCAATAAATATATGTCTCTGATGTCATTATGACCTAAATTAAACTGTTGTCTTATGTTAACAAAAAACCCAAAACACTGTTCCTCATCACATTTAAATAATCTTGCTTTAAAAATATTTTTTTCTGTAAAGATTTTATTAAAGATGGAATTTACTGGAGGAGGGGCAATTTAATAGCTTAGATTTTATTGTATAGGAACTTGCAATAGATATCCCTGACATCTATCATTGTTCATTCTTTACTGTAGATACAGACAAACAGTAGATGACACTAACACCATGGAAAAGATACAAAAATAATAACAGTCAAGCCTCTGGTGACTAATTGTGCAAAGAAATGCTGTCCATCTTCAGCTGTTAATATGAACAGAATCAACAGAGAGGGGCTTAATTTGTTAAAAACAGTAGATACCTTTTGAACATGGAATAGGTAAAATCCAGCAAGAAAGAAGGTTATTTTGTTACCCTGTGTGGTAACATTTATTTGTCAGCAATATAACCGTTTATATAGACCACAAATTCAAGCTAATGTTGGAAGGAAGACTTTTCATGGGAAACCTTTCTGCTTAAGGCTTGAATCCTCAAGTTCATACTCAATGAAACTCTTATTTAGTGGCCTGCTCCTGCAAGCAAGCGCATTAATAATTTTACTGATGAGATTAGCTGCAAAGAAATCAACTCCTTGAATTTGTCAGAGCCTTACTTGAGAAAGGACTGTAGGATTTGGCTCTCAGTGAATAAATTCCCTTGCTTAACAAGCTCAGCTCTTGTGAATTGATTAAATTGCCTACTGGGATCCCAAAGAAGTTTGTCTGAATATAAGTCAGATGGATGTCCAAGGTATTTTATATTCCACTGTCATCTAGAAGTGAGGTAATAAACATAGCTGCTGGATTTCTAAATAAATAAATCCTTTTGATAGCAAAGATCAAGAACAATGTTGGGAGGTAAAATCAGCTCCGACTTTCCCACTGGGGAAGAGCCCATAGTATAAAGATGACCATAGCCCCAAGCTAAATTATTTGATCAGTATGATCTCCCACCCTAATTCCAGAAAGGATATTGAAGTGAATTCCTGGCTGCCGCCAAAGCTTTTCTGTGGAATGGTAAAAATAAAACCCAACACTATTTCTTGATACGTTACTGGTTTAAACTAGTTGGTTTTTAACATAAAGCAATATTTGCACTGGCAGACAGCCTAGAAGTGTGAATCCCACTTAGTAACTCTTTTGAAGCAACCTTTTTCACATACACCTGTTGCTTCCTAAGATACTTTGAACTTTTCTTCCCTAAGACAGGATGAATTCTGTTAACCAGAGCAACTAGATGCCATGGTTACAGGCATCCAGAACCTTATAGTTTGAATCTTGATCTTCCAAACCCCATTGTGACTTAATTTCTTTCTCAAGATTAGGAGAGCCCCATGGATTTGGTATAAATGTGTGGAGCACAGTATTCACCTCCTAAAGAAAAACAACAACAAATTATCATGTCTTAATACAACAGGGAGGATGAAGTTGTCTGCAGTTGTCTGCTAAGATCATGCTAAATTCTAATGGTAACAATAGATGAGTTCTCTTCGAAGTATAGTATGATTCTGATGGCTTTTATGCAGTCAGGGCTTCCTGAACTTTATTGTTCTGCACAGCTACATTGAATATTTACTAGTGTTTTGGGATTCCTATTCAGTCTGATTAAAATAATGGATTTCAAAGCCATCGAACACATTATTTGCGAGATTTTCATTAATCATCATTCTCTGTAAAATCATACTGAGTAATTTGGGGCCAACTAACCATGTGATTAAAACAGCCAAGAAGTGCAAGTGGGCAGGTGGAAGGATTTGAGTCACAAGTTAGGAGTTTGCCACCTGTGATGGACATCAGTTGATATATGTAATGGAAACTGTGGGAAAGTAACTCTTTATGGCATTATTCCAATAGACTGAATTACCCAAGAGGTTCCCTATTCCAACCCTATGTTCTAACATTCTCTGATACATAAGGTAAAGAAAAAGTAGTGTTCAAGTGAAACTGTAAGTTTTATTGGTGTAAAGGGGTTTGAATCATTAATATTGTACACAGATGTTCAATGTTTTTCTACATTATATATTTGTACTAGTAAAAACTCATAGAACAGTGTTAATGAAACATACCTTCATGGGCATTAAATATTAGGATATGACTCTATTTTAAGTGATTGTATATTATAAAAAGCTCTGTTGTCAGATTAATGTTATAAAATTGACAGAATATTATAACACCATAGAAGAAGATAAATTATAAACTTTCCATTTTGCATTAATGCAATGGTAGGAATGATGGGGTTAGGGTTATTGGTGGCATCATATCTTTCAATTGGCCCATAAGCCTGTGGCCAATACATAAAATAGTCTGTGCTCCACTTTCATTTATAACCTAGTTCATTATAATTGTTTAATGTTTTAAAAATTAAAAAATTTGTGTTTAAAGTATGATTCTATTCTGAAAAGTGACTGTATAAAAATAGTACCTACTTACTCAGCAGATCCATTTCCTATGTATTTTCAGAGTCATAAATGACAAAAAATAAGCTTTTACTACATTTTACCTCTATTAATATTGCAGAGCCAAAAAAGCTGTAAGAGAATAAGGGGTATTATTTTCTTGCTCATGTTATGCCTCTGCAAACCTATGGGCCAGAATCTTTGCTCATGTAAATCAGTGTATCTGGGATCTGGCCCTATGAGTTGGGATACATACATTTGAAATGTAAAGTGATATTGCATGGGTCTAACAGAGGGCACAGTCTGATTAGTGGAGCCAGAAAGAGCAGTTTGATTTGAAGACCCCAGGTTGAGGTTCCTAGGCTGGCAGTTAGGAAAGCGATCAGTTTACTTGGAAACGGAACAAATTTGAGAGACAATAAACGCAGAACTCAACTATGCCATTTTCTGAAATTCACTTTTCAAAGACCCACTGTAATGTAGTTTGCCTCTTTGTTTCCACCCTCTATGAGTGGATGCAATTCACCCTGCCCCTTTCTGTAGGAATGTAGTCCATCAGTGGGCATTACTGCTCACTTTCCCAAGGTGTAGTCCTTTTTGAAAACATCAGACTACAGTCTTCACATGCAGGAACTAGTAATGTGCCTCAGTTGAGTAAGTTATGTGAAAAACTGTGTGTATTAAACAGTCCCTTGTCAGTCATTTGTTAGCAACAAAATTGTAATGTTTCCTTAACAATGGTGACAGTGGTGAATTTTTGTTTTAAAATGTATCCAGATATATCCTTAGACAGAAGAGGGTAACAGCTTCTTATTGATACATTACAACAAATAAGTGTAACGATTTGGTTTTAAAAAACACTTTTATTCTTCTGCACTTTGAGAAATGTACTTTCTCTTTTAAATTGAATTTGGAACTCCGGATGATAGGTGCCAGGCTCACAGCACAATTCTGTTAGTCCACAGAATAGGTGCAGTACAGCACAGTGTAGTGGCCCAATAGATATGTTGCACAAAGAGAGTACAGTGAGTAGCCTTGCTCATTTGCCTCAGTTACTATAATACGTTTAGGGGCAAGAGAGTAGTTCATTTCCCATACCCATCCATTCCTTGGCACATGTGTTCCAAGAACCTCTTGGTGCCAGCTGGTGGAGGGCACTGCGGCATGTGGAATTTTATGGGGATCTTCAGGGTTAGATATATGCATAATAGTTCATTAAAAGATAGCATATGAAATCTCTAGTAAGAGCCAGTAGATCACTTGTTATCATAATGCAAGATGCATGGATAGATTGTATTAGGGGAGTTATATGTCTGTTCTGAAAATAATGTTCTAGAGGCAGGTTACCAGGAGGTGACATGTCTCAGGTTCCTTTCAAGCAGGAGATAATGGGTGCTTATTTCTCTGTCTGGGCATGTGCGTTTTAGACATTGTATATGTCTCACTATGGATGCCTGTTTGCATACTGAGCCAGATGCTAATCAAGAGATTCTGAAATCTTCATGAGTGGAGATTTACAAGAACCCGTTGTGCTGTTTATTTCTGAGTGTAGCTGAGGGTGCGGAGGTGCATTCTGTCTCTTCACTAGGGAGACAGGCTTAACAGCACCTTTGTCTTAAGTACAGAGGGTCACAACCAAGCCTGGCTGTAAAGCGCTGGAAGGATTTTGGGTGAGCATTGCGCTATAAGACATGAAAGTGTCTAGATAAGTAAGTCTTAGTTCTCAAATGCGTGTTATGAGTTTTATATGTAACCATTTGTTTCTAATACTTCTACTTGCTATCACTTGAATCTCTATACTTTGCTAAATACACTTTTACTTGTTTTCATTATAAACAATCTTAGGTTCTGAGTGTTAAGCAGAGTGGTGAGGGGAGATGTAACTGGTAAGCTGGGGTACACTGTTTCTTTGGAAGTTGTGAATCTGTGAATATGGCCTGGTGAGTGTTCAGTGGAACAGGGACTAAATACTCCAGGGAGAGTCTCGTAAGACTCGGGGGTTGGACAGTGCTTATCACTAACCTGTAGAGAAAGAGCGAGGTCTCCATCGGTCTAGAGGAGAGTGCTTATGTTGCCTGTGGTCGGTAGAGTTGAGGAGCTGACCCACAGCAGGCACAGACAAGGTTTCCTCATGCTAAGATGCCTCACAGCCCTGGCTATTCCTGGGAAGCATCACAATGTATCTGTTGAAATTACAGGAAAGGTGCTATTTCTGATGGTAGTTTTTGTGTTGTAGACATGTTCATTGTGATGATATCACCAAACAGTCTGCATAGGCAACTTATCGTATATATTACAATTACTGTTGTGGCTGGGCTAAACTGGTGAAAAATCATTTGTGAAATTTATGGAGGGGGGGTTGGCCTGTTAATTCAGAATTATGTTCAAGTCTTGGAAATTTAGCTTTTCATCAGATTTTTGCAGATTGGCATATAAAATCAGGTTCTAGTGTGAAAACACATGCTTCCAAAAATCTGTTCATTTGAAATTTTGTTCCAGAATACCTTGTCAGCCATCTTTGGCAATTGTGGATTGTTGAAGGAGACAGATTATAGGGAGAGTTCGTAGCTACGACTAAAGTTTAGGTTGCCTAACACTTTATAAGACCCTGCTTTTAGTGCTGTAATTATGCAAAATTTAATCTTTTGTGGGGAGGGAATAGGTAGAAGCATAGGGGATTGGCAGGGACTGGAGCCAGAGGGGAGCCTGCTCAGGGGTGGGAGACGGAGACAGGGACGGGAGCTTGGTAGGTAGAAAGGAGAGGGGCAGGAGCCAGGAGGGTTTATAACTTCCAGAGCACACTTCCCTTCCTGTGTCTGTTATCAGCAAGGAACTGGGAAACCTGCTACAAAGTGTGTTTCTCCCTGCCACTGCCCTCCACTAGTGGGGCTGGCTCACATAAAGGGTAACAGCTACTACTGCCACCAGTATCTCTGTTAGCTTTCTTTTTTCTGTTTGCTTTTTAAAAAAACCTCAGTTTTTTTAAATGAAATATCCTATGTTAAAGGAATGTTGAGGTTGCAATGTCAAGAACTCAAAAGTTAAGAAATGTCAGAATTAAGGTTACCCATGCAAATTTAATTTGGCCTCCTGATGTGTATGAATTATAATATGATCTGTAATTACATGCTCTTATACTGGTTTTTCCACAGGACCCCTTTTTCATTCAGTGCACAGAATGAATGGTGCTCAGAGAATAAATCAGGGTCATATAGTGAATGAGGCTGTTGTCTGTAGGACCTTTCCAACTTTGGCAACAAATGGAGGGATCCTACAGACAACATGCTTCCTCACTACACAGCCCTGATTCATTCCTAGAACCAGTCCCTTCTGTGCACTGAATGAAGCAGAGGTCCTGTAGAAAAAATAGTATGTGATTGTGTAATTTCTGACTGTATCATAAGGCATATGCCCAAGAGGGCTGAATTAAAGCTACATGGGCAACCTTAGTCATTTCTTAACTTTTATTGGGCTTAACTTTGCAACCTTGGCATT
The DNA here is from genome assembly GCF_015237465.2 of Chelonia mydas. Taxonomy (NCBI): domain Eukaryota; kingdom Metazoa; phylum Chordata; order Testudines; family Cheloniidae; genus Chelonia; species Chelonia mydas. The sequence continues at coordinate 98,062,277 of NC_057850.1, forward strand.
TTTAACATAGTTTTTTCTATGTAATAGTACAGTGTATATTCATCAGGTCAGTTAGGGATCCAACTGATTAGGGATGCATGCACTCTGGTTCCACCTCCAGAAGTGGCCTGGGGATCAGACTAGGCTCTACATATTTGGAAAAACAAAGAAACACGCCAACAAACAAAGAAACACAGTCAGTGGGCTGACTAGCCGCCACCTGAAGGGCACCAGCTTTGTTTTACATTTATCCTCTGAGTGGGAGCAGATGGTGGCCCAATGAGAGCAGCTTCTTGTTATTGTGGGACAGCTTTATATCTCTGGCACTGGAGTAAAACTGAAACTTCTCATAAGGGACACCCAGGTTCTTCTCAACATCCAGAGAGTGGTATCTGCCCCAGTTGCCCACGGGGATGGAATTAATCCACACAAACACCTCCTAAAACTGTGTTGCCAGTAGTTGGCTTCCACTTCTAGCCCAGCTGCTGGCCCTGTTATATTTTTCTTCTTGGGCTTCTGCTTTATCTATAGGGTCATGGCAGCTGCCACAAGAGAAGCCAGTGAGGTGGAGGAGTGACTTTAAACTAGAATTATAGGCAGCAGGAGTAAAGGAATTAATTTTTAAACTGAGGCTATGATGTTGTATGGTATCAAAATACCCCCCAAGATACCACAGTTTTATTGCAATCCAAAGCATTACTGACTATCTAATATTTAAAATAAATTTAATAAAAGAAAACCTCTGAGTTAAAATAGACAACACCTGAACATGTTAATGAAAATCTTACTCCTGATGATTGGGAACCTCAAAAATGTAGAAACTGGATGCTTAGTTCAACCCTCCAGACCATATGGAGAACTTTGCCAGGCAATGCATAGATCCTCCTGGTCTTGGGGGAAGGGAATGATAAGGGCCCTAAAATCCACTGTGCTGCTACCAACTGTCTGGAGAAAGTGAGATTCTGCCACTTCCTTAGAAAAAATAAGCCAAAATGTCTTCTGCTAACCATTGGGTAAGCACAGGTAATCAGCAAAACAGCACCAGTATTACTGAATTCATGTGCCTGAACACAATCAACCAACACCGTTCAAAATTTAAAAAGCAATTTTAATTTCTATCAAAAAATTTGAGCAGTCAACCTAGAAAAATAATTTTCATACAAAAGTTTGAAGAAAACTGTGGAAATAGATTAAATTACTCCAATTTTGCGAACATTGTGAGATCTCTAAAACAGGCAAATTCAACAAAAACAACAACAACATAATATTCTAGAAATCTTTGGCCAGCTCTAATCACTGTGAACCTGAATCAGATTGACGCCAATGACCTAGAGGTCAAGAGTGACCGCCGACAGCATCCAGTCTCATTCTTCTCTCATTCTCTTACTCTTTTTTATTCAACAGAAAATAAGAACATGTTTATACAAAATATGTTAAAATAATATTAAGATGATAACTTAAAGACTGTCCAAAATCCCATGCAGATTGCAACGCCTAGGACACTGGGGGTTCATTAGAGATGGAGTTTCAGCTTTAATTCAGAATTCTCTGGCTTTTGTCATTTTTATGTTATTTTAACATTTTTATTGTGTGTGAATAATGGAGTACACATTGAGGTTCAATAGGTGCAATTCTGTTAAAAATACGTCTTGGTAGATTTAAAAATGAGGGATTTATTTTGTCATTCATAAAGTTGTAATACAGTCTGGAGAAACTATTTGTTAAAAGATAGCATCTACTTAACCTGCTTATTTATTTCTTGTAGTAGAAGGTTAGATCCACAATAAATACACGAGGAAATAAGTAGATAGGGGAATTTATCTTAGAAATAAGATCTCTGTCACACTTTTGAAATGTGAAATGCATGAA
>NC_057850.1:98069124-98361624 GCF_015237465.2 Chelonia mydas
TTTATAGCCCTTCTACTCCCTTCCTTTAATATTTTGATGAACTCAAGTGCTAGAGAAAAGATCTTGATACAAAAATCCAAGCAAGAAGAGCAGAGAGATTATAGAGGGAAATTTCTTTGTAAAAAACCAATATATTACTTCAGTAATTAATATTAATGAGTAACATTGTGAACTAGAATTCAGATTTTGGTTATATAATTTTAAAGTTTTGATGGTATTAATTTGCTTCTTAAAGGGAATATATTCACATCAAGAGGAAATGAGAGGATGTTTTTAATTACTACTGTTTTTCTGTCTGTTGTAGTGGGTTTTGTTGGTTGGCTGGTTTTTAATTCAGTTGCTATTACAAAATGGCTAGAGCTAATTCTTACATTCAGTTACCAAAAGGTATTCTGCATGTAGGATACCATTTGGAATACCTATTGCATAAGGAACCACATTTTCAAAAGTGGACCCTATAGTTGTAAGTCTAAATTTGTGTGTAAAATGTTGCTGCTTATGTTTTTGTGTGCCATAATATAAGGATTTGCCTGTCCAAGCTCCATTTTACATACTGAAGTACCTTGTACAGGTCAATCAGTGTTTTTGTGCACACACTGTAGTGATAAGTTTGAGGCCACTTTGGAAATTTAGCCTGAATCATTCCAAGAGCTTGATAATTTTCTCCAGATCAAGAGCACAGGTATCTCACATCAGGTATATTTGGTGAGGGGATACGGAAAAGGAGAGTGCTGCCACCATAGAATTATCTACAGAGCTGATGAGAGTAGGGGACAGAGGGAACAATTGTACTGGGCCCTGAGCTCAGGGGAGCCCCCAAAGCCTCTGTAACATCTGTGTAAATAAAGTGAAATTGGAGAGGGGCGGGACCCAAGCGAAAATAATATACTGGGGCCCCAAATTTCTGTCAAGGGGTCAGCTCGCTGCTACTATGTGGAATCCCCTCTCTGGATGCTCCATGGACATGGAATTCTCATAGGAGTTTTTCCATGCTGGAAGGGGAGGGATAGGAGCTCTTGTTTGTGGCATTCTTCTCTCCATAGACAGTGGATATCCCAGAAAGTATCTCACTTATATTAATGCTATCAACGCAACTTTAATTCAGGCTCTGTACCTCTCCTGAGTGGAATGTTTTGCACAGGTACTAATGTAGATAGCTACCGGGGTAAAAGGAGCCAGAAAAGCAGCCTGGAGGGTCTGTCCCTCAGGACTAGGCTAGACTTCTCTGAATACTGTGGGTCTCAGTGGAGTTGGGAGACAGCACCTCCTCTCATCCTTTGAGGATCCTAAATCCTCTTCCTGTTGGGAGAGTTTTAAGGAAACTCTGTTAGATTTCCCAAATGCAGTGTCCTGACTCTTCTAATGCCTTCTCCTTGGTATTTCTGTGGGTGGGTACAGTTTTGTTCCAAATTAGTAAAGTGACTAATTTGTTTTTAAAGCTATTTTATAATTGCACAGGATCTGTCCAAGGTTAACGTTATTATTCCATCATGCCCTTCTCAATGGGTCTTATGGGATGAAACTGCCTACTATGCTAGTACTTACTATGTAAAAATGCTACTGTGAAATGATAGATTATTTTTATAGACAATGGGGTAAAATTTTAGCTGGAATAAAAATACTAGAAAATGAGCATTTACACACTTTTTACAAGTAGTGAGCCTGCCAAATCTCTCTCTAATTGTTCCGGAGGTTTGGAATGAAGAAATATCATTAAAGATGAACAATATGAGTTCTACTGCAATTTCTGTAGTAATCCCCAGACTTGTTTTCTTTATGTCATGAAAGTTTTAGAAACATAAACAGTACTGAATTGCCACTGGTACTGAATAATATGGCTTTTATTGTTGCCTGGGCTCTTCAATATATTCAAGAAAATAATTTAATTCATTTTATTAAACAGAAGGTTACTAAAGAAGACCATGATCAAGTCAGTTAAAATTTCTCACTATCCTTAATTTATTAGTAAATTCAATATATTTTATTTAAGCAGAATCATATATACTGTATATTAACTTTTCCAGGCAATCTTTACTCAGCACCGAAAGGCCAGATGTATGGGAATTGTAAAAAATCAGGATATGCATAAAAACTGTTCAAGTGCATAAAGCAGCCCCATCTGGAAGACATCTAACAGAAATGAAGTTGTACAAAACCATTCCATTGATAATAAAGCTAATTTTTATGGGTCTGACAAGTATGTAATTATGTTCAGTGGTGCTTTTCAGATTTTATCACAGTCAATAAACCGCAGTGGTAATTTCATTCCCATTTGACATATTTACATGGAAACATTTGATTGGAGGAATTAGTAACCCTGAAAGCCTTGATAGATATGTTTTAATGATCTGTGACCTCCGCAGTCCCTCATCTGTTTATTGTTGCAACAGGCGAGAAGTCGTTCCTGTGTGACCTTTGTGGCTTTGCCGGCGGGACGCGTCATGCCCTCACTAAGCATCGGCGGCAGCACACAGGTCGGTAAAGTTGTCTTTACCCTTTGGTATATTCTCTATAGCAAGGGAGTATCATTCAGACTGGGGAATAAAGCAAGTCAAATAGCACATTACAGCACAAAATAATATATTGGTTCATTGTTTGCTTTCCCTTTTTCATTTTTGTAAAACCTCTACGCCCAGGCTGTATATCAAATGCTATGAGCTATGAGTTTGAGTAATCTTCATTTTAATTTTAAAGCAAGATAAAATTGTAAAGATCAGGTGTCTTTTTTTTTTAATTAATGCTAAGTACAGTAACGACTTTTTTTTAAAGGCCCAAATAGATTACACGCTGCCTGAAGCTTTTGCAAGAATCTGCCTGAGGATCCCTGGGTCCTATTCATTTAGATGAATCCATTATTTTGGACTGAGACATAGTTCAAAGCCAGTGTTGTTTCAGTTGCCCTTTTGCAGTTTTAAGATGGTTTGTAATTAATAGATGCAACTTAAAGAGGTACCACATGGCTTGCATGTAAAGCAGGATTTCTCTTTCAAACTGGTAAAGCTTTCATATCACCTGGTTATAAAAATTTAATATCAGATAAAATTAAATTGAGTCTCTGCTTCAGAAGACTTTAAAAAAAGTATAAGTTTTAAACATTTATTAAAACATTTTACCTTAATTGGGCTTTTTAGTAGTTCACTGTGTTTGATTATTTGAGTAGGTTTTGTTCAAACAGATGCAGGAGCATCACTGTTATATTTATATTAGTGACTCGCATGAGGATAATAAAATATCATCAAGAAGAATAGTGTGTGTTTAAGTCACTATTGTCGAATGTACACTGGACAGAAATTGCTAACAAATGCATGGTTCTAATGGTTGCATTGTGAATTTTCCATGGATTTTGTATTGTGGCACTGTGTAGAATAATCCGATTCAGGACGTTCGCCGTCTTAGAGCAGAATTTCCCTGATAGCACTTACTCTGCTTTCCTGGGGATCCTGAAGCCATGTACTCACAGCCATGTCAGATTATTCAACCAAGTCTGGGTGGAGGGAAGTGCGATGTTCACACAAGGGTGGGGTTTTCAGAGATTGACTGCCAACGTCATGAAGTAAATTTGTTATAAAGATAAATGTACAAGGCCACATTCTCTAGTCACAACTATTCATTTTCACTGAAGTCAATGGGGTTGTCATTTCTGGGAATTAACTTCTGTGGTAGCAAAAAATTTACATATGTGAGAGGTACTTCCTCATTCATTTCCCACTTACTACAGGATGTTTATATATTTAAAGTATTTAAGATGATGCATTTAGAAAATTTTACACTGTATTCTGTCAGTGTGTCACTGTGTCAGTGTATCTAAATTTTAGCAGGAGCATAGTAACTGCTGTAGTTAAAGTCATGTGCTTCCATTCTAACTCCCAATTCTCAATTCCTGATAACTTTCTGAAATGTTCTCTGATTGGGCTGGAATTTACAAAGCCTCATCTCTTCTTGAACATTTATATTATATAATCATATAAGCAGAAACAGTTCAGGAATTTTAGAAGAGGAAAGCTGGGGAAAAAACTGCATTACCATCCTTAACTTTGCCTCTGTGTGAATGCAGATACTGTTTCTCAAATAATGCAAGATAATAGCAACCATATTTTTGCAGCCTTTTCTATAGTTATGTAGTATCTTGCAGTATTGTGTAGTACTCTGCGTTTGTTGCACAGAGTTCATTAAATTAATTTATATGAAATATGTAACAGCACTTCAGTAACAGAGCTAACAGATAGACCACTTACAGACCAAGAATGCAGCTAAAGTTACCTTCATAGTTAGCTGCCTCATTTTCTTCATTATGCATTCTGCAAAATATGTAGTATCTGGGTGCTGATAAAATTATTGGTCAGAATAGAAAAGGTATTATATCAAGTTCCTAAGTTAATGAAGATATATCTGATCAGTATAATACTGAAAGTATTGTATATAAAAACTTACAGAAAATATTTTACAAATTCTACACATATTTATCCTGAGCTACAGAAAAAAGGTTTGTCGTCATATAATGTTTTTAGAGAAGTAAAATATGATCAAAAAATTAAAAACAGTGTCTCAGACCCTCAGAGGTAAATTTGTGTAGCTCTGTTGAAGTCACTGGACAAAGTTTAAGTCAATGGAGCTGCATCAGTTTAAGCCAGCTGAGGGTCTGGTCCTATAGACTATTGTATACACACAAGAGGAAGAGCTAGCGCTGCACATGCAACATAAACTTTTTAATTTATTGAGTTTTGAGTACTTAACCATGCAACCATAACCTTCTCTTAAGTTATTTGTAATAGATTTATTACATAATGATGGCTAAACACATTAGCCAAACTTTCCTACCATAGATGCCTAAAGGTAGGCACCTGAATCTTTCTTTAGGGAACTGAATAAAAATATCCTGATTTTCAGACATCTTGACCATTAGCAGTTTTCAGTGATTTCAGGGAGAGTTTTAGGTACGCAACTTCGCCGAAAATCAGGCCATTTGTATTGTGTCCTAATATATATTTAGATGCCTAAAGTTAGGTTGAAAATATTGGCCATTATAAACAGGTTTGGTCCCAGTGAAATACTTTAAATGCAATTTATTTGCTGGATGTAATCTGCCCTCCTCATGCCACCCAGGTGGAGACTTCCTTGCTATGATCTCAGGCATTGGAGGTTATAGATCATGAAGCTTGCATCCAGCAGGCATACGTTTATATTTTATGTCAGGATTGGAGGCTCGTTATTACTTTGCTATTAACTTTATACTATACAGGACAGTATCTCAGAGACAGAAGGATCTATCTTTTGGGCGTTTATCTGCCTCTGTGGCACAAACAATCGGAGATGATTCTTTAGCAGAAAAATTATCTGTGTCTTCTATTTGTTTCAAAGAAAATGGCACAATATGCCTTTTGTTGGTGTTCTTTTACTTATGCAGATTCCACAATATTCTTGTCCATTGCACAGCTTTATCTCAGTGCTTAGCCACATGCACCACTCTTTATATCTATATTTCCCTTGTGCATCCCTTTGACACCGTTTTCTCTGCACAGAGAATGCCCAAGAAAATTACAATACGTTTTGAAAGGGATTGGAATCAAAAATGGTCTAAATGGCTTAAATAATTCCCTGCTGTTATACAAACTGTCTCGGAGGGTGACACAAAACATCTCCCTATCCAAGATTTATTTTTATCACCTGTCAGAGACCCTTGATTCAAGGGCAAAGGAGCAAATCCTCACATGTAGTTGAGGTGTCTTGACCACTTTAATAAGCTTCCCGTTCTCCCAGCCTCCAGGCATAAGGTGTCTTAGTATCCAGGAGGAATGTTCAGAATATCTGACAGATACCTGACACAGAGGAGGACTGGCTCTCGGACCTGAGAGCGCCTTACCACTTAGCCCTTCATTCTCTTGCTTCTGATGCTTCTTATTCTGTTCCTCCTCTTGGGAACAGAATTGGGCCGGACCGTGCACTTACACTGAGAAATACCAGGCTCTGTAAATAGTTCCATTTTCTTCATGGGAATTATTTGCAGAGGAAAGTACTACTCAACTTGAGTATAGGATTCTGGCCCTTTGTCACTCAGAGGGCAAAACATCTTCCTCAGAAGTCAGTTTGGCAAACAGAGGATGCTACCCATCACAGAATTGTTTATATTTTTAAAATGAGAACGAAAAGGGAATTTAAAAATGTGTTCATGTTAAACAGGAAAGAAATACAATTAATCTCAAGAGGCGGTAAATGTATGCTTTCCACTTTCACTAGCATGGTGCATTGCCACACAGACCTGTTTGGCATAGGTATGCTCAGTTGCACAGTACCACGCATGTCAGTACTGAGAGAGGGGAAAAATTCAACCCAGAAATGGTATCATTTTCTTACTAAAGAAGTCTGCAACCTCTGATTTGTTGGTTGACATCTCTAGTCTATGGTAAAAAAAAAGTATCTAGTTAGTAAGTATACTGCTTCTCTGTACAGTATGGTCTTTGAATGTAAAATGGACTATGGCTTTCACTGACTTTGACTTAATAAGGGGATGTCATGAGTCTCTCTGGTGGTCCACCAAGAGCTTTTCCGGCAGTTCTACAGTGGATTAGCATACAAAGTTCTATAATGTGCTTCATCAGCTACATAAAGACTAATGGCCTCATTTTTTGGAAGTGCTGAGCATCCCCACCTCTGGCTTAAGGCAATGAGAACTACAGGTGCTCATTACCTCTGAAGTTCAAGCCATAGTCTTTTCCATTGTAAAGAGACCTTATTAGAATGATGACTCTGTCCTTGTTGAACACTTATTGAACAAAGAAATACATTTTATGTGTTATCAGAAACTGGATCAAAAAGCCAAGTCAGTGTCTTTAAACAGCTTTTGCTGGCTGACACAAAGCAGGACACTGATTTAATGTGGTAAATAGAGCCCACCTCACTGGGTTGCAGTAATGTTTATGAAGTAATGTCAATGAGTTGGAGGGGAGGTTTCCATCCCACCAATTGTCATGGATTCCCCCTGAGCCAATGCTGTTTACTCTCACTTTGTGCAATTGAGAGAATCTGTCCTCAAGGGAGACATGAAAGTTATATTACAACTTTTAGTGACAGCCTGCATATAAAATTAGTTTCCATTAGGGCTGTCAAACAATTAAAAATAAGTCACAATTAATCGCAAGATATAAAAAAAATAGTCATGATTAATTGCAGTTTTAATTACACGATTAAACAATAGAATACCAGTTTAAACTTCTTATAAATATTTTTGGATGTTTGTCTACATTTTCCAAATATATTGATTTCAATTACAGCACAGAATATGAAGTGTACAGTGCTTACTTTGTATTATTATTTTTATTACAAATATTTGAACTGTAAAAAGATAAACAAAAGAAATAGTATTTTTCAGTTTACCTCATAAAAGTACTGTAGTGGAATCTATCATGAAAGTGCAACTTACAAATGTAGATTTTTAATTTTTTTTACATAACTAAAACAAAACAATATAAAACTTTAGAACTTACAAGTCAACGCATGAAGGGGCATACGAATATTTAGCGTATCTGGCATGTAAATACTTTGCAACAGCGGCTACAACAGTGACATGTGAATGCCTGTTCTCACTTTCAGGTGACGTTGTAAAAAAGAAGCAGGCAGCGTTATCTCCCATAAATGTAAACAAACTTGTTTGTTTTAGGGATTGGCTGAACAAGAAATAGGACTGAGTGAACTATTTTTTTAATCTAGCTAATTTGTTTTGTGTTAATTGCATGCATTAACTGTGATTAATTGACATATGCTACTTTTGTAATTTCAGTAAAGTACACCACCGTAGTAGAGTAATTGGGGATGGTACCCTTATTGTTTATGGCAGCTCCTGAACTTATTGCAAAGCCTAAGCAGTTTGTGTTTTTGTTCAAATGTTTTCATGAATTTTTGAAGATGGTGACTTACACTTTTCACATAGATCACTGTTTGTATGATCAGTTCCATTCGCTCACTTCAATCTTGTACTTCTCAAGACATTTATAGGTCAATGTAATAAAGAAAGAAAATTTAATAATGTATGTATTTTTATCCAGTTGAGTGACTCACTTTGTGTTTCTATTTCTCATGTGAACTGCTCTTTGACTTTAATGTGCAGTTACATTACTTGGCATTGAATTAAATGTATAATGTATCCTCTTCCCACACCCAAGCTAAAAAAAAGTGGAATTCTATGTAAGGTATAGCACAGTAAGTATTGTGCTGTTTCATTAAATGGTTATTTTTCATTTCCATTTAAGTCATTAGGAGAGTGTGAAACTTAATTACAGCAGACTTTCAGTGATAGATAAGGATTGAAATCCAGGTGTCTTAAACTTTCTCATACTGTGGACCATATTTTACAAGAAGGATTGTCTCATGGCCTTTTTCCTCTCTCATTCATGAACACACAGACCGTGCGTCCCCATCACAATCACAGTTTGCAGTCAAATAACAGCTCTGTAGCAATTACTGCAATTTCTCTTTTGGAAAAATGTGTTAGGAAAGTATGTATGAAATTTGTGGATGCCTTTTATACAATAAGGGGTGATTCTTGTTTTCTCAGTTCTTTGTATGTAACAGTGACCATCTACTAATGGCAAATAGGCTGTCTCTGTTTCAAGCTGTTTTTGCAAGCCTTTGGACTCCTCTTCACAGTGAAAAGCCTGATCAATTGTAGAAGCGGCTGGAAATCAGGAACATGACTAGCAGACCATAGTTTGGGTTGTCCACTTGTTTCAAACATGATAATTTGATAAACAGAACTTTAAAATATATGGTCTATAGTAATTATTTAGGGCTCTGTTTGCACGCGGAGCCCTAAATAATACGATAGGGATGAGACCTTTTCCACCCTGTTAACACTATGTGTGTTTTGTTAAAGGCATTTCCATAATAGCATTTTAAAAGTTTTAAAGTTCATTCACCTCAAAGCTGGATCAGCAACAGCATATTCCCATACCCATAAGTACTGTGTGTAGTCTGTAAACAAAAAATAATTTAAGCATTCTTAATCAAGAATCATGCCCTTACTATTTATTATTATTGTATTATTTTAGTAATGATTAAAATCATTTATATATCGTCATAAATTTACAATGCAGTTTATGAGTGCAGAAAGGTATGCTCTGCATCCCAAAGAACTTATGGTCAAAAGAGACAATGTATGAAGAACAGCTTGTATTTAGGAAAGGGAGCATTTGAACGTTATTTGTGAACAGAAGATGATAGGACAGAGGACACCTAGAGGATAAGAAGAAGGGGACTATTTTAGATGTAAACTGAGAGTGGGAGAAAGACATGGAGCAGACAAGGAAAGGGTTAGGAAAAGTGTAAGGAGTGGGAGGAGGAAATAAAAGCTAAGATTTAGGTGGGACAAGATCACATATAGAGGCTTGAAGATGAAGCCAATCAAGAAACATAAGGAAAACTGGCCAGAATTGCAGGATAGGAAGAGAACTTTGAATAGAGTGAAATGAGGAGAGCTGAGCAGTGCGGAAAACCAGAGAGAAGGTTATTATAGGTGAGGTTGGTAGCACTGCCTATTATTAAGGCTGCCTGACACTTCCCTTTATAAGACCCTGTTTTCAGTTGCTTATAAATTTGCCAAACTTTAGTCATTTAGGCTGAAATTTTCCATGCTGAGTGGCTTAAATGGCTAACTGATACTCAATTCAGAAGTAATTTGGACTCTGGCTACCTGAAAAACTCATCTCTTTTCCTGTGTGACACATTGACAGTTGTGATTAGACAAAGTACTGGAGATTACAGGCCTTTGGTTTAAGCAAGAGAGGGCTAACAGAGATGTGTCCTTTTGACTTTCTCCCTTGATTTGATGGACCCTGTGTTTGATCACCTTTCAGGCTTTCCTGGGCAATCATCTCATTTCTCAGGCTTTTCTGGAGGTTGTAGTTATTAAAGCTAGAGGTGAGGGAGAGGAGAGTAGTTTCTTTGCATGGGCTGGGAAGCTTTCGAAGTATTTTGACCTGTTCAGTCTCCAAATATGTAGCCAAAACAAAAAGTTTCCCAAATTTCCCCTCACTATTTTTAAGCTAAAATTCTGTAAAACTTTCTAGTTGTCTTAGTAATGACAAAAAATGGTAAACTTTGTCTAAGGTATAAGGGGCAAACCTCAAATCATCAAAATTCCCTCTTGCCCCAACAGTCTGAACAGGAAAATTTCTGATACAAAGTGATAAACCCATCCTCCATTGTAACTGTATGTGTAGCAGAGTGCTGGGTACTCCCTGTTGCACATCATTCTGCACCATTTCTGCAGCAAATTGGAAACTGAGGCTGCCAGAGATGTATAAGGATTATAATTGAAAACTCTGGTTGTGACTTCCATGAATTTCAGGGGGTTGCTTAAATTTGCCGTAAAATCCAGTGCTGCCTGTAGCTGGGCACGCCTTTGCTCCTGTCTTCTTGCCACAGACTCCAATAGTTGTGCATTCACAGAGCCATTTATTTGAGTTCCCTTCACCATCGCCACTACAGTACCTGTGCAAGAGTCCATTTACAACATCCCCCGTGCTTCTGTCCCCCTTCTCAAAACCTGTCAGGAGCAGAGGTCTCTCTTCACTGAGGCCTCTGTGAGACTGGGCTCAGCAAGCCTGCTCCTCTTTCTCCCCTGGCACTTCCTTCCTTTGTTTCTTTGTCCGTCTGGACTGATTGGCCAGGCCAATTATCTAATTACCTCAGTTGGTTTTCTTCAGGGGAACTAACTGGTGTCTGAGGCTATGTCTACACTACGAAATTAGGTCGTAATTAGGTTATAGAAATTAGGTCGAAATTAGGTTGTAGAATTTGGTTTTGTAGAAAGTGTTTTTACACAGTTGATTGTGTGTGTCCCCACACAAATGCTCTCAGTACATTTAGTCAGCATTTAGTCGGCGGAGTGCGTCCACAATAGCGAGGCAACTGCCGACTTCCGGAAAGTTGCACTGTGGGTAGCTATCCCACAGTTCCCGCAGTCTCCGTCACCCATTTGAATTCTAGGTAGAAATCCCAATGCCTGCTGGGGCAAAAACATTGTTGCAGGTGGTTCTGGGTACATATCGTCAGGCACCCCCTTCCCTCCCTCTCTCCGTGAAAGCAATGGCAGACAATCATTTCGCGCCTTTTTTCCTGGGTTACCTATGCAGGCGCCATACCATGGCAAGCATGGAGCCCACTCAGCTCATAGTACCGTATGTCTCCTGGGTGCTGGCAGACGTGGTACTGCATTGCTATAAAGCAGCAGCTCATTGCCTTTTGGCAGCAGACAGTGCAGTATGACTGGTAGCCATCGTCGCCGTATTCCAGGGTGCTCTTTTAGCCGACCTCGGTGAGGTTGGTCAAGGGCGCTTGGGCAAACATGGGAGTGACTCAGCCAGGTCATTTCCCTTTTAAGTTTCGTCTCATGGCGATTCAGTCCTGTCGGCAGTCCTACTGCACCGTCTTCTAATGAGCAGCCAGGAGACGACGATGGCCAGCAGTCATACTGCACCGTCTGCTGCCAGCAAGATGTATAAAGATAGATGAAGTGGATCAAAACAAGAAATAGACCAGATTTGTTTTATAATCATTTTCTCCTCCCTTCCTCCCTCCCTCTGTGAAATCAACAGCCTGCTAAACCCAGGGTTTTGAGTTCTATCCTTGAGGGGGCCATTCTGTTTCTCCTTGATGCAAAGCCACCCCCTTTGTTGATTTTAATTTCCTGTAAGCCAACCCTGTAAGCCATGTTATCAGTCACCTCTCCCTCCGTTAGAGCAACGGCGGACAATTGTTTCACGCCTTTTTTCAGCGCAGATGCCCCGGCACTGGGAACATGGAGCCCGCTCAGATCACCATGGCAATTATGAGCACTATAAACACCATGCGCGTTATCCAGCAGGATATGCAAAACCATAACCTGCAAGAAAAGCAAAACCAGGCGAGGAGGAGGCGACTGCAGCGCGGTGACGAGAGTGATGAGGACATGAACATGGACTTCTCACAAAGTACGGGCCCCTGCAATGTGCACTTCATGGTGTCAATTGGGCAGGTTCACGGCGTGGAACGCCGATTCTGGGCCTAGGAAACAAGCACAAAGTGGTGGGACCACATAGTGTTGCAGGTCTGGGACGATTCCCAGTGGCTGCGAAACTTTCACATGCATAAGGGCACTTTCATGGAACTTTTTGACTTGCTTTCCCCTGCTCTGAAGCACAAGAATACTAAGATGAGAGCAGCCCTCACAGTTGAGAAGCGAGTGGCGATAGCCCTGTGGAAGCTTGCAATGCTAGACAACTACCGGTTAGTCGGGAATCAATTTGAAGTGGGCAAATCTACTGTGGGGGCTGCTGTGATGCAAGTAGCCAACGCAATCACTGAGCTGCTGTTATCAAGGGTAGTGACTCTGGGAAATGTGCAGGTCATAGTTAATGGCTTTGCTGCAATGGGATTCCCTAACTGTGGTGGGGCGATAGATGAAACCCATATCCCTATTTTGGCACCGGAGCAAAGTACATAGTACAAGGCAGTGAGTACATAAACCGAAAGGGGTACTTTTCAATGGTGCTGCAAGCACTGGTGGATCACAAGGGATGTTTCACCAACATCAACATGGGATGGCCGGGAAAGGTACATGACGCTCGCATCTTCAGGAACTCTGGTCTGTTTCAACAGCTGCAGCAAGGACTTACTTTCCAGAGCAGAAGATAACCATTGGGGATGCTGAAATGCCTATAGTTATCCTTGGGGACCCAGCCTACCCCTTAATGCCATGGCTTATGAAACCATACACAGGCACCCTTGACAGTAGTCAGGAGCTGTTCAACTATAGACTGAGCAAGTGCAGAATGGTGGTAGAGTGTGCATTTGGGCATTTAAAAAGCGCACTGGTACAGTTTACTGACTCGGTTAGACCTCAGCGAAACCAATATTCCCATTGTTATTACTGCTTGCTGTGCGCTCCACAATATCTGTGCGAGTAAGGGGGAGACGTTTATGGCGGGGTGGGGTTTATGGCAGCCTTATCACCGCCCCTCAGGCTTTCCTTGAGTGGGTCCTGTGGGAGGGTACTCCCCGCCCACCCCTCACCCCTGGCCATCTGAACCTTGTTATTGGGCCCCATGAGCCAACCCAGCCCCCGCCCTTCTGCAACCAGAGCTGACTGTGCAAACTGCAGCCAGTTCATTTCCGAACCACACCCAGGACACACCTATGCAAGTTTGTGCTCCATACCTTTCACTTCCTCACCCTCGTGTCCTGTCCCGACACAAAGTGGCGGGCTCTTCTACCATCTGTGGAGGGTGAGGAAGCCCGGTGGGCCTGTATTCCACATTTGCTCCCCGGCCTGCCAGGGATATTAGTTGGTGGCTCCTTCATGTAGCTGTGAGCGCGGGCATGTACCTGCATGGTTCACCCCTTTCCCCAATACCTGCCCCTTCTGTGCCATGAGAGAGACCCTGGTGAACATTTATCTTGAGTATTCCAGGTTGCATCTCCTTTTCCGGCTCCTCCAGAACCTTGTCCTCAGGGTCTGGCTGCACTCCCCTCCCCCCCCTTCATCTCCTGATATCCATGGCCCCACAAAGTTGCAAGACCCCCTCGTCAGCCTCCTCCTGGTGCTAGCCAAAGTTTCCATCTGTAAAACCAGGAGGAGGATGCTGGATGGGGAGGTGCTCTACAACTGTGGGACCATTTCTGTTCCTCCTTATGATCACGCATCCAGGCAAAGTTCCTCTAGGCTGCGTCCACTGGCTCCCTTCACAGCTTTGAGGAGCAGTGGCACAGTCCAGCGTTGTCTGTTTGGTGTCTCCTTCCAGTTCCTTGTTTGTGGCCCTCTGACCTCACTCCTGTTCCTGTTTGTTTGGGGTTTTTTTGTATTAGTTGTCCCCCGAAATTATTTGAGCCCTGGGTTTAGTCACTCTTCCCCCGAGTCAGCTTGCGCCTGCCCACCCCACAGGAGCTCAGTAGGTGTTCATTCCCTGTATTCTGCCACAGCAAACGGGGAATTGTGCTGCAAAGTTTAGAGCTGTTGCGGAGGCATGAAGGACCGATTTGAAATGAAGTAAGCAGTATGGAAATAGTGGAAACTGACCTGGGGGTGTGTGAGAATGAGCATAGGCACTTGAGGGTAGCACAGTTTGGGAGTGGGAATATTAGATATCAGGAGGAGAGGGGAAACAGTTGTGGGGAGAGAGATGAGGATGGGACCAAGCAGTTAGGAGGGGAAGTGATTGTAGAAGAAGCAGAAGCAGTTGGACCAAGCATGGGGGGAATGGTTGGGAGGTAGCAGCAGTACGTACTTCTTCCTTGGCCGTGGCTGTGGAAAAAGTAATTTGGGCTTCTTTTTGCCTCCCTATCACTTTAGCCTGGGATGTTATGGTTTTGGTTGAGACAAGCTTATCTATCAAGTGAAGCGAAAAGTTTTCTTATTGACTTGGTTTCATACATAAATATTTTTCCCCTTGGTGCAGCCTCTAAGAGCTATTGAGAACGTTAGGCAGTCAGTTTTTCCCAGTTCATTTGGCCTTTTGTGTTGCTGAGATGTATTTTCTGTCAAGTGAAATTTACACAAACTGTACCTGACAGGAACACTTAGCCACAAGGATTTCCTAAGGAGAAACTTCCTCATGCGGTGGTGAGGATTATTCATTTTTCTTTTGGTCATGATGGAATTTCCAAACTCTACTGGCTAGAGTGGAACCTCGCTGATCTGTCAGCCTCACTGGCTCTGCCTCAGCATTGCAGCAGAACTTTCCTGAGATGTGTTAAAGTGGACCTCAAACCAGAAAATCATTTTCAGTGCAGATTTGCTGGTTTCCAGTTTACAAAGGTGCAGTTTAATAAGGTTCAAATGTATATTAAATGAAAACTGCTAGAAGGAAGGAAGACCCTTCTCTGTCATTCTTGTAGCTGTGTTACTTAGGCTTCAGAAATATTACTATCTTCTTTAATTCTCAAAGAGAAAACAAACCAGGAGTTGGGACAGGAATTTTCAGTTCAAGAATAGGTTGTTGAAATAGTGTTAAGTATCCCAGAGAGTTTAATTGGAAAAGAAGCCACTGTCAGTCAAACAGTTGGAAGAATCACTTTCTTCAGAGAAGAAGAGATTGGGTATTTGACAGGAAAGTCTCGTTTGGAGCAGGAAAGGCATATTTGCCAGCAGTCCCAATTTGTCCAGCACAATCCTGGGTTTCCCTCACCCCCTGGCCAGGGAACAGGAGCTGAAAAATAGTAGCTGAAATTCTCTCCAAGAGCTACTAAAAGCAATTGTTCTAAGTCTTGAAGCTACCTCTCCTTTGCCTACTTCTCCCCAGTTCCCATGCAGGTTTCCCATCTTCTTTCTCTACAACAGTCTTTCAGAGCCTAAGAAGCCTACAGTCTGGGCTTCTCCTGCTTTGGCTAGTTAGAAATATGAGGATTAATCCTAGCTTTCATTTGGGAAATATATATGTGGGGCTGGTATGACCGTCTGTTATTAATATTGTCTAACACTTCCCATTTTAAGACCCTGTTTTCAGTTGCTTATAACTTTGCCAAACCTCAACTGTTTGGGTTAAATTTTCCATGCCAGGTGTCTGCCTAAGGCTAGTTTTTTAAGATTGCAGCCAAAACAGTTTAGTTGTTTCTGAGAATGAGGCTAGGAAAAAAATACGTTGCTTTGCCCATATTAAAAAAATTCTGGCGTCCTTTACTTCGAAAATGTTTTGCACTCCCTGCTTTGGAGCAGGCACTTGATATTTGGCAGGTGGCCTTTATGTTAGGGGATATTCCTGTCGCTGTCCCAATGAAAATCTGACCAAATTTGGCTAAGTTATAAACCTTAGAAAAAAATTGCCATTTGCACATGCTCAGTAGAGACTTCTTAGATTTTAGTAATGAAATTCCCCAAAGGTTCCATCCACACTGGGCATGCTCCAGCCTGGAGCTGAGCAGGGACTTTCTCTGCAATTGAAGGCCTGGGCTGCTGCAGGCTGGGCCAGGTACGGCTGGAACTGAGAGCAGGGAGCCCGTTTCCTCTGTGCTCTTAGTGACTCTCCACACCCCCACGCCCTACTGGGCCCAGGAGTAGGAAGGGAGAAGCTACTTGATATGAATTCAGAAAGGACAAGAGCTGGATGTGGCTAAGCAGGCAACCAGGGAGTAGGACTGGGACAAGGAGCCTTCTGGGGGAGATTGGGATTGCAGGCTGGTGGTGTGGGAAGAGGGAAACTGGGTCTGGGAGGTGGGGTAAGAGGGAGACTGCAGCTGGCTTGGAAGCAGTTTGGGTCTGAGTACCTGTGGGGTGGAGGGAAAGAGGTGAGAGAGGATGGGAGACATATCTGAAGAGGAATGTTGGTGTAGGAGCGGAATTGGAAGAAGCAGGGAATAGAGACTGGGATATGGAGCCAGTGGGAGAGGGGACTTTGATTGGATGGGAAGCCTGGGGTGGGAGGGAGATTGGAACTGGGAGCCCCTAGGGACAGGCAATGTCGGGGGAAGGGCAATTGAAGGTTGGGAGAAGGGGAAACACATTGGCTGGGACTGGCTGGGCAAAGCAGAGCGGGGTGGGGGGAGAAAGAGAGAGACTGGGAGTCTGGGTGGAAATTGGGACCAGGACAGTGAGTCTGGGTGGAGAAACTAAAGCTGTCTGGGCAAGAGACTGCATGGTGGAAAGTGAAACTGACAAAAGCTTTCCAGGAGAGCTGGTGGGGCTGAGTGCCATGACTCTGCCTCAGTAGCTTCCAGCCTGCTCCCCCAGCTGCAGGGACGGAGATACTGGGCATCCCTACTCTCTGTCACTGTGACCCCAGAGGTGGGGATGCTGAGCACCTTGGCTCTCTGACTCTGCAGCCAGGCTGGAAGTCTCTTGTCTTTTTCACTTGCTGCCTGAAATTGACCAGCACTTTCTGGCCAGGCAGCCAGGAGGCTGAAAAACTCTATTTTGATTCTCCCAAAACAATTTTTTCTCCAAAACCCCTGTCCTGCTAAAGAAAATTTTATTTTTTGCCATTTTATCCTGTTTTGTGACAAAAAACCAATTCAAAAAAACAAAATTTTTCACAAGAAGGGATTTACGTTTTCCATCCTGCTCTAGCTCCAGGTATATTATGAAAGAGGCAGAGGACTACACAAAGAGAAAGAATGGTTTCATTATTAAGACAGTCAAATGCTACCCTGGAGAATTGGATTCTATCTCTCACAGTGCCCCAGAGTTCCTGTGTGATACTGGGCAAGTCTCTTAAACCCAGCTTTCAGAGATGCTTACTAATTGCGTATTCCTCATTTTATAGGTGTTCAGTTTGAGACCTGATTAGCAGAAGTCACAGCTGCAGCTGAAGTCAATGAGAATTAAATTGCTGTATAATGCTAGGTACTCTGAAAAAATCAGGTCTTAGTTGTCTCAACTTGGGCACCCAAAATGAATGGAAACTTTTGACTTTGATCTCTCTGTGCCTCAGTTCCCCATCCAAATGGAATTAAAACCCCCAACCCCTTGTTTCACAGAGGTTTTGTGAAGATAATTGATATTTGTGAAGCATGCACTGTAATGATGAGCACCACAGAAAAGCCCATGAGGAAATTAATCAATCTGTCTTCAGAGTTTGCATAGTGTGCAGTAAATAACGTCTCGGGGCCCACATTGAACAACCAGAATAAAACAAAATATTGAATACCTGCTCATTAAGAGAGCACTGCTGTTCTGTACAGTATATGAGGCAGAGGTCCTATGGAAATAATGGCCTGTGATCATGTAATTAAAGACTTATCATAATGCATGCACATTAATTCTGCAACATTAATGCAGTGTTAATTCTGGCAGTTCCTAACTTTTGAATGCTTGACCATTCCACCTTAATAGTGTTATTTTAAACTAGTGATTTTGTGTGCTTTTTATTCTTTGTTTTCAGAAGGAATCCTTAAAAATGTAGAAAACAATGTGAACTGATCCCTAGACTTGAAAATTTATCACTGATTTTTCCTAACTATGGCTGCAGGACCTTCAATGTTAGAGTGCATCCCAAATTGGTTTGCAGCTGTGGTGTGCAGAGCTGCTTAGGCTGCTGCTGATAACTGGACTAAGGCTGCCTCAAGATCTCTTCAAGTCAGCTGCTAGCGATCTTAGCAGCCAGTGTGACCTCTGACCACTAAGAGAAACTGGGTAGCATGAGTGGCAGAGTGGTGTTGTGGGTAAAGCAAAGGATAGAAAACTACAGAATCCCATGCTCTGGCACTGACTCCAATGATTGAGTGACTTAACTTTTCTTCGTTAGTCCAGCTATAAAACGAGGCTGATGATTTTTGCTATTCTTTTCCTTGTCTCCTCTGGTTTCCCATCCCTACTTATCTCTCTTTTTCATGATGGACGCTGCATTGATGAGTCCAATAAAGCAGCACTATACTGACTCCCTTGTTAGTAGTGCACTTTCAGGAAGGAGGAAGAAGGGCTTCACATCTGAGCCCAGTGCGATAGTTCCTCCTCCCTGGCAGGCAAGCAGGCTGCTCTACTGCCACGTGAGGAAGCAGCCAGCAAGTAAGGTAGATAACTTGTAATGAGAGTTACTGCAGGAGTATTTTGTAATTAAGAAGAGGCTCGTTATATTTGAAACTGCAGATTGTATTTGCTCTTCTGCTGCATGTGAACTGAAAATGTGGCTCAGGGAGTTTTCTATAAGTTAAAATTATTAATGCTTGTATTTTCTTGTCCTCTTTCAGGAGAGAAACCATTCAGATGTGATGAGTGTAATTTCGCTTCCACAACACAGTCACATCTGACACGACATAAGCGTGTCCATACTGGTGAAAAACCCTACAGATGTCCCTGGTGTGACTACAGGTAACAAGTCATTAATAATAAAGTGATGAAAGAAGTTAAGGTGATCTGATGAAGTTCATTTGAAGTCACCAGTGAAAATATATTGCCATTAAAATTCCATCAGTGCAGCAGTAATTGCATATTAAATTAGGAGGTAACTTAAAAATTAGTCTCATAGTATTCAGATATTACTTTAAAAAAAGAAATACAAATGAAAACTTTTTAGTGCTAACACTGTAATGCTAATATCGAGTGTTGGTTTCACAGATGCTCTGGTGTCTATTAGAATTCTCCCTGGTGAGACTACTTATCTGCATTGCCTTTTCAAATCAACTCTGCTTTTGAAAATTTTCTCGGTTGAGTTGCAGCCATTCCACCAAGAAAGAAAAGCTGCCCCAAAAGGCTTAGCAACCTGAGCACCCATCAAATACATATTTAAAGTGGAAGCAACTTGAGTTAGTTAAAGTTTCTACTAGCGTTTTTCCTTCTTATTGCCAGACTAGTTGATCAGACAAGGTTGGAAGAAGAGCATTCTGAGTGGCAAAGTCCCATAAGATACTGCCCTAAAAGGCATCCTGTTTTGTCCATATCATGGCTGCATTGTTAAGCATGCAAAAGTCAGGAAAAGAGAGAAATTAAGGTTATCTGTGCAAGCTTAACTCAGCCACATAAGCCTTATATACATTACAATGCAGTTCTTTATTAAATCGTCATATGCTATTTTACAAATGCAGTGTAATATATGCTTTCTCTTTGATTGCGTTTTTGACATCTTTTTGCATTGTGTACTATTCTGTGTATGCTATACAAAGAGTGCACGAAAATCATTCACATGCAGCTTACGAGAATTAACTTTCAAAATTTTAGAAATGAATAATATATTTGGGAAAGAGTATGTGATCATGTCATTAAAGGTTATCTCAGTGCATATACATAAGGGGAAAGTTAAACTTGGTGAGTGCAATTCCGCAGCATTTCTTGACTTGTGAGTCCTAAGCATACAACCATCAAATTCTTTTAACCTAACTTTTTTTAATGGAATTTCCTAGTGTTTAAAAAAGAAAAAATATAATAAAAGTTAGATACTTCCAGAGTGCCTTGTCCCATGGAGCATGAGGTAGATACTTGAGTTGGTACCTCCTGTACTGCACGCATTAGGAGCTATACAGTTTCTGCATTACAAGTGCAAACTGAGGGCACCATTGAAGTAAATGGGAGTCTTTCCAATGACTTCAATGAGCTTTGGATCAGGCAGCAAAGGCAGGGCTTTGTATTGGGCTCTACATCACTGAATGCTTATCTTCGAAGAGGCACATGGAAGGTGAGGACTTACAAGGATTGCAGTGAGTATGACAAAATGAGCAATGAATGAGGTAAAGGCTCCTGGGGAATGCTGTCCCATTCACAATGCACCTTAAAAGGGGCCTCATCTTGCAAACCTTCACTCTCATGAGCAGTCCCTACTCAAAGGAGTAGTCCCATTGGCCTCAACTAGGAAATAAGAGAAAAGTTTTGGTGATCTAATGAGATGCATTTGAAATCACCAGTGAATGGGAGTGCTACTCATTGCTCATGTACGAGTTTGCGGGTTTGGGCCCTGAGTGCACAGTGCACGAATGGACAGCTCCTCTAGAGCTTTACCTTTTTCACTGCTCATGACACAAAATGCATATCTTACATATTGATTGCAGTTTTGTAGCTGTGTTGGTCCCAGACAAGGTGAGTGACGTAACATCTTTTATTGGATCAACTTCTGTCGGTGAAAGAGTCACGTTTTCGAGCTACACAGACCTCTGTTTCAGGTTTGGGAAAGGTACCACAGTGTCCTAGATATTGTGTCAGATAAGATGTGCAGTGAATGAGGCTAAACTGCTGGCCAGGGACAATTTTCCAAATACTCTAGAGATCCCAGGACACAGAAGGTTTTTTTCAGTATTCTAGTGTGTTTGTGGTTATTTTCTTAGAGAAGAGACAGAGCAAAGAAAATAGCCTAAAATTCATCAGAGTGCATAGAAAACCCTCTGGCAGCCCCCACTTCCTCATTTATTTGGAAATAATTGTCCCATTACAATAGTATTTCAGATCTCCTCTGTCACGGCTCCTTTCTGGGCCAAGGTGACTGACTCTTTGTCCACATGGAGGGTGGACTCTTAAGGTACCTACTCATGTTTCTTGGGTCCAGCAGGAGATTCCTTATGAGCGCTGGCAGTGATGTGCCACAAGTACTCCCGTTCTTTTTGCGGATACAGACTAACACGGCTGCTACTCTGACACCTGAAATTAGAGCTGTTGCTGCTGCAGTTGAGAGGCAGAGAGGTACCCTGCAAAGCTGCTGAGGAGCCAGGAGTGGGACTGCTGTGCCTAGAGTTCAGCATCTCTATATCTGCCTGCCAGCTTCCACAGTCCTGGGATAATAGCCAAGGCTGTTGGCAGCTATGTTTTCTCCACTCCATCTTCCTCTCTTTCCTTTCCTTTCCTTTTTCCTTTTTCCTTTTTTTTTTTTTTTTTTTCTCTTTTCTCAAACATTTCTTGGCTAACATATTGCCCTCCTCTTAGTTCTCTCACTCCTGTGCTGGGACTCAACATGTGGTGCTCTTCACACTGATTCAGTTGTAAGCCAACACCTCAACATGTGTTATTGTAGGTGCCACCTTTTGGAAGACCATGAAATTAAGGCTGTAACTATTTGTAGGCATTAGAGAACTTTTTGCAGTAGTAGACATGATAACCTTCATGTGTTCTGCTCAGACTCTCATGTTGGTAATTATATCCTGCCAGTCTACTGTAAGTTCCCCCAGAACAAGTGGTTAGGTTATTGTTGGACTACCTTAAATACTATTTTGTGGTAACTCTTGGCAAATGCAGACTTTTTAATTGTAATCACTTTTGTTTGAATGAGAGGAGTATTCTTTAGTTTGTGTGTAGAAATACAGTAGTGTTGCTTGCACTCTTTTACATCTGCTTTCAGAGGTGGATGACATGATCTCTGCATGCATTCCATAAGAGACAAGCTGGGTGAGGTAATATCTTTTATTGGACCAACTTCTGCTGGTGAAAGAGACAAGGTTTCAAGCTCAACAGAGCTCATCTTCTGTAAGGCAGTCTGGGAAGCTTTAGGATGAAAGGATGCTAATAAAAGAATAAATATGAATTTAGAAACTGTTGTGATTAAAATGTGGATTATTTTGCAACTGTATAGGCACATATCGCTTGTCTTTTTTATTAGCAACAGAGACTAAAGTGGAATAGACTATAAGACATCTAGGGGGAAAAGATTGGTTTGGGCTGGATAGAATAGAAAGGAGAAAATATTCTCAATAACTCACAATCAGGAGGGAAATTCCTTCCTTAACTAGTGAAAGTCTTGAATGACTGTGGTGTGCCCAAGTGAGTAATAAACTACTTCAGATTTTTATCACGCAAATTATATAATCCGTAATGAAATCTAAATTCCCAAAAAGAAAACAAGTGTAGCATTGGATTGTATATACTTGATTGATTTGTTTATATAAGCTATGTTTATGACTGTAGCTCCAAAATTGTGCAGTATGTTATCTTACATTTAGAGTCATTTGCATTTTGACCTTGTGATATTTACTTTTAGACTTTTAAATACACAATGCAAAAATACATTACCTCAGTGGCAAAGAAATTATCGTCTAATTTTATGTATCTGGGAATAGTGTGAATAATTGTTATATATGAAATAAGGAAAAATCTTAAAATATGAACAATTCTCATTTGGATGTGTTTCCAAAAAGGGATATAATTGGTCTTTTCAGCCTGGATTTCAGGCTGAAATATTTTTCAAGTTTGCACTATTAATTTAGCCAATGACTCCTGCAGTCTATTTAAATGTAAATATATATGCTTTTCTCTGCATTTATGATCTCAAATCACAATATGTCTTTTCCATTATTAAATCAATATACTCCATTATACAAAAAAGTTATTCATTCTTAATTAATGTTCACCACAATTTTATAGTACAGAATTGGTCTCATAGGGCCTTCTTCCACCATTACTTATGCAATGGTTATCCTAGATTTCTATGTCATTTAAGAGAGAAGTGTTATGTGGCTAAACTTTTTCAATTGCATGACATTTCTATGGAGCACAGTGAAAAGTAAGGAGACCTGGAACTTGCTGAAACTGGTCTATGTCTGTAAACTATGAATAGCATGGATTGTATTTCCTAAGGCCAAACTTTTCAAACCTGTCTGCGTAAAGTAAGGCCCCATATTTAGGCACCTAAATATTAATGGCCTGATTTTCAGAAGTGCTGGGATCCCACAAATCCCAGTGAAATCAATGGGCGCTCCAGGTGCTCAGCGTTTTTGAAAATCTAGCCACTTTTATGCCTAAATTTAGATTTGGGAGCCTACTTGTGGTTATCCAGATTTGAACCATTTGGCTTAAGTCTGAGCCATTAGAATTTACTTTTTCTTATAACTATCACCATTTCTTAGACATATAATAATGTCCATTCACTGAAGAAGAATATGTGCATGATAGTACAAAATAGATTTATGTTAATTTGTCATGGATCATTTAAGGCCTAATCCTGCTTTTCTAGCACACCATTGAAGTCTATGGGAGTTTAGAGTGCATGAGAAATATAGGATTAGTCTTGTGATGTGTTTACCACACGTTGCCATAACTTACTGTGACCATGAGATCTCATGACAGATATAACATTAACTTACTGTATGTCACCACTGTTCTTTAATTAAAGAAAAATACATTTATTCCTCTGGGGCCCCACTGAACAGTTTACAATCCACTCTTCATTTTACACACAGTACTTAGGAAAAAATGGAAGGCAGCATC
The DNA here is from genome assembly GCF_015237465.2 of Chelonia mydas. Lineage (NCBI taxonomy): Eukaryota > Metazoa > Chordata > Testudines > Cheloniidae > Chelonia > Chelonia mydas. Next base: position 98,092,703 of record NC_057850.1, read on the forward strand.
CAGAGGGTTGACAAAATGTTCTGTGGTAATAGAGAAGAAACTTTTTACAAGCTTTACAAAATAAACAGCCAGACCAGCAAAACAGCATTAATTCCATAAATGCACCTTTCTGAAAAATACATCACTCATGAAGGATATCTTACAAGACTGAGGATAAATAGCATGCATATTTAATACAATTATGTAAACTAAAATAAATATTTTACATTTATTATGCATAATAAAATAATTAGACAACACACCGTAAGGGATTATTGCATCTGAAATTCCAACTGCAGAAGGATTCATTGTGTAGTTTCAGCAGCAACAGCATCCTGAGTTAGGGTGAGTGACTCGTAGGGGCTTCTTTTCTTTTCTTTTCTTTTCTTTTCTTTTCTTTTCTTTTCGACAGCATCCCTAGGGAGTTCCCATTTCCTTTTGACTTATTGTCTATGTTCATAGGTTGTAAAATAAGGACTTTTTAACACACTCCAGGATTTGCACCAAAGTCATAAAAATCTGCAAAGTAAGTGTTTGTTTTACTTTTACATGTACTATAGTTGCCTTTAATAACCTTTCAGCCACCTTGATACTATTACCTCAACATTTGCTGTACACCTTGGCTATAATAAGAATAGTAAAGAAATATTGCAAATTCTGAGATAATAGTATTTAGTTATCTAAGGCCAAAATGGAAAGTGTGTAAGGCCAAAATGGAAAGTGTGTAAGGCCAATCTCTAGAATGAAATGGTAGAATGCAGTGGTTGTCATTAAAAAGTCACCATTTACATATAGTTAGTCCATGGTGATATTTAAGATGCCTCACTGTTTCCCTGTACTTATAGCAGGAAACACCTGTGTGATATCACCATGGCTAGCTGTAGGGTTGATGTTGACTTTAAATGACAACTACTCTACCACACATTTCCATATTAAAAGAGCGCCGTAGGGCAAACTGTACATATTCTGGTAGGGGTAATAAGATATGTACATAATAGACCAGTTGTGGCCTTCAGCATGATATGGAGAGCCTTCAACTCCCACTGAAGTCACTAGGAGGAGTTGAGTGTACTCAGCATCTTGTAGGAACAGGCTTATAAACAATGGATGTGAATAGAAACTTTAGAGGGAAATTCTGCAAGTATGTGCTCCTGGATCCCAGACACAGGCATCTCAAAACAGTTTCTAAGTCCTTAGTGTTTAGAATAAATTTACTGAGCATTTTATCTGAATATTTATTAATCTGAATTAATAATATAATAAAATATTGTACAACATCTAGATTTTAAAAATAATTTTGCATAGCATTTAAGCATAACCCAAAAGTGCAATGTAAGTTATTATAATGAATGAAGCATTTAAAATAATGATGAATATGGTTTCTTCTTTAATACTGTTGCTAGACATGTACATATGTTTGTGTTTACCTAAACTATTGCTGATATTTCACACGTTGACTTAGAATAAAAATGTTAAACATGACAAGCCAAACTACTGATAGGCTATCATGCAGACTGGTAGACTTTACTTAAGAAGTAAATTTTAGAGCCTACGAGCTAGTGGAATCTGAGTGTGTTAAAGTAAAGTTGCACTTAGGATGTGTCTCCACTGCCCCACATTTCGGACAATGAGGATGTGAATAGCAGCATGAACCAAAATGCTGCACTGTAACTCCCCACGGTTGATTGGGGGTGTGAACTAAAAGGTTTCTAGTTTGCCTAATGTAGTCCTCTTCAAAAAGGATACTATAGTTATCCCAGTATGCAACTTGCCATTGTCCAGAACACTGTCTCTTGGTAAATTTTGGCAATGCAGGGTGGGGCAGAAACACGTCACACAGGGGTGACTGGGAGCAAAGGATCAGATTCCCATCATGCAAGTTTCTCTATCCCATAATGCCATCCATACTCCATAATTTTCATGCCTTTTAAAAAAAATCCTGCAAAACTGTTCACTGCTTCCTAATGTCCATCTCAGACAGAAGCATGGAACCGACACAGGTCTGCACTATTGTCATGAACGTTGCACACAAAGGACAAACAATCCTCTGGTATTTGCAGAGCCACAGGACAAACCACGACAATGAGGGACGTGAGGATTTCATAGAGGAGAGATTGTGAAAACCAATTCAAGTTTGTTGGTTGTGTTCACGGAGCAGCTGCAGATGGTGGAGTACTGCTTTTGGGACTGAGAAATGAGCAGTGATTGGTGGGATTGCATCGTAATTCAGGTTTGTGACTATGAGTAGCGGTTGCAGAATTTTTGGATGTGCAAAACCACACTTCTGGATCTGTGTGCTGAGCTTGCAGCACAGGGACTTTAAAAAGCATCCCTCCAGCACAGGAACAGCAAAAAGAGAGCTAAACTGACAGTTAAAAAGTGAGTGGTGATAGCTCTGTGGAAGCTTGCAATGCTACATTGCTGCCAATCAGTGGGAAATCATTTCAGAGTTGGAAAATCCACAGTGGGGGCCAGGGTCATGTAGGTGTGTAGGGTCATTAATCGTCTCCCGCTATGCAGGACATCGTTGATGGATTTACAGCACTGGGGTTCCCAAACTGCAGTTGGGCAAGAGATAGCATGAAAATCCCTATTTTGGCACCAGCCCACCTCATCATGGAGTACATCAACAAAAAGGGCTGCATTTCTATGGGTATGCAAGCATTGGTAGATCACCAAGGATGCTTCAGCAACATCAACATTGGCTGGTCAGGGAAGATGTTTGATGCTCACCTCTTTAAGAACACAGGACTATTCAGAAATCTGCAAGCTGGGACATTCTTTCCCTACCAGTGGAAATGCCAATAATGCCTACTCCTTGCTCCTCTGGCTCATGAAGCTGTACGCCAGCCATGTCAACAGCACCAAGGAAATATTCAGTTACTGGCTCAGCAGATGCAGAATGACAGTTTGAATGGGACATAGGCACTGTTTACTCACAAGATTGGATAGCAGTGAGAAAAATATCCCAATGGTTATAGTTGCCTGATATGTCCTGCATAATATCTGTGAGGCAAAGGGAGAAAAGCTGCCTCCGGACGGAAGTGGAGTGGTTGTCTGCTGAGTTCAAACAGCCAGGAACAAGGGCTATTAGAAGAACTTAATGTAAAGATGTCTTGAAAGAGCACTTTACCAGTCATCCATAAGGCTATGATTTTGTCATGGAGGCTGCAGAAGTCATGGAATCCGTGACTTCCAGAGAACTCTGTGACTTCAGCCTACAGTGCCACAGAGCTGCGGGGTCCCCCACTGCCCGCAGAAGCCAGGAGCTGTGGGGTATCCCCGTGGGCGGCAGGGCCCCCCTGGATTTCTCAGCTGTTGCGTGGCAGGGGCTCCCAAACCTCCGAGCCATAGGCAGTAGGGGGACCCTCCAGCTCTGGGTGGCAGGGGACCCTGGAGTTCTGAGCCGCCAGGGTATTGGGGGCCCCGGCAGCTCCCCAGCCACCGCAGGTGGTGGGTGACCCCAGATCCCCAGCAGCAACAATGGGTGCTGGAGCCATCTCCCTCCCTATTTTGTCACGTATATTTTGAGTAAAAGTCAGGGACAGGTCAGGGCCTTCTGTGAATTTTTCTTTATTGCCCATGACCTGTCCGTGACTTTTATTAAAAATGTCCTTGACAAAATCTTCGTCTTAGTCATCCACCGTAATGTGGTGTTGTGACTGTGCTCTATGTGGCCCTGAAGTCATGAGTTCTCTCAGGAAGATTCAGACAAGCTCTGCCTCTTCCGTGCTCCCCTGAAGCTAACTACAGGGGAATGAAAAGCAGATCAGGACTTACCTCTGTTTGTTGTACCACTCCCTCTTCTAGTACAAATAATTTAATGAAGAGTCGATACCTGTGTCTTGCTATGTTGGGGTCAGGCACCGTCTGTGCATTTAAACACCGTAGTGGGAAATGCATTCACATACTTAATCCGAGGTTCCTTCCCCTGCACTGGGCTCACCCATGCTAAAATGCCAGGACTGACTATACTGCAGTGGAGTTTCAAATACTTTCTGGTTTGTGGCATAGCCAGACCGCCCAGTTGCATGTCCCACAGCCTTCTCCTCCTCCTCCTCCTCCTCTCAGTTCATGGCAGGAGTCTGTGTCTCAAGCTTCTTGGAGGTATCTGCGGTACTCTGTGGGGTGCTGCTTGGGTCTCTATCAAGTACGGCATGCAGCTTGTTATAAAAGCAGCAGGTCTGTGGCTTGGCACTAGATCAACTGTTGGCCTCCCTGGCCTTCTGGTAAGCCCGATGCAGTTCCTTCACTTTCACACAGTGCTGCTGCTGCTGATCCCTGTAATATCTCTTCACCTGCATCCCCTGTGCAATGTGCTCATAGATGGCCACGTTTCTATTACTGCTCCATAGCTACTCATGCACGGTCTCTTCTCCCCATAAGCCCAGGAGAGCCTACTGCCTACTCCAGACAGGAGCATGTTTAGAGCATATGGCCAGTATTGTGGCTTCCATTCTGCATAACTCATGGGTAGTGAAGTTCACAATTGTGACCAGAGTTGTCAGCTTTGGGCATTGTGGGACAGCTGCTGGAGGACATTTAGGGTCAATGTATGTCACCCGGTGTCTACACTCGCACTGGTCGACTATAGTAGGTCGACCATGGCTCAGTGCCATTCAGTGATGTGATGTTACTGCGTTGTAATGGGGCACTTACATTGGCGACAGACAAATTTGACTATATGCATATGAACAACTAGGTTGATGCAAGTGACTTTTGTCGACCTAGCTTTGTAGTGTAGAGCAGGACTTAGACTATATTCATATAAGCTAAGGCAACTTCCACAGGTTTATTTTAATGAGTAAGCAAACTGCATGTTTCCCCAGTGATTTCAGCAATATTGCTAACCCCAAGCGTTCAAATATTATGAATCATAACTTCAGATATCCTGCGAATGGCTTAAAAACAATAAATATTGGATTCTTTTTATTTGACTTTTATATTTTGAGTCTTTAGAGTTCACATTTTCCACCTTTTCTTTACAACCATGAGTACTAGACATTTTTATTTTTAGTGAAAGCTGATTCTCATGCAATCACCTGACTCCATCATCTGGGGCTTTAATAAAAACACAAAATATCCTGAAACTCATGATAAAATTCTGACAATTGGCAACATTGCCCAAGTCCCATTTTTGGATGAGTACCCTGAGGAAGAACTTCTGTGTGTCATCCTGTAAAGTTCAAATTCTACTTTGCTCATATGCAAACCTGTTAACTTCATTGTCACTGAGAACATAAGTTAGACATAAATGTTAATAATTTCCATATAGTTAGTCCTTCACCAACTTCTTTCCACTGCAGTCCATCTCAACCCGGTGCCCAGTCCCCTACCCACCCACTCCCATTGTGGCCTGCACAGACACCTGACCTCTTTCATCTCCTTATTGTCCCTGACCTCTTTCATCTCCTTATTGTCTCCCACCTGCCATCCAACACTGGGCCTAGTCCCCAGTCTGTCATTCCTACTGGAGATCTGCCTCTTGCCACTCTCACCTACATATGAATCTGTCAGATTTTCTCAATCCAAAACACAATGTATTTGATATCAGCAACTCTGGGGAAAAAATCTCATGCCTATTGCAGTAGAGAGAGAAACTCTAATGTTGTTGTTTTCCATTTGCACTATACATTTTATCTTCTCTCTGCTCAAACTTGTTTCTCTCCACCCCACACAGCTACCACCATATTTTTCTCTCTTGCAGACACACTCAGGTTGGAAAGCTATGTACAAATTCAGCACAAACATTCCTTTCAGGCTCTTAATTAATAATGGTAAATTATAACTTTAAGGGGTTATTTAGAAATCTTTTCTTTTTAAATAAATACAAATTTTAATGCCATTTCTCTGACTTCAGGATGAGTGAGAAACCTCTGGTCTTCAAAATATTATTTTTAGCAAAAACACTTGATATCTTTTGAAATTCTTTGTGTTTCAAGGAAATTTATTGCTGTATATTTAAATACAAAATCTCTTTAAATCTACATGTATATTCTTTTGTTTCTTGGCACAACTGAAGCAGAAATTAAGCATTGGGATTACTGATTAACTAGCACAGTCATTTTGAAAAAAAAGTAACCATATGTCTCTTCTCTTCTATTGCCTCTCAAAGCAGAATCAAAATAAACATGTTTATTTAGCTTACTGTTCTTTAGTCCCAAATCCAATCATTATAAAACGGTCAAAGTTATCTTTGGGAATGGTCATTCTATAAGGAATTGCTATGGACAACCCCCTGAGTGGTAGTTTGCTATTACTGTACATATTGTGGTAGAGATGCAATCAATAGATAATATTTTTGCCACTAGTCTGTTGCGTTGTCTTATTTCCCAGGCTTAGAGCTATTATGTCATAAAGAACACACACACACCACATATATAAAAACACAAAACTACATTAAAAGATCATTACTACAGTTGCAAAGTCAAGTACTCAAAAATTAGGAAATACCAGAGTTAAGGTTGCCTGTGGAATTTTAATTTGACCCCCATGTTTGTATGCATTATGATACAGTCTTTAATTACATTCTGGTTTTTTCCTCAGGACCACTTTCTGATCTGGTGTAAATGGATGTAGCGCCATTTACTTCAGCGTAATGGTACCAGGCCAGGTTACATCAGCTGAGCCCACAGTATTTCTCTATTAGAATTAAATAATTTATTTGAAAAAGACCATCCAAAGTCAACTTTGATCTGAGCCTTATGTGGCTCAGAAAGGGAAAAGCAAGCCCACTTCAATAGGAATTCCAGAAAGAGTGGGAACCTGCTTTGTGGGAAAATTCCAGCCTTTTAAAAATACAAAATATAAAGGTGGAAGAGAAATAAGTTCCTGAAAGGAAGGAAAACAATTGTTGAGAAGGCTTTCCTCTTCTTTCTCTGAAGAGAACTTGTAGGCTTCTAGCCACCTCCAAACTTCCTCTGCAGCTGCTAGTCCATGGAATGTCAGCAGCTGTGAAGTCTGCTCTCTGCTCTGATGGAGGTGGCTGATACTGGCTTTATCCTGAGCATTTCTTATTCATGAGCTGCATGGCCCTAGTGTGGGAAACAGTGGGTTGCAAGCAGAGAACAGTGTTGCGGAGGAGACAGGGAGCTTATGTACATGAGCTCTCCATCCCAAAATAGTTCCCAAGCTGTATCATTTAATGTTGTTTGTTTGTTTATTTGTATTATGGTAGCACATAGGGAGCCCAGCCGTGGTTTAGGGCCTCATTTTGCTAGACACTGTAAACACAGAATATCGATCTAAGCACCTGCTTATTGTCTTGCTCATTGAGCCAACCTTACCCCCTGATCACGCCAGTGCACAGCTGGTCTATGAGGCCTGGCCAGATGGATTTAGGTTTGAATGGGGGCCACAGAGATTATATGAGACTTTTCTGGAGCTTTCTTTACATAGTTACAATAGTCACCATTAAAATCTACAATTTTGCCTTTGCAAGTAGATAATATCACAGTGGTATTATCACTATTCCTACAGGGAATACCACTACTTACTTCCAAGGCTTTTATAGAGAATGGTCACCATAAAAATCTATACGTTAGTTTCCAGTTTCTCTCTCTTTGCTCAAGAAAAAAATATTTTGAATCCAAGTATTATAGCAACTTTTGAGCCTTTGGAATCACATACAGCATAATGTGTTATATAACTGCGTGTTAAGACTTTGGTTTTATGAAAAGGTTCTGCTAATAATGACAAAACATGACAGCAAAACCACAAATTAAATCACCAAAATATGCACTTAAAATAATGGGCGGTGGAGCAATATTTGTTACAATATGCAGGGAAAAGTGTATGCTACTTCAGGACATGATCATCACTTTGGCTTGTGCCCTGCCCAGGAAAGAAAGGGATTGTAATGCACCGCTTATATGTTCATATGGTCTATGGCAGTGTTTCCCAAACTTGGGACGCTGCTTGTTCAGGGAAAGCCCGTGGTGGGCCGGGCCAGTTTGTTTACCTGCCGCGTCCGCAGGTTCGGCCGATCGCGGCTCCCACCGGCTGTGGTTCACCGCTGTGGAAAGCAGCGCGGGCTGAGGGACGTACCGGCCGCCACTTCCCTCAGCCCCCATTGGCCTGCAGCGGCAAACCGCAGCCAGTGGGAGCTGCAATCGGCCGAACCTGCGGACACGGCAGGTAAACAAACCGGCCCAGCCCACCACGGGCTTTCCCTGAACAAGTGGCGTCCCAAGTTTGGGAAACACTGGTCTATGGGATACACACCTCAAAGTATGGGGGAAAGCAGCCTGCACAGGGCTGTTACACCTTTTGCCACATGGGTGGAGCCTTGACTCAATACGTTCTCTCCCAACAGGTGAGCGTGTACGCAGGAGGAAGTAATCTGCGACTGTTCTACCTAATAGCCCATTACATCCCCCTGGAGGAAAGGGGGAGCCAGAAAATGAACTGTGACTCTCTCAAAATCACAGCTAGCTATCTGGTATGCTTCGGGGGCAGTGCAGTTACATTCTGTCCCTTACTCAAGGCAGCTATTATCATAATCTGGCTCGTAGTCTTTCATTTCCTTCTGCCTGAGCACAACAGCCCAGCTTGTCATGGTATTGCATTATTGTGCTGTATACTAACAAAAGTCTTTTTTTTAAATAGTGTTAAATTAAATCACTTCTAACACTCTTTAGCAGTACTATCTTTCATATTTTTAGCTGTGACATCACTATTAAAAGGATACATGGCTAGAAAACTCTGTAGTTTATAATACTATAAAACTTCTCCTTGTGTTGTAAGCCTATAAATATATCCAGGAGTTCTAGTGACATCATAAATCACTTGAACAATCATTTTGGTGGTTTATTGTGGTATCACCAGAACCCCTTAACTTTATTATATAAACACCCTCCCTCTGTCAAGGTGATTACAGAATCTCAGTGGTGACTCGATAGTTAAGGAGGCAATGTGGTTCACTTTGAAACACCAACAGCCTCATTTTGAAACACCAACAAAAATTTCAGGTAAATCCTTTCCCTTCCTTCAAGTAAATTGTACAAGGCATCTGTGAGGTAAGAGACTTCAAAATGAGTTCTTCACTTTCTGAAAGGGCTCCTAATTTGTCTGTAGCACCATATTTCAAAGCTGCTTGATCTGAAAAGTTCCCATATATGTTTATGAACTAGTCCTGGGGCTAGTTAGGTTGGTTAATGAATTCTGAACATGCTCACAGTCCAGCGGTCTCTGAAGCATTAATAAACTTCTTCATGGGTTAGTTGGACACCTGAGCTTTCATTTAAAAAAAAGGAAAGTCTCTATCTTTGCCTTGCAAAAACAGCTTTATAATATAAATCAACTGCTAAGGTAGTTTGTTACAGTGATTTTTTTTTCCCTTTTGGATAACTCAAAGATTTGTCTGCTGCAGCTGTGCTCTTGCCTGCTCCCACAAGCCATAGCTCCTAACTTGATTTCTTGTTTGGAACTCTGTATCTTTTCCTTCCATACCATTACAGTATGGCCACAGTAGAATCTCAGGTTTCAGAGTTCATTCAGGAGAATGAGTTTGTGTGTGTGGTTTTTGGAAAAAAAAAGGGGGGTGTGTGGGGGGGGGGGGGTGAGAAAACCTGGATTAGTGCTGGAGGTGACCCACCTTGATTATCATGCGCATTATAAAGAGGGGTTTCAAAGGGGGATGGGCTGTTGCCAGCAGGAGAGTGAATTTGTATGTGTGTGTGGGGGGGGGAAGGGTGAGAAAACCTGGATTTGTGCTGGAAATGGCTCTACCTGAGGATCACTTTAGATAAGCTGTTGCCAGCGGGGGAGTGAGGTGGGAGGAAGTTTTGTTTCATGGTCTCTGTGTGTATATAATGTCTTCTGCAGTTTCCACGATATGCTATGCATCCGATGAAGTGAGCTGTAGCTCACGAAAGCTCATGCTCAAATAAACTGGTTAGTCTCTAAGGTGCCACAAGTACTCCTTTTCTTTTTAGGTTTCAGAGAGGTAGCCGTATTAGTCTGTATCAGCAAAAAGACTGAGGAGTACTTGTGGCACCTTAGAGACTAACAAATTTATTTGGGCATAAGCTTTCATGGGCTAAAGCCCACTTCATCAGATGCATGCAGTGGAAAATACAGTAGGAAGATATAGATATACAGAGAACATGAAAAAATGGGTGTTGCCATATCAACTCTAACGAGACTAATCAATTAAGGTGGGCTATTATCAGCAGGAGAAAAAACCTTTTGTAGTGATAATCAGGATGGCCCATTTCAAACAGTTGACAAGAAGGTGTGAGTAACAGTAGGGGAAAAATTAGCATGGGGAAATAGTTTTTACTTTGTGTAATGACACATCCACTTCCAGTCTTTATTCAAGCCTAAAGTAATGGTGTCCAATTTGCAAATTAATTCCAGTTCTGCAGTTTCTCATTGGAGTCTGTTTTTGAAGTTTTTTGTTAAAGAATTGCGACTTTTAGGTCTGTAATTGAGTGACCAGGGAGGTTGAAGTGTTCTCCGACTGGTTTTTGAATGTTATAATTCTTGACAACTGATTTGTGTCCATTTATTCTTTTACATAGAGACTGTCCGGTTTGGCCAATGTAAATGGCAGAGGGGCATTGCTGGCACATGATGGCATATATCACATTGGTAGATGTGCAGGTGAACAAACCTCTCACGGTGTGGCTGATGTGATTAGGCCCTATGATGGTGTCCCTTGAATAGATATGTGGACAGAGTTGGCAATGGGCTTTGTTGCAAGGATAGGTTCATGGGTTAGTGTTTTTGTTGTGTGGTATGTGGTTGCTGGTGAGTATTTGCTTCAGGTTGAGGGGCTGTCTGTAAGCAAGGACTGGCCTGTCTTCCAAGATCTGTGAGAGTGACGGATCATCCTGCAGGGATAGGTTGTAGATCCTTGATGATGCTCTGGAGGGGTTTTTGTTGGGGGCTGAAGGTGACTGCTAGTGGGGTTCTGTTACTTTCTTTGTTGGGCCTGTCCTGTAGTAGGTGACTTCTGGGTACTCTTCTGGCTCTGTCAATCTGTTTCTTCACTTCAGCAGGTGGGTATTGTAGTTTTAAGAATGCTTGATAGCGATCTCTAGCCCACGAAAGCTTATGCCCAAATAAATTTGTTAGTCTCTAAGGTGCCACAAGTACTCCTCGTTCTTTTTAGTAGAATCTCAATATCCCTTGCACTACTCTGAAATATCTGCTTTTGATTTCAGTGGCACACCAGCGGCACCCTAGGAAGAATTGTCAGTGCCCCTCCTCCAGTGCTCGAGCCAATGCAGCTTCCCCTCATTGTTCTCTGGGGAGATAAACTCCCAGCAAAGCAGAGGGTGGGTAATGTATTTCCTGCTGGCACTCCTGAGCACCAGTGTGCTTGGTGCTGCAGATGCCAAAATAAAGACGCTGGATGAAATCTTGGCTCCATTGAAGTTAATGGTTAAACTCCCACTGTCTTCAGTGGGGCCAGGATTTCACCTACTACCTGTCTGAAGACCTTACAGATACGCCTAGAAGTCCAGTGAGAGATGTAGCAACATCTTGACCAGGGATCGGCAACCTTTGGCATGTAGCCTGCCACGGTAAGCCCCCTGGCAGGCCGGGACGGTTTGTTTACCTGCCGCGTCCGCAGGTTTGGCCGATTGTGTCTCCCACTGGCTGCGGTTCGCCACTCCAGGCCAGTGGGGGCTGCGGGAAGCAGCGTGGGCCGAGGGATGTGCTGGCTGTGATGAACGGCGGCCATTGGGAGCTGTGATCGGATGAACCTGTGGACGTGGCAGGTAAACAAACTGACCAGGCCCGCCAGGAGGCTTACCCTTGCGGATCACGGGCCAAAGGTTGCCAATCCCTTATCTTGAGCATTCTTTGAACACTGCAGTGTTTTAAAAAAAAGAAGAAGAAGAAGAAAAGTTTGTGGGGATCAAGGAAAAAAAGACTTCTGCTTTTCGACTAAACTCTGTTTTGTTGGTATCTCATTCTCTCAAACCTCTTCCACCTTCATTTGTCTGTTTTGTCGACCCGATGTATCCTGTATGATTATAGATTATTACTATAGATTATAAACTCTCTAAGGCAGGGATGGCTTTCTCTGTTATTTGTGCAGTGCCCAAGGGATGCTGTGGATCTTTGAATGGGATCCTTTGATGCCACTGTATTGTAGTAGAAATAATAATAATAGAGATTCTTGGAATCCATGCCTTCCTTGAGCAGTAACTTGACAAAATTAATTCCCTGTAAATTAGACAAGAGTCCAATGTTCCCTCCAATTTTTGACAGGCTATGTATGCAAAAAATTTCTTCTGTGAAAATTTTTGACAGGCCATGTGTGCAAAAAATTTCTTCTGTGAAAATTGTTGTGCTTCTGTGCAAATTTTTGTGCACGCAATGTTTTGCCGTGTGCGTGGAGTTTAGGATCTGTGTGCGCGCGCACAGCTTAGAGGGAACAGTGGACAAGACTAGAATGCTTCAGATTTTAGTATTTACTATCATACATAGAGTTTGTGGAGAAGCATCAACCACAAGGAGCGAGATGATGTAGAGAAGCCTGCACTGCTGTTTTCTGGGTAAAGGGCTTTAGGCAGGGATTTTCAAAGGAGCCTAATGGAGTTAGGTGCCCAAATTCTATTGAATTTCAGCAGGAGTTGAGTGACTAATTCCCTTAGTCTTCTTTTGAAATCCCATCCTTAGTCTCCAGGGCTGGTAATGCAGTATTTTTCATGAGAACTAAATACATCTCCAGGTTTTGGCTCCAATTCTGCAAAAATTTAAGCATGAATATGTAGCCTCATTGACTTCAAGTGTTGGCTGGATCAGAGCCCTGTTTTTTGTTCTGTTTTGTTTTTAAAAAACTTGACCTTCAAGTATAAATTCTTCCAAATACATTTCTGCTTCTTTGGATGAAGCCATTAATGTACTAATAGGTAGTAAGGGAGAGAAAATCATCACTGAGGGCAGCAGTGAATTTTAAAGCAAGCAGAATTATTTAGAATCCCTTTCCCATTATAAGTGGAACTTCTTGAGCAATAACTACTGCAACAAAGTTTCTCCTCTGCCTGGGTGGGTCTTGCGCTTAATGGCCGATTTGCTTGCCTTGGAGCTTAACAGCAGCCCTCAGTTTGGCCATTTTTGTGAACCCACAGTCCAGGTCAGCTCCTCCTGTGTCTGACCAGGAGTTGGGAGGTTTTGGGGGAACCCGGGCCTGCCCTCTACTCCGGGTTCCAGCCCAGGGCCTTGTAGAATGCAGCTGTCTAGAGTGCCTCCTGGAACAGCTGTGCAACAGCTACAACTCCCTGGGCTACTTCCTCATGGCCTCCTCCCAACACCTTCTTTATCCTCACCATAGGACCTTCTTCCTGGTGTCTGATAATGCTTGTACTCCTCAGTCCTCCAACAGTATGCATTCTCACTCTCAGCTCCTAGCGTCTCTTGCTCCCAGCTCCTTACACGCGTACCACAATCTGAAGTGAGCTCCTGTTTAAACCCAGGTGCCCTGATTAGCCTTCCTTAATTGATTCTAGCAGCTTGTCTGTCTTAATTGTCTCCAGAAGGTTCCTGATTGTTCTGGAACCTTCCCTGTTACCTTACCCAGGGAAAAGGGACCTACTTAACCTGGGGCTAATATATCTGCCTTCTATTACTCTCCTGTAGCCATCCGGCCCGACCCTGTCACACTACTAAGTATGAAAGAAAAAAGATATTAAGATATTGGGAGACGCATTCTTCTCTTGATCATCACATAAATACTCATTTATTTGTTGATTGAACTTTGGTGGAAGTAGCCTTGGTGGCACAGAGATAATTTCAAAAGTTCCCCACACAGCAGCAGCGCAAACTCTAAACATACGTGATAAGGGAGAAAGAAGATGTATAGGGCCCTACCAAATTCACAGCCATGAAAAACCGTCACGGACCATGAAATCCGGTCTTTTGTGTGCTTTTACCTTACACTATACAGATTTCATGGGGAAGATCAGCGTTTTTAAAATTGGGAGTCCTGACCCAAAGGGGTCACAACGTTATTTTAGGAGGCTTGTGATATTGCCATCCTTACTTCTACATTGCTGCCTTCAGAGCTTGGCAGCCAGAGAGCGGCGGCTGTTGGCCGGGCACCCAGCTCTGAAGGCAGCGCCCCGCCAGCAGCAGCACAGAAGTAAGGGTGGCAATGCCATACCATGCCACCCTTACTTCTGCACTGTTGCTGACAGTAACTCTGCCTTCAGAGCTGGGATCCTGGCCAGCAGCCGCCGCTCTCCAGCTGCCCAGCTCTGAAGGCAGCACTGCCGCTAGCAGCAGTGTAGAAGTAAGGGTAGCAGTACCGTGACCCCCCCCCCCACGCCTTTTTGGGGCAGGTCCCCTACAATTACAACACCATGAAAGTTCAGATTTAAATAGCTGAAATCATGAAATTTACGATTTTTAAAATCCTGTGACCGTGAAATTGACCAAAAAGGACTGAATTTGGTAGGGCCCTAAATTTAATTTTTGCTCCTACATTTCTTTTCCATTTCCTTAACCATTTCTGTTTACCCTCTGAAACATGAGTGGAATTTGGTAAGAGTTATAGAGTCAATTCCTGTGATCTTTGACAGACTATGTGGACACAAAATGGACACTACAGGCTTCTTTTAATTGTTATGGCTTGTAGGTCTGCGATGCTTGGTATGGGTGCTTAGTTAAAAATAGCTGTCAGTGTATATGTTAGTCACATGAGCAACCCCTCTTCAAAACACACGGATTTTTAACTTTTAACTTCATTTTGTCTCGATTCAGTAAGTTACTTAAGCACATGTATAACATTAAACACATGAATAGTCCCTATGTTCTTAGAGTACCTTGGTAAATCTAGGCCTTTAAGAATTGTGTTACTATGATGCAAAGTAGTTTCAAAGAAATCCTCTTGTTTTATAAAAGATTTTGGAGGGTTTTTTGGTTTTGTTTTTTTAAGTTTTAAAGTAGAATACATGTTTTCTTTAGCTGTAAAAGCACAATCAAGGCAACGTGATAAGTGAGTCAGTGTTGTAAAAGTAAAACTAATTTTGCCTTCACTCACATGAGCTATAGAAGGAGGAAGCTTTATTGTCCCTGGGAAGGTGATAAGGCAGAGTAATTGTATATTATACTGTCCTGGAACATCTGCCTGAAGACTGTTGGAGCAATTCATCTATCATGGACGATACAGCATGTTTTGTCTTTCTGCTCTAACCCATCCCCACTGCTGGCCTGCACGAAGGTTTTGATAGGGCCTGTGCCTGGGCTGGGGCTCACATTAATCAGTCCCCTTGTTCAACACTCCAGCTGACATAATTACAACCTGCGCACAGCAGTTATTCAAGTCGAGTCCTTGTCACTCGTGGTGCGAAACTACACAGCTCAGATCCCGAAGGAGATTGCCTTATCACACAGAACAAGGGCTCACAGGAGTTGAAGAGAATAGAAATGGGAAAATGTCTTCCGGGAGTACTATATATTCCTTTAAAATAAGACATTTGAGAGACTTACAAGGGACAAAGAGAAGCATTGTGCAAGGTCTGAAATGAACAGGTTATTATTTTTAAAAGGATTACACAGGCCATTTTTGTGAAATGGACATGGATTATTAAATAAATTCAGTGGTCTCTCTCTCTTATCATTCAATGACTCTGCCCTATTAGTTTTCTTCAGAAGTGATAAAATAGTTTTAGACTTGTAAAAGGTTTAAGTATCTCTCAGTAGAAATCATCAGAACACAATCAGTAAAAGTGTAAGTATTATACCAGTAAAATTGGCACACACATAAGGGAAAATCTGTAAAGATCAGAGTTAAAGGTAAGGGAAAGTGCTTGCAAAAGGGCTTTCAAAGATGAGCAAGTTCATTAGTTTCTGCTGTAGCATGGTATAGGAATGTGAAAGATGAAGCCGGGAAACTGGCTTCATATTTTACCATTTTTTTTCCTCTCTTCATATTAACCCTCGATGGGACAGAAAGCAGATCTACAGCACTGTGTAGAGTTTCCCTTCCTCCCTTACACACACTTTAAACTTTTATTACTAAAATAGTTATTTTTCCATGACAGAACATTTAAGTAACCTAAGTGTAGGATGATTTACGTGATTTGGATCTAATAAAAGTCTCCAGTAAACCATGTTCTTATTGGGACTTCAGTGCAGAAAGTTCTCTTAGCATTCAATCCATCCCCCGCCCCCAGCCCTCCCGAGTGTGGGGGGCGTTCTCCCATATGGTTAACCCAAATTTAAGGCAAATTCTTCACTTTTGAATCCATGGGCTAGCGAAGGTGCTGTGAAACATGGATAATGATTTCTGGTCTCATTAAAATTTTATTCCTAACACTTAAACGTATATCACTGGTAATGCATATTGTTGGAAAACCTACAGTAAATTATCTTTTATTGGTGAGTGGGTATGATTTTTAGAGAGTAAGATGCCTTATCTGAAGCTAGGAGTGAGAGTGCTAGAAACACTTTTAGTTTATACTGCTCACACCATTTGTGTGCACTTCCCTTTGTGTATAATATAGGTTAAATGCACAATTTTCCAGAGTATTGCATCAACCGTACACCATTTCATAGTTTCTCTTGGTGATTGTGCACAGCACATTTTACTTCATGTGTGACTTTTCTCTGTAAAGTGACTATATAAGAACACCTACTCCCTGTGAGGCATATCTACTTCCTGTAATGACAAAAATAAATGTTGCTGCTTCCTATTCTCGCAGAACCAACACACTGATGGGAAAAGGAGCTGTATTCTAGTCTCACCCCACCTGTCACTAACAGGATTACTAGGTAATCTCTAACTGCAGTGCCGAACACTGCTGTTAGCTACCCCTGTGCAGACAATGATGCTGTGAAGGCAGGATAATGACATTGCACAGATGTAACTGAGGGCAAAAATTGGACCTGCACATTATTTATTACTGCTGATGAGCCATGAGATTCCATTTTTAAACTGAGCACATTTCCTGTGGAAGTCAAAGAAAGGCAACAAAAATGGAACCTCATGGTGACATTTTTCAGAGTTGAACCACACTTTTCAAGGATTTAGAGGTATAAGCCCAGAAGGACCATTAGATCACGTAGTCTGACCTCCTATATAACACAGTCCGTAGAATTCCATACAGTTACTCCTGAATTGAGCCCAATAGCTTATATTAGACTAACGCACACTTTCCAGAAAGTTATCCAGTATTAATTTAAAGACATCAAGGGATGGAGAATCCATCACTTCCATTCGTAGTTTGTTCCAAAGGTTAATTACCCTTACTGTTAAAAATGTGTGTTGTATTTCTAATTTGAATTTGTCTGGCTTTAAATTCTAGTCATTGGTTCTTGTTATGGTGTTCTCCACTAAAATAAAAAGCCTTTTAGTACCCAGTAAAGGTACTTTTACACTGTGATCAAGTCTTCTCTTGATCTTCTTTTTGATAAACTAAGCAGATTGAGCTAAGTAAGTCTCTCACTGTGTGGCATTTTTTCTAGCCCATGAATAATTTTTGTAGCTCTTCTCTGCACCCTTTCCAGTTTTTTCAACATCCTTTAAAAAATGTGAATACCAGAACTGGACATAGTATTCCAGTATTGGTCTCACCAATGATGTACAGAGAGGCAAAATGCCCTCCCTACTCCTACCTACTACTGTCCTGTTTACGCATCCAGGAATTGCATTAATCCCTTTTGCGGCAATATGATGCCGAGAGCTCATATTGAGCTGTTTGTCCACAATGACTCTCTTCGGAGTCCCTGCCTTTCAGGGTATTGTCCCCCATTCTGCAGGTATGGCCTACATTCCTTATCCCTAGGTGTATGACCTTGCATTTGGCTGTATTAAAATGCACCTTGTTTGGATGGGCCCAGCTTACAAAGCAATTTGGATTATCTGTATGACTGCCCTGTCATCATTATTTACCATTTCACCCGTCTTTGTGCCATCCAAAAATTTTATCAGCAGTGATTTTATATTTACTTTCAAAATTAATCTTTCAGGAAATTAAGATTTAATTCCAAAGATAAATCTGAGTAGTTGAAATGAGAGAGAGAATGGTCTCCAGCTTTATGGGGTGGTGGGAGTGGCAAAGTGTGTGGGGGGGGAGGCCTGTAGAACAGAGGTAATAGAGACAATACTGCTCTTGACACTAACCCAGGCAGCAGAGCAACAGGACGTGCCCTCTAGGGAGCTCTGTCTGCTACCAGAATGGCTGAAAGAGCTGACATAAAGGCCAGTTGGAAGAAGGGTCATCTGCATCCAAGACTGAGAAGCAGCTTTCAGGATCTGCTGCTATCATCTGTGACTTCAGCAAAGTAAGGCGTCCTTTTCATCTCCCTGCATCCTGCAGAATCCAAACCCTTTCATAGTCTCCATCTGTACATGTATGTTTGTGGAAACATTTTGTGCCTCACTGAGGTTTCCCAAACTGTGTGTGTACAGTGACTTGAATTTTTCAGTGTAACTTTAGGTGGTCATTTAGAAAAGTACAATAGAAAAGGAGTTGCCATTGAGGGGAGGGAAAGGAGCATCTTCACTTAGTCTTATCCCATCCAGTTTTTTTTTTTTAATTGAATGATTTCCCTGGCCATTTCAGCAGCATACTTAAGCAAGCACATAACATTAAGCTCATGAGTAGTCCCATTGAAATAGTCAACAGGACTACTGGTACTTAAAATTCCATGTGTACTTAAGATTCTTGCTGAATCCAGGCGTGTGTTAGTTAAAGCTCCCATTCCCACTTTGATCCTCATGATCTGCCCAGCACCCTCCCAAGACAGGTGTGTGTCTCTTACGTACAGCAAACCCTCCTCTTCTCGAGCCAGCTTCTTCAATATCCAGCCTGAAAAAATAAAAAAGGAAAGGGGGGAGGGAATCCCCCCAAAAGGAATCCAGTGATTCTCAGCTAGTGTGAAATTCAGTCAAGAGCAAAGATCTGATGCATGATAATCCCCTCCTGTTTCTGCCACTTAAACCCTTGGTAAGGCCATGCAGGGGTGGGACATGCACACGAGGTCTCTGCATTCTTTACATGCTTCTAAGGGGCATTCTGGGACCAGCCCCAAAAAGGCTTGATCAGAATTGACTGTTGAGGATAGGCCTTCAGACACACCACTGTATGTACATTACACAGATTCAATGGCCAGAAACCCCATAAGAGGTTGCAAAGAGAGGTTGCAAGTATTGTTTGTCCACCATAGCTTTGGAGGGAATGATGTTGCAGCGTGCCTATACGTTGCAGAGAGGAAGGGATGGATTATATCACTCTAGCACCTCCATAGTTCCTTTCAAAAAGCCCATTTACTATAATTTGGTATATGGAGGAGTAAAATTGGCCCACTGAGATCAGCTTCTTAAGAGCATACATTTGATATAATCAGTTCCTTAAAATTGGGCTACGTGCACTATAAATAAAATTGTGAATATTTGGCCCAAACTACAGTTTGGACACAATATTCTGCTGAAGAAAACTGGGACACAAGTAGTAACTTATCTGTTTCCCATCCATTTCAGTGCTGATGCACTAATTCTTGCTGCTGCCCTACAGGGCTCTGCTACTTTTTAGCAGCCAGCATTGGACATCTGTCACACATACTGTGTGTCATAACAAATAGATCATTATAAAAATACAGAACTATCAGTGTAGAAAAGCTGAAAGAATTATTATAATTAGGAACGAGTGTGACTTCAATACTCTCTGAGTAAATCCCAAATAGTTTTTCATTATTTTCTTTGTGAAACATACGGTATGTAGTTAAACAGTATGAACGTGGATTATTCTGTTTTACTGTTGTTTCATTGTTTCTGTATGGCAATACGCACTACTGATTAGGCTGCTTCATTTGTGTGGTGGTTTTGGCTGTGTTTTTTCAGTCATGTTAGCTCAATCGAATTAGCTTAACATGATTGAAAAACCTCATCCAGACACAGGCTAACACATGTTCAGATGTTTTAACCAGTGCCTTGACATGGCTTTTCAAACATGTTAAGCTAACTCGAATGAGCTAACACTATTGAAAAGCACATCCATTTACCTCATTAAGAGAGGTACTCTTTGGGCTTTGTCTGTCTTTTAGGGCCTGACCTCTTTGTAACCTTCCTGTAGTGTTGCCAACTCTAGCGATTTTATCATGAGTCTCTCAAAATTTGATGTTTTTCTTAAAGCTCCAGCTCCTAGATTTATGTGAATCTTGGAGCTTTCATTTAATAAACAAAATGTTAAGTTTCTAACTCTCCTGGCTGCGAGGAATAGCTTGGAAATGTGACCCAAGTACATCCCAAAGGCTCAGAAACCAGAAGACAAAAAATTAAAAAAAAAAACCAAAAGACCTTATGAATTTTAAATTAATCTCATGATGATATTTTGAGGCTTGGCTCATGATTTTTCAGGAATCGGGGCTGGCAATACTTCTCAATTGTTTCCCTCTAACGCTGGGAAGGTATGTTTACACTAAAGTTTTTAACTTGTGTACTGGAACAAATATTTGTGGAGTCATCCAGATTAACATGTACAAACATGGTAGCAAACTCGAATTAATTGAAATCAATTAACTTGAGTTCAAAACTCTAGTGTAGACAAACCTTGAGTGCATAAGCTGTTTCTTCTGGACTGTCATGAGTTAGGCAGGGAACTTACGTCCTCAGTGAATGTTGTGCCTGAATAAACTGGTTTCTCTGCTAACACAAAAATATTGGCTATGAAATGGGGCATCCTCAAAGAACAGAAGCAGCCGTTTGTTTTCACTTTTCTTTCTTACTGAAACAGACTGCATGTTGAACAAACTGATTGGAGAAAAGGTCGTTTCTGATGGAGTGTTCATGGAAGACATTACAGCTATTCAGCTAGCCCCAACTATAGGCAAGGACCACTCGTTTGAGAGATTTTGCATTTTCTGGCTAGGGATTGGCCACTTTTTAATATATGGTTTCAGAGTAGCAGCCATGTTAGTCTGTATCTGCAAAAAGAAAAGGAGGACTTGTGGCACCTTAGAAACTAACAAATTTATTTGAGCATAAACTTTCGTGAGCTACAGCTCACTTCATCGGATGCATTCAGTGGAAAATACAGTGGGGAGATTTATATACACAGAGAACATGAAACAATGGGTGTTACCATACACACTGTAAGGAGAGTGATCAGGAAAGGTGAGCTATTACCAGCAGGAGAGCCGGGGGGGGAAAACCTTTTGTAGTGATAATCAAGGTGGGCCATTTCCAGCAGTTGACAAGAACGGAACTGCTGGAAATGGCCCACCTTGATTATCACTACAAAAGGTTTTTTTCCCCTCGCTCTCCTGCTGGTAATAGCTCACCTTACCTGATCACTCTCCTTACAGTGTGTATGGTAACACGCATTGTTTCATGTTCTCTATGTATATAAATCTCCCCACTGTATTTTCCACTGAATGCATCCGATGAAGTGAGCTGTAGCTCATGAAAGCTTATGCTCAAATAAATTTGTTAGTCTCTAAGGTGCCACAAGTCCTCCTTTTTTAAATATATATAACTTTTAAAAAATTGGTGAATCTGGTTGGAAAATGTAGTCAATAGCAGATTTCTTGTGTGTGTGTGCGTGCGCCTCTCCCCCCCGCAGTCGTATTGGTATAATATGTACAGTTTTATTAGTTGTGTTTTCACTGACTGCTGAGTGAGACTACCGTGGTTTGGGCTGTTTGCAGGAGTTTGTGTTAGTAGTTTTCTGACATATCAGTTGGCGCTCGGTAGCAATCGTTTAGGGAATTGCCATCTGTAGATAGGGTTCTTTGTTTAACTAGTGGATGGTATTTTTGTGGCTTGCTTTAATTTTATTGCTTAGTGGTGAATTTACATTCTGAATCACAGTTTTGGACTAGCGCTTTTAGGTGCTGAGCATCCTCAATAGCCATTGACTTAAGTGCAAAGGAAGGTTACAGGACTGGGCCCCTTCTTCTGCCGATTAGCTAGTGTGTGAGAAATAATTCACATTTTAAAGCTTAAAGTAACTTTTTGCTCCAAAATTGAATATTTACATCTCTATCATGGGGTTTTATTTGTTTTGGTTTATTTTTCATATAGCCAAATGCAAGGACATACATTTAGGAACAAACACTCTAGGTCACATTTACGGGATGAAGGGCTGGTGTTTGGGAATCAGGAACTCTGAAATGGACTTAAAGGTCATGGTGGGTTAACCACTGAATGTGCACTCTTGAGTTGTGGCAGCTAAGAGAGCTAACTTGATTCCGGGATGTTTAAGCAGGGGAATATTGAGTAGAACTATGGAGTATAGAACATTAGTACGATCATTACTGAAATACTGTGTCCAGTTTTGGTGTCCACATTTTCAAAAGGATGTTCACTAACTGATAGCTCTTTTAGAAAAGAGGTACAAAACTATTAGATGTCTGGAAACCGACCTTACAGTAAAATTAAAGGAGTTAAAGTTACGAAAAGGTTAAGAGGTGACTTGATCATGGTCTACAAATGCCTACATGAAGAGAAGATTTCTGATGGTAGAAGACAGTTTAATCTAGCAGACCAAAGCATAACAATAGCCATTGGCTAGAAGCAAAAGCCAGACAAATTCACATTAGAAACATGTCAGTTTTTTAACAGTGAGTGTCATTTACCAATGAAACAATTTACCACTTTCAACTACCACTAACCACTTTCTTCATCACATAAATTACTTAAGTTAAGTTTGGATATCTTCCTACAAAAGACCCTCTCATTCAGCCCAGATGATATGGGCTTGGTGCATGAATCATTGAGTGAAATTCTATGGCCTGTGTTATGTAAGAGAACAGACTGAATGATCATAATGGTCTCTCCTCGTCTTTAAATTTATGAATCCTTTTGTTTTTAGTTTAAATCATAACTGAGAGTTTAGCTAATGATAGCGAGTTTTCGAAATTGGGGTTTGGCTGTTTTCTATAAGTATTGAGTGAGACTCCTGTGATTTGGCTATTTTCTGGCTAGTAAATGGGATTAGGATTCTATGGCAATGTAGATAGGTTTCAGCAGAAGTTTGCTTAATTTCCATGACTGAAGTTGCTATTCCTATAAGAAATTATCTATTTTTAAATGTTCTGCTACTTTGTTAACTGCTGGATCAAAATCCTGCTTGCCATTTCTATTTGTTGTAGTTTGTGCTGCAGGGTTTAATCAGGGGTGTGAAACATACGGCCCAGGGGCTAGATCTAACCTGTAGAACAGTTTCATCCAGCCCCTGGACTTCCCATGAATCTACTGGCATGTTTATACAACCCCAGAGTCCGCACTATGGGAGATGTGATTTGTTCAGGCTCCAGTGTGTTGTGCTCTAACCTCTGCATGTAGACCTTGCTAGTGTGCATCATGTGTACAGGACTGTGTACATCAGCGTGCACTAAGGAACATGTAGTGTGCACCATCAGAGTCCATATGGACTGGTGCACTCTACAAATCACACTCCCCTTGTCCAGACTCCAGGACAGCAATCCAGCAAAACCTTGTGTACAGATGTAGAACCACTTAGTTGCATTTAAGAGGCTCTGGAGAGGCATCAAGTAAATGTAAGTAATTACCAACAGGGTTTATCTTTACCTATTTCTCGTTTAATAACTTTGGTGAATGTATCAGGCCTATCATATGAAATGAGTTTGACACCCCTGGTTTCAGTAGTGCAGAGGGCCTTCTGCAGGCCCTCTGCATCAGGGTGAACTTCACCCATACTAATGCAAAGGGGAAACTTTAAATAAATATTTTTAGTCAGTCTGCTATATCACTGTGTTTCTTTTCAGATGTAAGTAGTGACATACATACAGTTGCCAGATGTACTTCCAGTTTTGTGCAATCCTGTATAGAAAGAGGCTGTTTGTGCTGAATACCCTGGAGAAACTTTTAAAGAACAGTTCATTTTTTGTGAGAATATGAACCCTGAAATATGCTATGGTCTCTAAGACCTAGTGGATGAAGTAATAAGTATTATGTCCCATTCATGCCTTGAAACCTTCCATTTGCATGCTTGCAGTGTCTTTTCAAGATGGTGGGTACTGCGTAATTGAAGAGTGTATCCTGTGTATTTCAGTAGCAGACCATTTGAATAAAAATTCTTGGAGAGTGGTAGGAAGTGAACTATTCATCTAGGCATGCATATAAAATCTTTGAAAACATTATTGTGTGCAACTTGCATTCTGGATGGGCAAGTTTAGAAAACTAAACTCCAGAGTTAATAAAGTAGATTTTTTGACACTTTTAAATCGTACCAGAATGCCTGTTAGAAGGATGCCTCTTAAGATTTCTATTAGCAAGAGGAACATTATTCTGATTATTAATACTATCTCCATCCACTTCCTTTTGGACTCTGGCATAATTCATTTCTAGCTCTAAAATCAACATTTTCAGGATTGGTTACAAAGTAACAAAAAGAAGGACACCACAGTAATCTCTGTCTGGCTGTAGAAGTCAAAAGGAAGAAACTAGTCCCTTTGGCCCATATTTTTAAAGGTGTTTGGGTGTTTCTCCACCCAGCATTGCAAGGCCTAAGGCCAGGTCTACACTATACATATACATCGGTATAACTACTTCACTCAAGGGTGTAAAAAATCTACACCCTGCGTGATGCAGTTATGCTGACCTAACCCCTGGTGTAGATAGCAGTATGTCAATGCGAGGGCTTTTTCTGTCAACGTAGCTACTGCCTCTTGCAGAGGTGATGTGACAATTCTGTCACAGAGACCCCTTTGAGACTGTTACCTGATATGCTGAGACTACCTCTGAGCCTGTTTTCTCTGCCAGTTTGGGCCTCCAGAACCCTGCCTTGTTGATCCAGACACGCCAGTCTGCTCCAACACAGGCCCAGGGTCTGAACCACGCGCCCCAAAGCTGCAGCCTTAACTGAAAACAGCTTAAGAAGTGCTTCTGTCTCCAGCACCCAGACACCCAACTCCCAGTGGGATCCAAACCCCAAATAAATTTGTTTTACTCTGTATAAAGCTTATACAGGGTAAACTCATAAATTGTCTGCCCTCTATAACACTGATAGAGAGAGATGCACAGCTGTTTGCTCCCGCAGGTATTAATTACTTACTCTGGGTTAATAAGCAAAAGGGATTTTATTAAGTATAAAATGTAGGATTTAAGTGGTTCCAAGTAATAAAAGACAGAACAAAGTAAGTTACCAAGCAAAATAAAAGATAACACGCAAGTTTAAGCCTAATACATTAAGAAACTGATTACAGATAAAATTTCACCCTCAAAGATGTTCCAATAAATTTCTTTCACAGACCGGACTCCTTCCTAGTCTGGGCCCAATCCTTTCCCCTGGTACAGTCCTTATTCCAGCTCAGGTGGTAGCTAGGGGATTTCTCATGACTTCCACCTTTGTTCTGTTCCACCCCCTTTTATAGCTTTGGCACAAGGCGGGAGTCCTTTGTGTCTCTCTGAGTTCCCACCCTTCCTTCTAAATGGACAAGCACCAGGTTTAAGGTGGATTCCAGTACCAGGTGATATGGTCACATGTCCTGTGAGACCTCAAGCCTTCATTCTTTCTGGCCTGATTCACAGGAAGGCTTGCAAGTAAACAGAGCCATTTACAACCAATTGTCCTAGTTGAGGGGAGCCATCAAGATTCCCAACGACCATTAATGAATGGCCCACTCTTTGCATAATTACAATAGCACCTCAGATTTATGTTTCATATTTCTAGTTTCAGGTACAAGAATGATACATTTATACAAATAGGATGACCACACTCAGTTATGATACCTTACAAGAGACCTTTTTCATGAAGCATATTCTAGTTACATTATATTCATACTCATTAGCATATTTTCATAAAATCATATGGAATGCAAGGTAACAGGTGGATTAAGTACGTCAATGCGAGAAGCTTTCCTGTAGGAGTAGTAGTGTCCTCATTGAAGCGCTACAACGGCGCAGCTGCACCTGCTGCAGTGTTTTAAGTGTAGACCTACTAAGAATCTCAAATTAGATGAAGGCTCCTAAGTCAATTAGACTTTGCAACGCTGAGCAGAGCAACACCTAAATACATTTTTAAAATATAGGCCAAAGTAACTTAGCTTTAATCATAAAATGTAGAACTGAATATTTTTAAACCACATATTAAGTTTGCCCTTTAAATGGGGTGAGAGAGTAATTAGTTAGTTAAAATAGTGATGATGTGGGCCTACAATGTAATCCAGGGCTAAAATCGCAGGAAATTTTTGAGGGATATCCTATAATACAGTGGTTCTCAAATTTTGTACCGGTGACACCTTTCACATAGCAAGCCTCTGAGTGCGACCCCTTGCCTCCCCCCCCCTTGTAAATTAAAAGGACTCTATATATTTAACACCATTATAAATGCTGGAGGCAAAGCGGGGTTTGGGGTGGAGGCTGACAGCTCGGGACCCCTCATGTAATAGTCTCGCGACTCCCTGAGGGGTCATGACCCCCAGTTTGAGAAGCCTTGCTATAATACATTGTGATAAGATCATAGAAATAGCTTGTCTGTTGGCTTAGTTTCTCTGAGCAGACCCTGCAGGAACTCTCTCCAATTCTCTTCTGCCAACTCTAGAAGTCTCTTCTTTGTGTTAATATTTATTATTTATATAGAACAACAAATATACATAATATTTTACAAACACACACAAAAAGCACTGCCCCAAGAAATTACAATCTCAAAATCTGGCAGACAAATACACTGTATGGGACAAAAAAAATCGAACACAAGATGTTGAGGGTACAATCACAATATGGTGATCAACACTGGAAGACCTCTTCAAAAGAAGTGGCTTTTAAAGAAGCACTTAGCGATGAGGAAGGGCACACAAAGCTCTATTTCACAACTTTGTGTCTGGAGTTAGGTGCCTAAATCCACATTTAGGCACCTTTGGATAACTGAATCTCTGACCCCTAGTTAGGTACCTAAAATCTTCATATAGGTATATAGAGATTATATAATGTGGGTTTAGGCACCTCAGTTTAAAAATTTGGCTCTTAGTGGATGACATAAGGCATAAGGACAGAATAGGAGATGTGAAGTGGATAGTAGAAGTCAGTGGTAGCACTTAGGGGCGGAGGACTGGGTGGCGTGTATGGTGTGAGTGTGAGAGAAGTACTTGAGAGCAGAAATACTAGAAAGGGGGAATCTGAGAGTATAAAAGAATAATACTTCCACTTTTCATGTTCAAACAGTTGGCCACAAAAAAGAAAAGACTGAGATATGGACTAAGCGTTTAGAAGTAAAGGTAGAGAGGAAAGGATAAAAAGTAAATGATGAAGAAAACTTCAGACAATCTGACCACTATTTAAATGTCATCCTTTACTCCATAACATTTACCATAGTATTTTCCTTTCCTATGAACAAAAAGCTAATTGTGGCTTTCAGATACCATTATGGAACTGTTGGAAGCTACTGACTTACAGTGTCTGTACCACTGTACATGACTTATACAGGTGAGACCATTCTCCCTCCATCTGCAGCCTAACTTGAGGAAAAGGCTCCATCTCCCTGCTCATCATCACCTGCAGCAATCTTGGGGAGGTGAAGACTCCAAACAACACCCACAGTGCCCTGTAACAGCATTCTAATGGGGCTGGAGAAACATTTCATCTACCCCTGTCCATGCCTTGTAGCAGCACTCATTGCATGGAAGAAAGGGGAGAGGGAAAGTTTCCACTCCACTCCTGTATGACAGCATTTTCACATATCTATAGACAATAACTGCAAACTACTTCACTCTGTACCAGGAATATCCATTCTGTGAATGCCCAGTCAAAGATTGCCGCACATACATAAATTCATTCAAAATAGGAAATAACTTATATAGACAAAAACACACTTGTTCATATTAAAGAATAATAGTAATAATTTAACTTAAATTATATCTATGATAGTAAAAAGAAAAGGAGTACTTGTGGCACCTTAGAGACTAACCAGTTTATTTGAGCATAAGCATCCGATGAAGTGAGCTGTAGCACACGAAAGCTTATGCTCAAATAAATTGGTTAGTCTCTAAGGTGCCACAAGTACTCCTTTTCTTTTTGCGAATACAGACTAACACGGCTGCTACTCTGAAATCTATGATAGTGTTACTGGAATGCAGGCCAGTCTCTTAAAAGCTGTGTTTATTTATTTGGCTTATATAACTCAAGAGCTGAGCTAAAAACCCAAAGTCTGACTTTATTCAAATTTTTGAGGCAGAAGAATTCCTTCTGGGCTGAGTTCTTCATTGCCAAATTTCAGTATAAAGGGAATCTTTTTTATCTCAGAGTTTATAAACTCCTGAAAGTGGAGTTGATAACACAAAGGCTATCAGATGCTTAACTATCATCACTATTGCAACACTATAATATTTAGCTAGATGTTTATAATGCCACCATTTTAGCGCAGATACGGTACTTCTTAAAGTCACAGACATTTGATTTAAATTCCATAAGCATAATATGAAATACAATGTTTGGTGTTTTGTATATCAGATATGGAATAATGTATTTGCCAAGCATTAGGGATGAGACTGATAATGGAACAGGCAGTTAAGGCACAGTGAATAATTAAAAAAACATTTTATATGCAGTACATTATTGTCATGTCGTATTTAAGGGTATTACTTGGCTTCAGAAGTGCCTGGATTTGTGAGTTGTCACCTTCATGGGTTATTTTATTAGCACAATCGCTGCATTGCAAACTAATAAGGGATACCATTTGTAATGTCTTATGATTTCTTATTCCTAATTTATGATTAGGCCTTTCTGTGCTCAACATTTCAAACATTTCAGTTGATGAGTTGATCAGCACATTGCTGTGTTCAGTCACAGAACTTTTAATCATGGTCAAACAAATGAGACTTTAAGGTGGCACAGTTTACAGTGGTTTGAACAAGTTCAGAGATCAAATGATATAGCACTGCCCATGCACACAACTTGAGCAGACTATATTTCCTTCACAACTCTTAGGTTTCTGTAGAGCTTTCATATTTCTCAGAAATATTTTCAAGGTATTGAAAGAACAATTTTTACATAATGCCTTAGAGTTCATCTAAGGGAATAGTTAGTTTCCATATAGGTGCCGGGATTCTCAAAGCTCCCACATAGGCAGGTTTGGGCTGAATGCCACCTTTAGTGTCATGAACTATATCCTCATTTTATTAGAACTTATTTTAAATGTTGTTTATTTGTATATTTTCTTTTCCATTCACATTTGAAACTTATTTTATACAGTTTCCATTTAACTTTTGAGTAAAGTTAGTGTCCTTTAACTGCTGACATGTAGAATAAGTAGGGGAAAATAGAGTCTATAGTACTAATAAAGTATTCCCAAACTGAAATAAATGGAAGCACTTATATTCCTTGCTTTGTTACAGGTAACGTATATCAATTACTTCTGCTAGCAAACTTTTTTAGGATGTTGTAGGGTTTTTGTTTTAAATTCATACATACTAAATAGTCAGGAAATTCTAATTGAAGGATAAACTTGGGATGGAAATTTTGGTAAACTTTTTTGGATATAAATTCATTATTACTGCCACCCTTCACTCTGTTTTGGAAATGAGGTTAAAAACCTTTCAGCCTGAATTTTTCAAGTGTGTGAAATGTATCGCACATCTCTGACTTCTGTACATTCCAACTCCTGTGTGGGCAGAAAAACCCTGATTTAAATCAGGGTGTGTGTGTCTGTGTATGCATGTGCGCATGCAAAAGTTAGGCATGCACGCCTTTGAAAAGTTGACACACGTAACCTCTCCCAAGATCACTATGTAGAGTTTATAAACTCTGAAGGAGTTAATGGACTATCCTTACAAAATCAGTTGCAAAGACTCTGATGGGGTCTATGAACTTTGTAGTAAAGGTTCATGTGAACTCCATGTGAACTTTTAAATATAAGCATCAATGCTTACCTGCACCTAGACTCTAGTTAAAGGCATGGTGCTCAAAAAAGCCAAACAAATAATAATCAGTTTTGCTAGGCTAAGCTATTATGTTCCCTACTCACACGCCCCAAAAACATTAGAAGACTTTTGCAAAGGTAAAAAAAAACCTATTCATTTTGTTAAATTCTTAACCTTCCAGATTCATAATTAATCAGAAACTTCCGCACTTCCAGAGATTTCAACTGGAAGACATGTTTTCTGTTAAGAGTATGTCAGAATCTGGCATAAAATGGAAAGCTAGTTACTACCTTAACTTCTGAGACCCTACTGCCTCTCCATAATAACAGCAGGATTTAATTTTCAGTGCCTGAATACTGTTGGATGGTCTTCCTTCCTGCATATGGGTGCTTACATAATATAACTTAACTCTTTCTTTTCTTTTCACCTTTTAGGTCTAACTGCGCTGAAAATATCCGTAAGCATATCTTACACACAGGAAAGCATGAAGGAGTAAAAATGTATAACTGCCCCAAATGTGACTATGGAACCAATGTCCCAGTGGAATTTCGCAATCACCTGAAGGAACTGCATCCTGACATTGAAAATCCTGATCTAGCTTACTTGCATGCTGGTAAGACTATTGTCCTGTTTGTATACAGATGTATCACTTTTCTAAATGAGCACCCTTAAATGATTGCAATAGAAGTTCTGGGTCCTTTATGTTGCTATCATTTATTCTGAAGAAAAGCATGATTTTAAAATGGACTCAATCCACTTCAAGATTTCACTAAGGGATGAAGGTGATGTATTTACTATCGAGACCCATCTGCATTTCACACACAAATTATGCGTTTACATGTGTAAACGGGAGATATTCCCATCCAGTTTAGAATGCCACCTTTGAAACCTGGATGAATTTGTGTAGAAAAAGTATTGTTTATATTTTGTGTTCTTATTAAGAAAAAAAGGTGGAACAACATAACGACATCAGGAAATGAGATGCTAAATTAGTATAGTATTTCAAAATGCCTGCGAGTTCACAAAAATCAGCTGAAAACTTAACACTGTGCAGTATAACTGCAGAGAAGCAGACTTTGTTCATAGTACGTGAACAAGAAGCTGCTAGAATTAAAAAAAAAATAAATAGGATGTTGATGGTTTCATGAAATAGTGCAACAGGGCGACACCACAGTCTGCTTTTTCTCTTCCTGCTTCTGCCTACCTTTGTGTTGAATGTTAGTGTCAGAGTGCATTCTGGTCCTTCACTATCCTAGATGAAAGCATCCTTTTCTGTGCCCCTCAAAAAAAACAAAAAAAAGTACACGCAAAGAAAGTTACTATAGACTACAAGGTGCTAAGACAAAAAATGCTTATATTCTGTATTCATAGCACTGCACTGGGGTGCTGTGGCCCTTATCCAGCAACCACATAACCAGCTGCTTAAACTTTAAGTATGTGAGTAGTCCCATTGAAGTTAATAAGATACTCATGTACTTAAAGTCAAGCAGGTGTTAAGTGCTTTGCTGGATCTTGGTCTATTATCAGGGACATCAAGGGACTCGCCCACAAATGTGAATTAAGATTTTTCTGTGCTTTGTTGTCTATAATTTATTATTATTATTATTATTATTTATTTTTACAAGGTTTGTATAGAACCATTACTTTGCATGGTTCTTTACAGAGATTTAAACTACACATGGTCCCTTATTCCAAAGAGTTTACTTGCAAAATTAGATACCAACAGAATATAAAAATAAATAAAAGAAAGAACAAGGAGGGGAGAGAGCTAAACAAATAAAAATAATGTGAGGTATAGAAATAATGAGCAAATCAGATACTTCTGGAAGTTTTAAGTTGGAGATTAAGGTAGGACAAGGAGTAGAGAGCACAGGAATGGAAGAAAGCAAACCAAAAAAGTGGGTTTTGCAGAGGGATTTGAAGGAGGACAGTGAGGATGCCTGATACACAGGAAGAAGAAGGTTAAGACTTTCCAAGGGTAGGAGCAGCAAGAAAGATCAAAATGAGTGGGGGAGATGAGGAGCAATAGAAGAAGAGATGTAATCTGGGTCAGAGCTTAAACACAAGGATGAGGAGTTTGATTTCAATTTGGAAAGAGCCAGAGAACTTGGCAGTCATAAGTTGGGGATAGCAGTCAGAGCAGTGCAAAAAACAGATGAATTGCTGAATGTTGGAAAGAAGGGAGAGTCGGGGCAGCTAGAGAGAAGGAGGTTACTAAGGCTAAATTCTGCCTGTGTTACAGATATGGGGCTTCTAGTAAGTGCTCGGGTTAAATAAAAGCATTTTGGGGCCAAATTCAGTCAAGAAAAGTTTTCCAGAAAGACTTCTCCACACCTAAAGACTGTGTGTAACACTACCCACCAGTATTAGTGAGAGCTTAGGAACTTGTATGCAAAGTAACAAGTTACAAAACTTTCCTTGGCACCTTTATGTGCAGTCACCCAGTGTTTTAAAAAATCTTAGTATGTTCTAAACAACTGTATAGTTTTGTGAATGGAGGCAGTAAGCTTCATTGTGCTATGTCTTTCCAATTGCCAGGTATTCTTGTCCATTCTGACAGGTTTCAGAGTAACAGCCATGTTAGTCTGTATTCGCAAAAAGAAAAGGAGTACTTGTGGCACCTTAGAGACTAACCAATTTATTTGAGCATAAGCTTTCGTGAGCTACAGCTCACTTCATCGGATGCATACTGTGGAAAGTATAGAAGATCTTTTTATACACACAAAGCATGAAAAAATACCTCCCCCCACCCCACTCTCCTGCTGGTAATAGCTTATCTAAAGTGATCACTCTCCTTACAATGAATGTGTATGATAATCAAGTTGGGCCATTTCCAGCACAAATTCAGGTTTTCTCCCCTCCCCCCCCCCACACACAAACCCACTCTCCTGTTGGTAGTAGCTTATCTAAAGTGATAAGCTACTACCAACAGGAGAGTGGGTTTGTGTGGGGGGGGGGGGAGGGGAGAAAACCTGAATTTGTGCTGGAAATGGCCCAACTTGATTATCATACACATTCATTGTAAGGAGAGTGATCACTTTAGATAAGCTATTACCAGCAGGAGAGTGTAGTGGGTGGAGGTATTTTTTCATGCTTTGTGTGTATAAAAAGATCTTCTACACTTTCCAGAGTATGCATCCGATGAAGTGAGCTGTAGCTCACGGAAGCTTATGATCAAATAAATTGGTTAGTCTCTAAGGTGCCACAAGTACTCCTTTTCTTTTTGTCCATTCTGGAACCACTCATCATGCCATTTCAGCACATATTAGATAAAACCTGAATGTGCAAACAAAAGTCCAGTTGGCTGAATACCAATTTCACGTATGTCAGACAAGAGATCATGTTTCACATAATAGGAAATGAATATTGGACTTGAAGCCTATATCCAGACATTATAATCTCTTATTATAGCAGTCACACATAACATATTTTCTTCCATATTGAATGCTTTTACCGGTTTGAGAGAGTTTCTTTATATATGTAATGGAGAATATTGGTAGAACCTATAGAAACTTTCAAACCTGTATAAACTTTCTAAGTTCACCGACTGTCTATGCAGCAGTGTATGTATATGTGAGTGAATTATTCATTGCTGCTTACTGTGATGAGGCTCTTTACCCTGATCGTCTTAGCAACAGGGAGAAAATTGTCATAAATATGGTTTGTACCAATGGTTCTCTATTTCTTATATTAGAGAAACCCTGTAGTGCTAGAGACATAGTAGGATATTGTGTAAATGTACCAGTGACTAGTAAGAATTATATGTTGTTAAGTAATGTCTGTTTCAGAATTGGTACACAGAAAAGTGTGCTGCAATATCATTTGCAGAAAGATCATCTCTAGAAATTGTCTGTGACTTCATATAGGTTGCCATCCTGTCCTTCTGGGAAGTGCAGTTTCATGAGAGCTTACAGGTGCCACCATATCTTCAGGTCAGATGTTGAATCAAGCTTTTTTGACCCATTTCAGATGGCTGTCCATTTGAGAGTTCAAGACTTGGTCAAAAGAATAGGGGGATAACTTTGGTATCCTGGCTAACAATCCTTGCCAAAATAACACTGGTGTCAGTGTCCAATTCATGTTATTGATCATTTACTGGTTGTTGTATTTGCCTACAGAGAAACCACAATAGCAATATTTAATTACTTTATAAAGCCCTTTAAGATAATTTGAGTATAAGTGTCTCATAAACCAATTTTTTCTCCTAGTTTCACTTGACTGTATTTCTCTTTCATTTGTTCTAATGCTGTTTTGTAAGAGCAAAATCATCCCCTCTGCAAAATCATCTTGAGTATAATGGAACTAGAAGTCATGGATCTCACTTGTGAGGAAAGGGAGAAGTACCAGGTTCATGTCATTGTACTGCACTTCCTGGAACCCCTCAGAAGCCCCTCTGCCAGAGTTCAGCAGTATCAGAGCTGCAGGATATATTTGGGGCACAGCAGGGAATGGACCCACAGAATCCAACAGCAGTTTGCCTTGGAGATGGTAGAGGCATCCAGTTGGATTTTCAATTGGCAGTTAATTCTGTGTGAAGTAACTCTAACTCCTAACAAACTTGGCCACATAGCTACTAGTGTGATATTATAATGTGACATTATAGGTGTCTTGATGGAGCCATACTTGTCGGGGAGAGGCCAGTAGTGGGGGGCGGGGGGTAGCGCTGCATGCAGAAATCTCTATATCCGTAGGAGTGAGGAGGGGTTGAGCAGTGGTGGCCCAATCTACTTGGAATGTTTGAAATCCTTCCTAACTCAAAGAATTAATACATAAATTGCCACAAAGTCAAAATCTTACAACTATATTCCTTAGTAAACCACAACAGATACCCATACACCTCTTACAGCAGTAGTGATCAAAGAGAATATTTTTTCTCTCTAATCCTTTCTACTTAGTCTTTAAAAGGCCCTGCATTTGAACAGCAGACCTTTTTTTAAAAAATGTGCTTATGAAAGATTCTGTTTTAACTCCAGTCTATCGCTGGAACAAATTCACTTAAAACATAGTCCATATTAACCCAAATGCTATATGTCAACCAGATTATTTAACTATTTTATTTATATACAATCCTTCATACAATTCTGGTTTTGAAAATTTCACTATGGGTGGTAGTGTATAATATCATGCAGTAGTATAAAATCCTGAAAGTGTTTTATGCTTACTCTTGAAGTATTCTCTGGCCCACTTTCTCTAGTATCTGCAGTATTTATGCACTGGGAATTTTGTGAGCAGAAATCCAGTGAATCACAATAAGCATTTATTTGCTAAAAGGTTCACATTCATAGCAAGATGATAGATTTTACAACTATCCAAGGACAGAGGGGAAAAAGTTTACTTTAGAACTAGGTTAGGGGAGGCTAGCAGCCAATATTTGTAGTAATGGGAAGATCATTTGTTCCTCATGTAAGGAATATGATCTTTCATTGTTATAACTGAGAAACAGAGATCTGTAATTACAAATTAAAAATCATCTGAGAGAGGGATCTGGAGTCATGATGAAACAGTCTCTTTGTTAATGGTTTTCTGGTGGTGGCTCTTTTGATGACATCCTTTGGTTAATAGCATTCTCACTTCTGATTCGCTTACAGAGTGACTCACTGACTTCTAACTTTTGATATCTTATTAGCTGTTTCAAGTTCTACCTGAAAAGTGCTAATGGGTTAGGTAAATGTGCCATTTAGACCTCTTTTGATATTATTCTAAATGAGCTAGTAATAATCTTACTCTTGTAGTCAATATTCTCTTTATTTACAGTGCACCAGAAAAAACTCTGATCTGTCCTTTTACAACTGTATAGCACTTTCATTTTATCCCCTTCCCATGAGTGGTATTACTGATGAAGTAAAAACTGAGGACACAGTAAGTTCCAGCTTTATCGTCAACTAATGCTTACCAGTAATACGATCAATGGAAAGGCTGTCTGCAACATCACTCATTCTTCTTCCAGAGTATTAAGGAAGAATATGCACCATGCCAAGATGTGCTTGTTAATAATTTTGAAGTATATTGTAGATATTTATTAGCAAGAAGATTTTAAGAATATATTATGATTTTTATTATTTATTTAAGAGCCATTGATGCTCTCAGCTTCATACAAAACACAAACAAAGGCAGTCTCTGCCCTCCAATTTACAATGTAAAAATTCAAAAATTCAGATATTCATAGAGTGTGTGTGTTTAAAGTGTTTCTCTTCCACATGAGCCCCTTGGAAGATTTTTACTGGTTCCCATCAGTCATACATGCCCTCTTCTGCACTGCTTGACAATTATAGCCTGCTTTCTCTTTGGTATCGGCAGGGGTCAAAGGGAAGACTTTTGAAAGGTTTGTAGCTATTTGCCTTTTTGATTCATTGAAGTATTTTAGGGTTTTCTATAGTCCACATCACTGTAGTGTCAAGAGTCCTTGTGGGAAGAAGAGTGAGTGGTATTCATGGCTGGATTTTGTTTGGTTGGTTTTTTCATTTTTTTATGTGTCTAATACTTTCAGTTATGGAAAAAGGACTCTATGAAAGAGAAAGATCTTGCACTGTGCCCTACAGTTCGGCTGTGGATTAATCTAAGCTTCTCTGAAAATTATGCCACAGCCACATCGCCTTGATCAAGAATTTTTTTTTATCTCCGGCTCTCAGATACTTTGTGTTGGGCATCTTAAGCCATGTTGACCCAAAGGAGTTCAGTTATCTTGGTGGTCTATGGATAGAATTGTAGTTCTGATGTAATCAGGTTCTCACCTGTTAAGGAATTTGAAGATCAGGACCAATGCCTTGAACTAGTAACAGAAGTGGATTGAGAGCCAATAGAGAGACCAAGACACAGGGCTGATCTGTTTAGAGTAATTTCTCATTAAGAAAGTGGGTGGCCACTTTCTGCTGAAGCTTCTGCATTGCATCAACCTTCAGCATCAGGAAAAATGTATTACAGAAGTCCAGTTGGGAGGTGACAAATGCCTGGATCTCTGTGGCAGATGCTTGTCTGGGAGTACAGGGTGAAATTTCCAAGCATCCTGGAGGAAGAGGAAAATATTTTTCACCACTGATGCTACATGATCATTCAGGTTGAATAATGAGTTGACCAGGAAGCCTTGCACCGTGGGAAGCAGAAGGGCTTGGATGGAAGCTGTGGGGGAACAGTATCCCAGCTCGTTTTTCAAAGTGTTTCACCCTTTCTGAGCAGTATTAGTAGTGGATATTACCCTGGGTTCAGTTTGAACCACTTCTTCTTCATCTAGGAGCTATTTTCTTGTAAGCATTGTGACATCTTATAAGAATACTTAGATGTACATCTCGGTGTCACCAGTATATCATTGGCAGCACAGACCATAGCATCTCACCATTTTTCCGAATATTAAAAGTGAAGGTAAAATGCTTCTTTGAGGGAAGAGGAACAATTTACCTATCGCTATTTTCTTGGGCTTGTTGGAGAGGAATGATGCTATTGTAGGGAAACTAGCTGTGTCATGCAAATGTGGACAACTGTTTCGAAAGCTTGTCAAGTTGTATGAGTACTGAGATGTGATCACTATCCATAGTCATAAAGAGGCTGTCCTTTCGTGCTCCCATGCTGTCTCTGCTGTTCTCTCCACAGAAGCCTGATTGCAAAGCATCCAAAATGTTGGCACATGTCACATGTTGTTGGGACTTGGTTGTCAATACTTTCTCAGTGATTTTTTCCTAGGACTGGAAGGTTGGAAGCATGATGGTCCTATGAGTTTTTCTCCTGTCATGTTTGTTTGTTTGTTTGCTTGCAGCATGATCCCCAAGAATGAGCAGGGGGGTTGGAAGTCAGAAGATCCTGAGTTCTAATCCTTGCTGTGTTACTGACTTGTGTGAGCTTGCTCTCTGCCTCCTTTTCCTCATCTGTAAAATAGCTGCAGGAATGCTTAATTTACTTAGCTATTATGATTAATTATTTGTATGGAACTTTGAGCACATAAAGCTCCATATAGCATATTTAAAAAAAAGTGAAAAGATTAATTTGGATGTGAATTAAGCTAACCCGAATTAAGGACACTTTAATTCTGAGTAACAGCATTCATACAGGGGTTGAAAGGGGTTTAATTAATTCACTTTAAAAGTTAATTTGGATGAGCGTCCCCATGTAGACAAGCCCTTTATCTGACTGCAGATATACTTGCCTAAAATAATTTTCCTTCTAGTATGTGCTTAAATTCTCCATAAAATATGTGAGAACATTCATTAAAAAAAAAGGATGTTAAAAGAACCCTATTGAAATGCAGGCTTTTTGTTGGCAATATCCCTACTGTATTACTGGCTCCTTAGATCAGAAATTCACGGGAAGGCAGTTCAATGAATCATCTGATTAGTACGTCAGGCCTTCATCCTGCTCTTTTCTATCCTGGTTTAGGAGGAAAGTACTATATCTGTGTTTTTAATTCTTTCCAGAGTATGATGAATAAAAGGAAAAGTTTCCAACAAAGTTTTATTCACTGATAAATATAGGAAACCTTTTTCTAAGCTATTTCTAGTAAGCCTTCCAAAACTTTGTACTCTTCTGCGCCCCACATAAATTTCTCTTGCAGTTTCCTTAGCTTCTGAGAAACAAGGTTACACAGGCAAACTTCAGTGTGATTACATCATCAACAAGGGACAAAATCGTGATCCTATCAGTTGTAACGGTTGCAATATTCATGAATGGAATCCTGAAAGTTCAAATAGTTAAGCCCAAATAAAATTGTGATCTTTATCCCACTTGACAGCTACATTTATCAAATTATTAAGGGGAAAAATTGATTGCTAAAAGTTATAGTATGATCTATTATGTGATTTTATCAAGGTATAACTGTATTACCAAGTGGAAATTGCACTCTTATTCAGAATGTGAATTGAATACACACAATTTCATAACATAACAATTACACTATTGTTCTGGCAATTTTGTTTCTGTTCTTAACATTTTTGTTTCTTTTCTCGCTCCCTTTTTCTTCAACATCCTTTTTCTAACCATTACATTAGAAAATAAAAATAGGAAAATGAGGCAGGGGAATTGAATAATGAAAATTTACACAAACCAGGTTAATTTCACCTCATGTATTTGAATTCATCAAACCAGTAAACATTAAATCATATGCCACATATTAATTAACAGGTTGACATACAGAAGCCGATTGGGTACATATACAAAACTATATTTCTTGCCATGGATATATAATCTTGTTTGCAGCCATGTTTAAGTTTTTCCTAGGTACAATTTCATTGATATTTTATATTTGCACAGAAGAGTAAAATACATTTTAAATGCCGTAATTTTAAAAACAAAATAAAAAATCGGTCATTGTTATGATAGATACTCAAGACAACTAGAAACTATTACTTTAGCAGAATATTGCTTGGGTTCCTAGCTAGATAAAACATTTTTTTTGTTGGCTGGTTTACGTAAAAAAGAAGAAGCAGCAGCAGCAGCAACAGCTCTGCTTCAAACAGGTTCGCTCTTGGCACAGCCATTAGTGCCCGTCT
The DNA here is from genome assembly GCF_015237465.2 of Chelonia mydas. Classification (NCBI taxonomy): domain Eukaryota; kingdom Metazoa; phylum Chordata; order Testudines; family Cheloniidae; genus Chelonia; species Chelonia mydas. The sequence goes on from NC_057850.1 coordinate 98,131,933, forward strand.
TTCAATAGCATGTCAGATTGATTGGCAGGCAGTCCCTTTCCTCTTTAGTGAAGAACAGTAATTTTAGTGTGTGCTTGAAATAAAAACCTAGAATAAATGATTTTCCGTTTGTAAAGGAGGAAGCTAGGTTTCTTGCAACCTATGTATATTACTTTGTATTGCGTTTCACAGAAAATTAAGCTATGTAAAATTCATTTGATTATTTTTGTCACTCACTTCTAGCACTAGGCTTTATATGCCTGAGAAAACAGCCACCTGACAGTACCTTTCTCTGTATAGGAATGACGTATAGGTAGGACCCTACCAAATTCATGGCTGTGAAAAACGCATCACAGACCATGAAAACTGGTCTCCCCCCATGAAATCTGGGGTTTTGTGTGCTTTTACCCTATATGATACAGATTTCATGGGGGGGAGCCGCATTTCTCAAATTGAGGGTCCTGACCCAAAAGGGAGTTGCAGGGGGATTGCAAGATTATTTTAGGGGGGTTGCAGCATTGCCACTCTTGTCTTCAGAGCTGGGCACCCTGCCAGCAGTAGCACAGAATAAGAGTGTCAAGACCAAACGATGCCATCTTTACTTCTGCACTGCTGCCTTCAGAGCTGGGCGTCTAGAGAGTGGTGGCTGCTGACTGAGGGCCCAGCTCTGCAGACAGCAGCACAGAAGTAAAGGTGGCAATACCATACCAGGCCATCCTTACCTCTGCTATGCTGCTGCTGGCAGCGGCTCTGCCTTCAGAGCTGGGCTCCTGGCCAGCAGCCGCCACTCTCCAGCTGCCTGGCTCTGAAGGCAGCGCCATCGCCAGCAGCAACACAGAAGGAAGGGTAGCAGTACCTCAACCACCCCACAATTCTTTTTTGGGTCAGGACCCCTACAAGTACAACACTGTAAAATTTCAGATTTAAGTAGCTGAAATCATGACATTTACAATTTTTAAATTCCTCTGACCATGAAGTTGACCAAAGTGGACCATGAATTTGGTAGGGTCCTACCTATAGGCTTTGGCCTTTTTAAATAGCAGGTGGGGTAAAACCTTATTGAGATCACGGAGCCTTTTTTCCCTTTCCCTCACTATAAGCTGCATATGTGGTTTGTGTAGCCACTACTGCAAAGCAACAAAGGCTGAGCTGAATTCCTTTTACAGCTACCTCATCTTGTCAGTCAGATCAGCCAACAGGTATTGCTGACATGGAGTAGGGGGAGCTACTATCAGCCTGTGCGCCATTCTTCCATCAACTAGAGGTGCTGAAGTGAGTGCAGGTCCATGGCTGCCTCCCTCATCAGCCCATTAGATGGCTAGCACTGGCAGTAGCACTGTACTTATTAAGTTCCTATGCAGACCTCATGGGATAGTTAAGTCCTACAAAGCATTCCTATGTCCTCCATTAAGGAAACCATTCTAATGGTCACACCAGGGCCATGTGAGTGTTTCTGTCACTTCATGTAGCAACATTGCCACATATCTGTGTGCTTTAGTCAGTGCCCCTCTATATATACCTTGCTCCTCAATGGTGCTTGCTACATAACATAAACTATATGAACATCTCCCAGTATTAACATCTTGACACTCTGAATTCTCCATTTTTAAACTCTGTCCTTCCTAATGCTGTAAAACCAAGGCCCAGAGTTATGTCACCATCACTGTTCGTTGTGGATTTTTCTGTAGAAGACTGAGTGTGTAGCCCCTCAAACTTGTTTCCATGTCCCAATTTCACAGATTATCTTCTAGTCCTTGTCACCATGGCATTTAGAAAGTGCCAGAGGTAGAATGAGGGATTAGATTGGTTTATACATGTAAGTCTGTGATTGTCCTCTGGTATACCAAGGGTAGTAGTGATCCTGATGGGAACTGACAGGATCCACATCCTTTGGGCTGCACTCTCCAGGCCTACCCTGAGCTCATCACATGAGTATATGATATCTTCCAGGGTGAGCCTTTATTCCTGGACAACCTGTGCCTCCGTGGTGTGTTGAAAGGTGTCCTTTGGTTTATTGACCTTTTGCAGAGAGTACTGGTGTCTTCTATGTCTCTGAGCTAAGGCTACCCAGATAGCCCTCCTTTTTTCCCTTACTTGTTTCAAAATATACTACCATAGCATGGTTGAATGTGGTTCTGTAGCCAGTAGTTAGCATAGTCTCTACCCTATGTAGCATACCCCTAGAAATACTCAGCTGTCTCCTAAACTATGTGTTGTACCTGACCTCTTTAGCAGTCATACCACAACTCTCAGGGGACTAGGCTGTAACAAAGCATCTGCTCTGAAAACTTCTCAAGTTGCCAACCATGTGCTGAGCTCCAGCTGGAGTGCACAAAAAAACATTTCCCATCCTGCATAGATGGCAGAATCATTGATTAAAAGATGATCAGACTCCTCTTCTAGGCAAGCTATTAGTCCATTACATTTATAGATAAATTCATCCTTCATGCGGAACATATCAAACACTATTTTATTGCCTTATTTGGAGCTACAAATGTACTAGTATGTACTTAACATAAAACTTTAAACGCAAAGCTGAAATATTATAATGTAGATGTACAAGAATTCCCTGAAGACAAGTCACCACAACTGGAAAAGACATGAATGTTGAATTTTGCTAGAGTATACATATGCATAATAAATAGTATACAATAAATTTAAATAATAAAATTATAGTTTAGTGTTGAATTAGTGTTTTCAAATACTATGAAAAGATAAAATACAACAACAGACAATTAGAATAGTCAGAAAAAAGTTACAAGAAGGAAACAATGAAATAAAGAACTATTCCTAGAAAGATATGAATTCAGAAATAAAGCTACACCTACTATTTCATTGGAGTCATACAGATTTTTTGTAATGTAGACTGCACCAAACTACTAAAATATTAATTTGTTTTCTTATTAGCAAAAACTCTTTTATGAATGGATATCCCAATCCATTACACAATCTGAAGTTATGGTGGATTCATAGGAAATATAGTCATTCTATATTCATGTGAGCTAAGAGTATGTATTGATAAGATAAATAAAACATTTAAGAAGAATGTCAAACTACAGGTTTAATTGTAAATACCAGCTTAAATTTAATATAAAAGCATAACAATACTGTAGTGTGATCACAATTATGAAGAGATGACTGCACTTCTTGAGCGTTTAAACTGACAGTGCTCCCAAGACCTGGGGGCACTATATTTCAGTATAACCACATTTTAGAGTATATTATTGCCTACATAATATCACCACCTGTTGGCCTTTCTCGCTACAGCTGTACATTGTACAGAGCGTGCTTTTTATTTTGTCCTTCAGCAGTGCTCCTGTCTCCTTCCTGATCATATTGCATATTTTCCTTCTTCGTTTCCTTTTAGATGCTTATACTACCATACAGTTACCTGCACTGAAAAAGTATACTATTTGCTATAACTGAACTGATAGGTATACATTTGTATGCAATTTGCTTTCATTTGCCTTCCAACTCAGTATCATCTCAAGTCTTGAATATTGGCTTTTAGTGATTGAATTACATGAATAAATAGGCCCTGATCCAGCAAAGCAGTTAAGCATGTGTGTAACTTTAAGCATGTGAGCAGTCCACTGAAATCAGTTATGTATATGCTCAAGTGCTTTGCTAGACTGGAACCATAGTGAGTAGCTGGGCCCTCAACAATAATCACTTTGGTGACTCACTAAACACTGGCAAAGAGTCCTGTGGCAGCTTACAGACTGACAGACGTATTGGAGCATAGGCTTTCGTGGGTGAATACCCTCTTCGTCTGATGCATGTAGACTAACTAAACACTGGCACTCCATCCTAAAAAGTTTTTATTTAGGATTTCCTTTTGTTTGCTTTCTCCAATTAGATGTATACCAGACCAGTATTTCTTGACTCTGAATCTTGGTTATTCACCTTTTGTAATTAAGATATTTTGTCTATCTGACACATATTACTCTTTTTTACTTTTCTAATTTACATTATACTTCCAATAGTTCTTTATAATTTTTCCCATTTTTTCATTTGCCAGATCTTTGGTACCTTTCAAATCCTAAATGCTGTTCCATATATCCTTAGTAACCAGGTTGGATTTTTCTGTCCTTTTTAATATTTAGGTTTTATTGGATGAATATAGATTGCACCTTCTCTAACTGTGCCTTAAATAATTGCCACTTAAGGGAATTAAGAAGTACAAGGGAAGGAAAATGCTGACCCATAGACTAAGCAGAGGGGAAAAACGTTCCCACTGGGTCCAATTTCATAAGAAGGACCATCAGGATAGTGACTAGGACCTGAAATTATGGGCTGAATGACCTCTAAAAAATTAGCAGTTCAAAGAGGAGTTTGTCTATAATTGTTTGCACTAAAGAAAGTGGGGATAGAGAGAAATCCCATAGAAGGAAGGCTGCTTCCTTATTCGTGGTTCATAGAATATCAGGGTTGGAAGGGACCTCAGGAGGTCATCTAGTCCAACCCCCTGCTCAAAGCAGGACCAATCCCCAGCTAAATCATCCCAGCCAGGGCTTTGTCAAGTCTGACCTTAAAAACTTCTAAGGAAGGAGATTCCACCACCTCCCTAGGTAACACATTCCAGTGTTTCACCACCCTCCTAGTGAAAAAGTTTTTCCTAATATCCAACCTAAACCTCCCCTACTGCAACTTGAGACCATTACTCCTTGTTCTGTCATCTGCTACCACTGAGAACAGTCTAGATCCATCCTCTTTGGAACCCCCTTTCAGGTAGTTGAAAGCAGCTATCAAATCCCCCCTAATTCTTCTCTTCCGCAGACTATACAATCCCAGTTCCCTCAGCCTCTCCTCATAAGTCGTGTGTTCCAGTCCCCTAATCATTTTTGTTGCCCTCCGCTGGACGTTTTCCAATTTTTCCACATCCTTCTTGTAGTGTGGGGCCCAAAACTGGACACAGTACTTCCGATGAGGCCTCATCTCATCTTGGTTAACATATGAAATGAGATAATATACTGTACCTTGTAGTTTTTGTTCAATGTCAGAAGATCATATAGTAGGTCAGTTCCAAAAAGGCAGATGAAAATATCTTAAATTCCAAAGGAATATTTTTATGCATGTCCTCTATTAATCATATTCAAACACAGTACAATATATTCATCAATACTATAATATAAGAATCTGGTGAAAGTGATGAAGAGAATGTGCAATATAAAGGACCTTGAAGACACAGCTAAATTCACATAAATTATTTTCTCCTTTAGCTATATTTTCTAATTCTCATATAATATGCCCTGGCAGTGTTAGGGGGCCATAAAATGGGTACAAGTGAGATATAAATTATAAAGGGGCCTTAGTGTAAATAAGCATTGAGGTCTGTAGTCTTCGGAAAATGTCAATAACTGATCTAAACTTCTAGACACTGGGCTAAATTCACCTCTGGTAGAATTGAATGCAGTTCCATTGACTTCAATTGAATTTCACCCATTTACACCAACAGTTAATTTGTTCCATTGTCTTCAGAAAGGTGGGGATAAAATTGTAAGCTGGTCTCTTAGCACACAATGAAGAATATTTTCAACTACTGTACAATCAGATAATATTATTATTATTATTATTCATGACACCTCTTTTTTTTTTTTTTTTTTTTCAAAAAAAGTTTCAACAACCTAGGTGATTGTTACCAGAAGGTTTTTAAGGGAAAGCTTGATGCTCTTTAACTAAAGGAAAAAGCTGGTTACTGTCTGACATTTAGAAATTGAAATGTAGGGGTGGTCAACGCATCTGCAAACAAGGCATTAGGACAGCTGCTACATTACTACTGTAAGTTTGTACCTGTGTCTCTGTGCATCTTGCCAAAAATGTACATTCTGGTTTCTGTCTTACTGCATCTGTCCAAAGACCAGGAAATAATAGTAGGTGTAAATTCCTAGAACTTCATCTCCAGAAGATTTACCAAAAAAATCAAAATATCTACTTTGAAGCAAAGAGCATCTTGTGATAGTGACAAAGATAAACCCTAATTATTTTGGCTCAGGAGACATCCATATCTTTCAGATTCTGGAAATTCATTTTATCTGAATTTTGGATTCAGAGTGTACAGCTGACATTCAGATAAATGGTGTTTGAAAATTCTTGGCAGCAACTATTTAACCACTTAGATGAAAAAAATTTCTGTCACAGTAGTTTTTTTTTTTTTTTTTTTTTTTTTGAATGTCAAGGAGGTAATCGTAAAGAAAAGGGTGAACTTTGGGGAATATAGTTTTAAAATGTCTAAAGTCCATGGACATGAGTGTGTACCACAAAACAAGTCTATGCCAAAAGGAGTGCATTTACTGGCATAAAAGTTTTTAATGCAACTGAAAATTTAGCCTTACTAAGGACGGCAAGATTTGGCCCTAACAGTCCCTTATTCTGGTCCTTTGTGTCATTATATTGTTTGTTGCTGAGCTGCTTCTTTGTTTGGCCATGCTAGAGCAGGACAGGAGACACTGGATGTGGTTTAATTAGACCACAATTTTATTTGTAAATGTCAGAGAGTATCCTGCAGATAAAAGTATAATGTGTAGGTAATTCCATAATCATTTACACATACCTGGGTTTCCCTCCCTTTACCCATCCAGGTCCCCAGCATCAGGTGCCTCTGCTCCACTCCACTTCGGAAATCACAGCTTTCCATTCAACATCTGCCACCCAGGTATAGAAAACAGCTATTTTTTTAAAATAAGGAAAATGGGTTTACAGCTTCCAATTTATTTCCTCCTGTGACTATTAATGAGGAACTCCCTTTAGCTGTCTTTGTAAAGTCTACCCTCATTTGAACATAATGATTTCAAACTTTGGATGTCCATTACCTATTAGGACCTGGCCACTTCCCCCTTAAATGAGGGTTATTGGGGGGGGACCTATAAAGGAGAGGGGGTTGGCTCCCTGCTGTACCAATCCCAGTAGCCCCAAATCCCCCCGACCCTCCATTTCTGCTTCTTTAAAGGATACCTCCTTTAAAGTCTTTCCCAGTTTATTTTATCTGATCACCATATCCCTTCCCTACAGAGTACCTGAACTGGACATTTGCCCCATACTTACATCATGAGTTGCGACATCATAGCCTAATGCCATTTTCATGTTTGTCCCAACTAAGCCCCAGACCCACTATGGGGAATGCACCTCACCTTGGCCAATCTGGCAGTGAGGGAAAAAATTCCTTTCCAGCCCTCCAAGAGAGGAGCCACTAGCATATAATCCCCACAGTGGATCGTGACAAAACCTGGTATTTAACTATTTCCATGGGTGGGAGGGAGGATGCTGCTCTGCCTGGTCTAAGTAAAAGAGGGCTTTTTCCTGCACCAGCATGGACCTAAATAGTCTCCTCTCTCTTCCGGTCACCGGAGGGTGGGTGGATGGGATGGGTCAGTGTCCCCTTGTTTACCTGGTCTGATAAGCTGCTGCAGCAAGTCACTCTCTGGCTGTCTAGCCTTAAAGGGGGCCGCACACCTTGTCCTACAAGCCAGACAACAGCCCCTACTGCTTAATGTGCGGTGAGGTCATTCTATTAGCCTTCACGTCATACAGGGTTTAACTTGGCATCTCTCAAGACTCTCTGTGATGTTTGTTCACCAGTTTGCTCTTACATCCATCCATTCGTGCAAAAATTCGAAAATGTCAAAAGTCATGGACTATTTTTCAAAATATGAGAATCATGAAATCTGCCAGCTGTAATTAAAATCTAGCCTTATGTATATCATAGATCAGCAGAGCTAAAACAATAGTAAAATATAACCCTCCACCGTCTCTTTATTTTTAAAGTTCAGGGTTGTTCAATGAATAAACTATTCCTTAAACCTTTCAGCTCATGGGATTGACCAGTTAAGCAGACATATTTATTTTGATGTGTATAGGGATTTCAAATTTAAAACAAAATGATAAAAGTTTAGAATATAAAACAAATGAACTAAGCAGAAAAGCAGAGTCTCTGTTGGACATCCAAAGTTACAAAGACAGTTAAACAGGAGGAAATGAATTGGAAACTGTAAACCCATTTTCCTTATTCAAAAAAAACAGCTGTTTTCTATACCTGGATGGCAGATGTTGAGTGGAAAGCTATGATTTCTAAAGTGGAGTGGAGCAGAGGCACCTGTTGAAGAGAAAAATTTGAAAGCTTGTGGGATGCTATTTGAGCATGGACTAAAATGAATAAATAGTTCTCAATGGTAAGGTTCTTCGCCATTGAGAATGTTGGGAAAGAATTATTTAAAGATAAGTTTAAGGAAAGAACAGGGCTTCTTATTCTTGAAGGTCGCTGTAAAACTGTTGTAGCTTTCATGTCAGCCAGTGGGGGGAAAATAATGTTTGATGTTTCAGGAGCATGCTTCTTATAACGTAATTCAGATTTGAGCATGAAGCACTTTTTGATAGGTGACTCTGCAGGTTTATAAAAGTGGCTCATGACCTGATGATTACCCTGTTGGTAAGGTGAGTGCCCATTATTTATCTGGTGAGTCTGCTGTACATTATGTGGAAAGAATGTTTTCTTGTGACAAGTCTCAAATTTGAAATGAAACACTGATAGGTGCATTTGATTTTTGTTTTTATTTTCAAAAACTCTCTTTATAGTTTGTCAGTTTGTAAGCTCTGCCTTCAGCTAAAATAACAGTTATTTTTTCTCCCAAACCATCATTTTGAAAACCAATACGTATCCTGTCATGTTAACATTAATGGGTGAAGTGAACTGATTAGAGTTATTTTTGCCATTAATTTTCTTTTAAAATTACTTTAAAATTTGTGATCCAAAAAGAGAGAATGTTGTATAGTTCTGCTGAGACTTTTGGTTGTTCCTGACACTGATTGACGGAAAGAGGATTTTTTTGGGGTTTTTTTTGTTGGAATAAGAGAAAAATACAAATGCTACTAAAAGCAATGGCAAATGTAAAATTGTTCTTCTCTTCAGTTACATTTTAGAGATTTTGATAATAAAGCTTTTAGTGTATTTGATTTTAGCTCCCATTGACACAACACGACACTTCTCAGAGCAGCTTCTTGTTTTCTCATGGGTTGTTGTACATCTGATACTGACTTCACCATTCAAGTCTAGACTAATATGTTGGTGAAATGTGAATGTCTACATTCTTGGCTAGGCTTTGCTATTTAATACTAACATTTCAAAGGATTAAAAGGAAGTATTGCCTCCTGTGTCCAGTCATATTTAATCATAGTGTAACTGTGTCTGTTTAGAAAGAGCTATATATGAAATTGATTTCTAAGACAATTTGGCCCTCATCCTGCAAAGACTTATGCCTATGAGTAGTTCCACTGAACTAATCATGCACATAAAGTTGTTCATGTGGTTGCAGGAGCAGGGCCCATGTTAGAATAGTTTGAGAACTTGTGTTTTTGTGTAAGTCTGTAGAAAACGCTTGTTTTTAAATAGTGCTTTTACTCAGTCCATACTACCTGGCCAAACTGTGTCATAAATAGTTTTAGCAAGAAGTGTGTTGACTGTATTAAACACAGTTTAATGCTCTGGGTAGGTGGATCCCTATTGACAGTGATTGGCGGAACTAGCTGATCTTGACCTTAGTAAATTTTCCTAATGTGTAGTTGGAAACTAAAAACAGGAAAAAACAAAATCAGGCACATAAGTTTAGTGTTATCTAGAAAGAACTACGACATGCAACACAGGAAGAACAGTATCTATGCTGTTAAACTGAACACACTGCAATATTTTCAGTAGTTCACCGCAGTATGGATTGTAGAGTGGGAGATGTTTTCCAATAATTGAAAGCCTTAAGGCCGCGTAAGATTAGAACTGAATGTTTTACTGTTGCAGCTGTACTAGATGGGTGATTTAGGCAACCTGAAATGCATATTTTCACTTTCCACTAAACTTTTTTTTCCACTTCCATCAGAACCATTAGAAATCATGTCAAGTGTTTAAGTGTTTTTCAACAAAGTCAGAGTGTAATTGTATGGGTTTTTATTTTTCTCTCTATCCTACATCTGTTGTAAGGATTGGGACATGAAATTTAAAAGTGGATTTACTCAACCTGGGACATACAAATATATTTTTAGTTTTAAATTCTCTTTAAAAATATTCAGTTTGGTTTTATGCATTATTAAGGGCATCCATGGTGAACATTTTATCCAGTAGTACCATTGGTTGGTTTTGTTTTTATCACAGGGAACTGAAAAGTCCATTGGTAATTTTTTTATTAAAAAGCTTGTTAATCTCCATTGATTTCTAAGTTTGTTATAGATTCTTAGCTGAAAAATACAGTACATCACTGGCTGTTCTATCACCTGACAGCAATTGATAAAGCATCCATGCAGAAAGTGTCAGAAAAGGTTAATATTTATTGATTTTTATGGTGCTGCAGCCAATGTAGTTTTGCCATCAAAGATGTATGGCCACCAGCAATGGAATCTGTAAAATTGCAGGTTGCACGCTAGTTTTTATTATAGCCTATGTCAGTAGTCTGGACTTTAAAAATGACAGATATTTAATTTAAGACAAAAAGCTCTGCATGTGCAGCTACTAAATACCTGCGACTGGAATTTAGTATTCTGAAACGAAACCCAAGAGCAGCACTTAAAAGCTCAAGGGGGAAAAAAACACACAACCTTGCATTGCAAGCGACGATCACATTTAGCCTTTTCATTCACTTAACTATGTGCTATTGATCTGCAGACGGTGCCCAAGCAAGTGATAGCTGAAATTATGAGCAATAAAGGGCTTGCTTCTTCAAACAAAAAAGTATATAATTAGGAGGGGCATAGGAGGGGGCAAAGCCTGTGTTTGGTTTTAAAGGAGTTTAAACAAAATGGAATGAGTGCAACAGCCATGTTTAAATATACACAAGGAGAAATCTGGTTGCCTTGAAGCATAAATCCGTGCTCTGGTTGCAGTTTATGTGTAAAAATTAGGAGTGCACCACAGCCTTTACATTTATCTCCATCAGTACTTGCCTGACAGAAAGGCAATCCGTTGGGTTGCCTACACCAAGCAGGGACACGGAAATCTTTCAAAGCTTTAACTTTTCTAAATGTATCTGTAGTTTACATTTTTATTCTATTTTTCACTTAGCTGACTTTTTACACCATGCTTTTCATAACTGGTATGGCTTTCTGGAAGCTGCAAACTATTCTGGAAGATATATAAATGCTAGTTAAAGAGTTGAAAGTTACTCTAATAAAAAAGAAAATATGTCCCAATCCTGCCACCTTTATATATGAGTAACTCTTATTCAAGTAGACCCACTGACTTGAGTTGAACTGTTCTCAAGAGCATGGACAGCAAGACTGGGCCCTATATTTCAAAAGTATGAATTAAATTTCTGTATTATAGAATTGTTATTTTTATACTACAATTTTGCATGCATGTGTCTCTCTTTTTTACTTTCTTTAAAGTCGATAGTGGTGATGGAGGGATAATTTCGTAAACTAATGATAATTCTAATCGTAAGCAACACTTTTAAGTTTTACCTGACCAGTAGAATAAACTGTGTGCTGTACTGTAAACATGCTTTACATCTCCTCTTGTCCGTACCACATTTTTCTATTGAGTTTTATACCACTAGTTTGTCTGTTTTTTTTCCCCCAGACAGCTTACCCATTTTATTGTGCTCATTTAGAGGAAAGAAAAACAGTTTGTCTCCTTGAAAGGCAAGAGAACAGTGAGTGGAAAACTACTTACATAGCTAAAATACCATTATAATATATGGCAACTAAAATTCCAAAATTGAAAGAGAGGATACCAGGGAAAATCATTAATCATTTTACAAAAGCCACTGACAATTTGAAATATTCTCCATAAAAATTTTTTTTCTATCTTTCCTTGAACTTAGTAAAATGTAATATTTTAATTATTGTTAAAATAACTTGTTTAATTTCAATAAGTCAAATAAAATCAATTTCTCATATTCTCATATAACTCTACTTTTTTTTATTTTAATGACTCTCTCATTAATCTAACCTTCTCCATTTTTATTGTGCTTCATTTCCCCCCTTCAGATCACATAAAATTCTGACTCTGAAATGGTACATATACAGCAGCATATTTTTGGATGCATTTTACATTTTTTCTTTTATTCTTTTGTTTTTAGCTTTCAATAGAAGCAACATCATCATCACTGTATAGTGTCCATAAGTAACTTCCATGCTGCAGCTACAGATGGCAGCTTAGTGACAGATGGTTTTTCAAACACTTTATTTCATTTTTAAAATTAAATATTACTGCTATAAACCATTCATTATCGTTTATAACACCTTCACCCCAAAATTGGTCATTACCTTAGGTAATGGCTGATATGTTGTGGTGTTAGATGATTTTAACAAATGATTTTGTGGAATTATTACTTAATTCATAATGTAATTAAACTTTAGTACCCAGCAATATACAACAGAAACCATATATTTATTTTAGCTTACATAACCATGAAAAGACAGCATTGCTTAAATCACCAACATTCACTGAATAAATAAAATTAATTTATTGCTAACTTGCCACATATATATGTGATGTAATATTAAGAGGTGAAGAAGAAAAGAGGTTTTTCCAGACTGTCTCTTGCCGTTAATTGAATGTGTACATATGGTAATGCACATCTAAGCATAGGGCAACATTCTGGCTTACCCTTCTGTGCATGTTGAAAATGGGGATCCAAAAGAGGAATCACAGGTCATAATTCTTTATTTCCCTAACCCCTGTAGAATTAATACTTTGCCGATAGACCACACACATTCTGACTGATCCTCAGAAGCATAATTCAAGATGGCCTTTGGAAACAGGTGTGATACACATATATTACTGCAACCCTGCAACTAAGCACCCTCCTCTGCTTAGGGCTTGTTTACATGAACATTTTGTTTGCTGCAAGCTGGGGTGTGAACCTACATCACTTTAGCTTGTTGTGGACTAACTGCCCGTGTGGACCCTGCTGATGTTCATCACTACTCCCATTTCAAAGGAACTAGATCAAAGCTCACTAACGAACTGTTAATGTGTGTCAGCAGGGTCCACATGGTCCGTGACAGGCTAGTGCAGGGTAGATTCACTCCCCAGTTGCCTGAACTAATCGTTTGTATAGACATCCGTAAGATTTCTCCTACTCCTGGAAGTAGTAATGTGTGTCAGCAGCTTGCAAAACAGAACATGGGCAAAAACAATGGAGCAAACACCTGTTTGTGGAAAAATCAATGACAGCCAGAATTTGATCCTTAATAATTAAAGGCCCAATTTTCAAATGTGGGTCCCTAAAGGGAGGCACCTACAGTATATTCTCATTTGGACACTAAATACCCTTTGAACATCCTTAAATGATCATTTGGACACCTAGATTCCTGTTGTAAAAGTCCTCTATTTATCCAGAGTCAGTCCAGAAAGCAGCAATGTAAGGGGAAGATGTCCCTAGTTTGACTCCATAGCACATTATCAACCCCCAGATCCACTGAATCCTCAATGAGTTTATATTTTTGTTTGTTTATAAGTGATGTACCTTGGTTTTGTAACCATCACTATTATGACCTCAGAAGATGATTTACCTAATCCATCTTTAACATAATGCGTAAATCTTAGGCTAGACTCTGATTTCCCCTACTCTGGACCAACAGAGAGCTCTTTGCATGGTCTGTGCTATGGGATCTAGGGATACACTGTTATCGAGGCAGCTGACTCGTTCTGCCCCCTCGTGGATGAAAAAGGTGTGATCTGGCCCTTAGTGAGCAAATCTTTCAAAGTCAAGTGAGCTAGAATAAAACCAAGCTATGTTGGTGTTCTAGGGCTAGCAGGAGTGAAAAGTACTAAATGTTCATTTTTGTCATAAAGCTGTCAGGAAAAATGCAAACAGGAAGCAACTGTTGAGTTTATATGCTCACTTTTCTAGCCATAGCTATGCTATAAATAATTGTATACACTTATCTTTAAAGTATAGAATTTTTAAATTATAAATTTACAAGAGATTGTCTAATTTATGTATGGTTTCAGAGTAGCAGCCGTGTTAGTCTGTATCCGCAAAAAGAAAAGGAGTACTTGTGGTACCTTAGAGACTAACCAATTTATTTGAGCATAAGCTTTCGTGAGCTACAGCTCACTTCATCAGATGTGTGTTTCTTTAGGTCTGAAGGCACTATCCACAAGAATGAACAAACAAACAAACAAAGAATCCCACCAAAATTTGTCAATAGAATGAATAGTGCTGAAGTTATTTCATTATTTTGTATTTTAGCCCCCCTCCCCCCCCTTCTGGTATTTCTAAAACCTGTACAAAAGCAGTTGAGAGAAGTTAATGTGTGGCCTTGTCTCACTACTGTGGTACAGGAGCAGCTGCAATCCAGAGGGGATTTGACCTATGGGGAGGCCAGGTGATGTTTGTGCTGCCCAATGTTCTACTCAGAAAGCGCAGCTTTAAATTGCTATTTGTACACCACAGGAGATCTGTGAATAGAGGATGGCAGAGGATGTGCTGAATCAGTGCATTCTCCCAAGGTCTCAGCCAACTTTTAAGCATCCATTAGCCAGCTCTCAGCTTCCTGTGCAAGAGTGAGTGTCAGGTGCCTTCTGCCATCATGTCCCTCCACCTGGACGGACCCTTTGCAAACAGTGCCTGCAGCCCTGGGTCCCACCAGCATAGACTCAGCTCTGTGTTATGCTAATATATGTTTGAATAGAATGGAGAGGGGTTGGGGATTTTTTGATAAGCTATCATTGAACAACAAAACAAATTACAGAGAAAATCCCCATTGCTCAAGTGGCATTAAGTAAAATATGGGAGAAAGAGGTGAAATTTCAAATGGCTTTTAGGTGCAAAGAAGATTGAATTTTTAATCTCCATAATCAAAACTCTCTTCCTGCTCCCAGTTCTTTCATAAGAAACTGGGGAAAAGGTCAAAGATTTGGGATGTGGTTCTGCATGCACCAGATTTTCTTTTTTGCATGTCAAGAAGAATGAAACTTCAAGTGATTATAATGGAATTTTATTGTTTTGGTTTTAGTAATAGAAACAGTCTATACATTGGAAAATAATATCTCCAAAACGCACTAACCTATACATTTGATTTCAGTATGACTACTCAGGATTGCAAGCACTGTGGACAATAATGTTGGCAGAAATGGGCCCATAAATTGTACACACCAACACGTCCATGTCAAGTTTATATTTTGACTCTTATTTACAGCATCCATTTTAACAAAGATAGTATTTTAGGCTGGGAAGGAACACATGTTTTTAAATTATAAAAATAAAACAGATACTCTCCCTTCTCAATTAGAAAAACACAAGATGTACAGAAAAACTTAGAGAGGTGTGTGTATGCATCTGTGAGTGTATGTATATCTTATAATGAAGAATAGCAGTTATTTCTCAGAGAGATTCCTTGGGTTTTGAATTCTTCCTTAATGGGTTACCAAATAGGAATTACTCTTTATGTTGCAATGGCACCATTAAGGGCACGTCTGCATTTCAAGCTGGTGGTGTAATCCCCAGTGTGAGGAGACATAACAGTGCTAGCTCTGATTGACCTAGTGTGCTAAAGAATATAGCCATGACAATACAAGTGGTGTGTGTGGGGGGAGTGGGGGGGCGGGCAAGCCACCCCAAGTATGTATCTATCCAAGAGTATGTCCCTCCCATCACTTGCACTGCCATGGCCAAACTATTTTTAACACTCTCCTTTAGCTCGGATTTAAACACCCAGCTTAAAGTGTAGACTTGCCCCAAGAGTTGCCCAAGCTGTTGACTTGAATTTGTCTATAACCTAAATTATCACAACTGTTATATACAACAATTGCTAACTTACCTTAATTACAACCCAATTTTTTCAATTACAGTCTATGCACAAGATTTCAGTTAATTTTAACACTATAGAAAGTTTGAAGTATCTGTGTTATTGCCTTCATAAGAGCATTCAGGACAAAGAAAAGACAGACAAAAATGCTAAATTTCTTAGGTGACTCAGTTTTTAACTCATAAACTAACAGATTTACTTGTAAATTCTCAGAAAAATCATTCTGTACTTTTTTGGAGGATATGCTGTATTTTTCATATGAAAAGAGGCTGAATCCCTGCTTTAAGTGCAAAATAAGAGTCAACTGATGGCATCACAACTAGTGCCTCCACAATGTATGTATATAAGTGAGTATGTGTAGGTGTTTATAGCAAAATTCTAGAATTCTGGATCAGCGATGCTTATTAGAAATCAAAAGATTAGATAATGCTGCAAGGAGTGTGAATGAGGGTCTTAGGGTAAATGATACTGTGTGTGGACTGTTGATTACTGAAAGTAGTGAGGTATGACAGTAGACTCTGTGCAGTTATATTGCATGTATATTTAGGAAACTGCTGTTCTTTTGTTTTATTTGTATAAAGTTTAATTCAGTTTATATGAATTACAAGTAATTTACTCATGTTATTATCTTCCCACACAGCATCAAGGAAGAGATTTTTGTTTTAATTACACATTTCCAGATATAATACAGATAGTCAGGTGTAATACATTTGATGTTTAATTGTAATCAGTGAAGGGGAGTGTCGTAAATTGCCTGTTTAAAAGCATTGCTAACCAGGTATTGGGGGATATTAGTGAAAATCCAAAAACTAGGATTTCATGGATTGAGGGAGGTTGGGGGAGGTTGACAAAAATGATAATTTTAAATATTAAGATTGTAACTACAAAATCATAATATATTTCTCAATATCTCTAATAAGCAGGTTTTTTCTTGTCTTTTGTTTTTGTTTTATTAGCTTTTCTGTGGTGCTCAGAGTTAGTATTTGAGTACCTCACAACACCCCATGAGGTAGGGATCTGTGAGCTACAATCCCTTTTGTCAGGGTTCCCTGCCCACGCTGAACTCTGGGGTACAGATGTGGGGACCCGCATGAAAGACCCCCTAAGCTTATTTCTACCAGTTTAGGTTAAAAACTTTTCCAAGGCACAAATTCTTCCTTGTCCTTGGACGGGATTGCTGCCGCCACCAAGTGAGTTAGACAAAGATTCAGGAAAAGGACCACTTGGAGTTCCTGTTTCCCCAAAATATCCCCCCAAGCCCTTTCACCCCCTTTCCTGGGGAGGCTTGAGAATAATCTACCAACCAAATAGGTAAACAAGGTGAGCACAGACCAGACCCTTGGGTTTTTAGGACACTAAAAACCAATCAGCTTTTTAAAAACAGAACTTTATTAATAAGAAAATGTAAAAGAAGCACCTCTGTAAAATCAGGATGGAATATAATTTTACAGGGTAATAAGATTTAAAACACAGAGGATTCCCCTCTAGGCAAAACTTTAAAGTTACAAAAAACAGGAATAAACCACCCTCTTAGCATAGGGAAAATTCACAAGCTAAAACAAAAGATAATCTAACATATTTCCTTGCTGTACTTACAATTTTTGTAAGCTAGATACTTATTTCAGGTAGGGTTTTAGGAAAGGTTTTTTTCCTGCCCTGGTCTCTCTCTGTCCCGGAGAGAACAACCAAGAAAACACAAACAAAAAACCTCCCCCCACAGATTTGAAAGGATCTTCTTCCCTTATTGGTCCTTTTGATCAGATGCCAACCAGGTTATTTGAGCTTCTTAACCCCTTACAGGTAAAGGAGGGATTTTATGTTACCCTTAGCTATATGTTTATGACACCTTTTTTATAGATTGGAAACTGAAGTGCAGAGAGGCAAATGACTTGTCGGATTCATACAGGAAGACTGTGGAAGACTCAGGAGTCAAAGTTTCTAGTTCTCAGAACACAAAGCCATTCCTCCTCTCAGGTGGCACACTGTATTTTTAAAGTTAAGAAATAGAATCTTTGATCTTTTATTGTGAAGAGACAGTTCCTTTTTTCCTCAAGAAATAAATAGAGATAAATCCCACCCTTACCAGTGTGGCGAGAGTAAGCAGAAATGTTGGGTTTTGCATCTGTTGCTGCAGGAATCCTGTTGCCCTATTCAATAAGACTCAGATGAGGCTCGAAAGGCATATACTCTAGATTGCATGCTTGTGTTTTTGTGTAAAGAAGCAGAATGCTCCTCTGACTATCACTTGCTACTTGATAGCAGCATTCCTTATTAAAATAAATAAATAAGTAAATAAACTTCATTATTCTCATAACACAGCAGGTCAATGGCAGAGCCAGGACTAGAATCCAGTTCTCTCCATTCCTTGTCCTGTGCCCAACCTATTACCTACATTTATTATTCCAGCATATTGGTCTAAAAGACAGCATTTCACAATAGTGATGCTGCTGTCTTTTGTAAACAGTGTGGTTTATTTTAATAAGGGTTATGTTGTAGCTGACTTGATGAGTGGATAACCTGAAGACCATGCCCTCTTGCAGGTATATGGTACACATGCTAGCCCATTAGCCATCATTTTTTCCTAATGCTCTGTGTAGTACCATGAAGCATGGCCCTGCAGCTTACCTGGGCAATAGGGAGAGGCTTGCTAATACCACTTTCCCTCCTATCAACCTATGCACAGAAGAGCAGAGCAGGGTATGAATTAGAACAGATGAGCACAGTCCTCCACTCTTGTGGCTTCAACTGCTTAGCACAAAACAGACAGAAAGCTGTCCTAAAGTGACAACCAAGGTCTCCCCCAATGCAAGTGAATCCCCAGGTGGTGTAAACCTGGCATAGCCAGCTCTGTGTCACCTATGTCTCCCTCATATGTATCCCTTTTCCCATCCCAGAGGGCATGCTGAGGGTCGGGGGGACCAGGCAGGGGACACTGCACTCCGACAGATCTTCATCCACCACAATCATTGGCTCCCAGGCAGCCTTCACTTGAGCAGCCTTGAGGATGTCCTCAATTATGTTGTAGTTTAGAGCCACCTTCTCCCACCACCTTCTCAGCAGTGCCAAGTGTAAACTCAGTATGGTTGAGTATTGAGCTCCTTAATTTTAATAGGTAAAAATCTTTAAAAAAAAATTCTACCAGCAAAACCCCACAAAATACAGTGCCTTTAATTAACTTACCACTTTAGATCTATGATTTCTTTTAAATTGTCATGCCAGTCTAGTTGTCTCTTGTGTTTATGTAGTATAAAAGTGTACCTATATTTTTTCTATGTTTGATCATTAACAGGTATATTGTTTTGCCAATATATACTGTGAATAATATTTTAAACAAACCCTCTTCTGAGTATACTGTAAACTCAAGAAAAACATTGGTTTTGCCTGAAGGTTTTCATTTCTTTTTGTTTAGTATTAAATCAATATTTTAAGAGTGACTAAAATAAGAATTAGACAATTTACCAATTTTATGCTGAACTGCTAAATGAGATTGAAAAACGTACGCTGAGTGGCCAGGTTATAATTTTAATCTCTATAACTATTATTCTAGCTTGGTTTAGGACGCCTACTAAAGCATTGCTTAGCTATACTTTGATGAGGACTCTCTCTAAATATTAGGCATATGTCTTGGAAAAAATCTTGTATCTGATTCTTCTTTTACCATGCAGTGTTATTGTAATTGTTCCGGTCCCAGGATATTAGAAAGACATGGTGGGTGAGATAATATCTTTTGCTGGACCAACTTCTGTTGGTGAGAGAGACACGCTTTCAAGCTTCACAGAGCTGTGACACTCTTAGTACCTTTCCCAGACCTGAGGAAGATCTCTGTGAAGCTTGAAAGCGTGTCTCTCTCACCAGCAGAAGTTGGTCCAATAAAATATATTACCTCACTCATCTTGTCCCTCTTATTTTACCAGTATAAGTCAGGAGTAATTATTTCACTGATGTCAGTAAGTTCAGGCCACTGTAAAACTGCTTTTGATTTTAAAAATCAGGGGGAAGCCTTGGGGGGGGATGCCTTGAATGTGATTATTTGAGCGTTTCTATTAGTCACAAGGGTCAATGAGTTGGATAAAGTGCATTTTGATGTAATGTGGCAGATTCTGAAGACCTTTGTTTCAATAAGACTACTTGTGGAATCCAGTACTATACTAATGTGAGAAGGGGTGGCAGAAGCTTACCCTTAGAACATAATATACTTTTTAAATTAAACGTAAATTAATAATTGGATACCCTTTGAATAAGTATATCTTT
The DNA here is from genome assembly GCF_015237465.2 of Chelonia mydas. Taxonomy (NCBI): domain Eukaryota; kingdom Metazoa; phylum Chordata; order Testudines; family Cheloniidae; genus Chelonia; species Chelonia mydas. The sequence continues at coordinate 98,151,898 of NC_057850.1, forward strand.
AGTAAATAGATGTTTATTAGGATGTTTGATTCCACCATAATGCAGCAATCATAGATGCATTCCATGACAGACCTTCATCTCATGACCAACAATCCTCTCTTCTCCTCTTCTCACCTCCCTAAAAAAATGAACATAAATATTTTAAATGATAAATAAAACAGTTAACAAGTAAAATGTTGAAGTAGGACTTGAGGAAGAATTAGACTGAAAGAAAAGTATCTTACTCCATAAGTATTTCCCCTGATTCCATCCATAATGTATTAGTATTCTTTTATTCTTGAAGTTCTTTTGTTCTTGTTCTTGAAGTTGACTAGCCAGGTATCATTTGTTACTGTGATAAAGCAATCTGTGTGGAACTGAGCTTCTTACAATGTATGAAAACCAATGCCTTGTTTTGGTTACTTGGTGTTGGGAGAATCCCAGTGCATGTTGCTTCCTCAGCACCTCTTTTCTTGCCACATTTCAGTTTTGCATTCCAGATTTGCCTGTTCCTCACTGAATACCATCCAGACTGATCTGCCATAATCACCTCTTACTTATTCATGCCTTTGCCGCATACCTTCAGGTTGAGCTGTTAAATATGTCCTTGAAGCAATTTCTCTGCCCACCTTGTGAATGCTTGCCAAGTCTGTTCTGGATGCACAGAATACACATGGGAGTTATATTGTCATTCATCCAAACAACATGTCCTGCCTAACTGAGCTGTGCTTTAATTAGCATGGTCTCAACACAATTTTATTTGCCATATTTAAACACTTATCAGCTGGTAACATTATACTTCACTTTAGTATGCATGATGAACCTGAAGTTGAACAGAGGAAATCTGTCAACATTTAAGCATGGAGGAAGTACTATATCCAGGCTTCTCAGCCAGAGAGAAGTTAACATGACAAATACAAGTCAGTTTTTAGTTTAGTGCACAGCCTGATCATGTGATAGTGCTAAGAGAATATTATGAGGTGAGCATGAGCTACACAATTAATAAAAGCAACGTTCAACAGCAAGTCACTGAAATCTGGAAAACAATTCAGCAGAACCTAGCGCCACTTACTTTTGCAGGTGCAGGCACATACCAACATCACCAGCATAGTGTGGCTTTTATTTGATTATAAACTTAGAGGTCCTCTTGAGTTTCAATAAGCATAAATAAGAAACAATCTCAATTAAGTCACAGATCTACTCAAGTTAGAGGCCTTTAGATATATAAACACTGCTGAGGATGCTCATGTTCAGATGTTTTGTGATAATCAATCACAGCAGAAAAGATAATGCCTTAGAGGCTTGGTGTGCAAACACAGCCCTGTTCAACTTCATTGGAACTATTGAATGCTTCAGAAAAAGCACCATCCACAAACACTCTGCCCAGCATACCATTATGTAGTTGACCAACAATTTTAATGTACTTTCCAGACATCTGATCTTGGGCAGCACTTTCCATAATCCGGGTCTGCTGAGACTATTTCAATTGCATTTGTCAACTCAATAAAGACTGAGTAGAGATCCATGTTCTATTCTTTATATTTTTCTTATATTTGACATGCTATGCCAATAGTGCTTCTCTGTGCTTTAAATCCTCACTATATTTCCAGAAGTGAATTCTTTGTAACACTGGCAAGAAGAAATTAAGAAAGCATCTAGCTAGAATACTCCTGGCATTAGAGAGTGGTCCTCACAGCTACTGCTCTCATGCTGTTCCACTTTGTGTTTGCATAAGGTAACTGGTTGCATCTTTGGGATTCTCCAGGACTACACAATCTCACTAAATTTCTTCACTAAGCAGATAGATCTACATGACAGTCCCTATAGTTGTAGATTCGTGACAGTAAGCCATTAGAAATAAATAACTCTCCTCTGAGCTAATCAGTGTATTAGTTTCAAGTGTAATAATCTCATTCATTTTTTCATTGACGTATTGCTTTATTGCTATGTCCTGTCACTTAATCATCAGTGGTGTTAGGCAACCTATCAATCAAATTGGTCCAAATTTTCATTGGACTGTTGCAGGATCTCAGTTTTGTCAGTAATTGGTATTACTTCTGTCTTTCAGTGGGACAGAACCTGTGTTACAAGGTCCATAAACATCCTTCAGAGCATTGTAGATATTTTATGTGTCATTGGTTAACAAGTCATTGCGTGTCATGACTCCTGTGCTGCTACTCATTTTGCATAGATTAATTTGTGTTGTTTTCAGCAAATCACTGCAATATACCAGGTTCAACAAAACTTCGTGTGCGATCATTGTGTTTTCCATAACTATTTGGTCTTTTGTTTATTCTCACCAAACTGATGCTTGTACTTTACTGAACAAAACGAATGATCAGGCATCAGTAGTATGTTAAGAGTAACATGTTGAATGAGGAAGTCAGTCTCAAACTTGGTGTCTCTATTTTCTGGAACCTGGAAAGAAATTAGATTAGTATGATAGTGATATTGCTGTACAATTTTAAATATTCATAGAATCATAGAAGATTAGGGTTGGAAAAGACGTCAGAAGGTCATCTAGTCCAACCTCCTGCTCAAAGCAGGACCAACCCCAACTAAATCATCCCAGCCAGGGCTTTGACAAGCGAGGCCTTAAAAACCTCTAAGGATGGAGATTCCACCACCTCCCTAGGTAACTCCTTCCAGTGCTTCACTACCCTCCTAGTGAAAGTTTTTCCTAATATCCAACTTAGACCTCCCCCCTCTCCCACTGCAACATGAGACCATTGCTGCTTGTTGTGTCATCTGCTACCACTTTGAACAGCCTAGCTCCATCCTTAGGTAGTTGAAGGCTGCTATTAAACCCCACACACACACACTCTTTTCTTCTGCAAACTAAATAAGCCAAGTTCCCTCATCCTCTCCTCATAAGTCATGTGTCCCAACCTCCTAATCATTTCCGTTGCCCTCCGCTGGACTCTCTCCAATTTGTCCACATCCTTTGTGTAGTGGGGGAACCAAAACTGGACGCAATACTCCAGATGTGGCCTCACCAGTGCCGAATAGAGGGGAATAATCACTTCCCTCAATCTGCTGGCAATGCTCCTACTAATGCAGCCCAATATGCCGTTAGCCTTTTTGGCAACAAGGGCACACTGTTGACTCGTATCCAGCTTCTCGTCCACTGTAATCCCCAGGTCCTTTTCTGCAGAACTGCCGCTTAGCCAGTCGGTTCCCAGCCTGTCTCAGTGCACGGGATTCTTCCGTCCTAAGTGGAGATTTATTTTTGCCCAATCCTTCAATTTGTCTAGGTCACTCTAGACCCTATCCCTACCCTCCAACATATCTACCTCTCCCCCCAACTTAGTATAATCCACAAATTAGCTGAGGGTGCAATCCATCCCATCATCCAGATCATTAATAAAGCTGTTGAACAAAACCGGTCCCAGGACAGACTCCTGGGGCACTCCGCTTGATACCGGCTGCCAACTAGACATCGAGCCGTTGATCACTACCCGTTGAGCCCGACAATCTAGCCAGCTTTCTATCCACCTTATAGACCATTCATCCAATCCATACTTTTTTAACTTGCTGGCAAGAATACTGTGGGAGACCGTATCAAAAGCTTTGCTAAAGTCAAGATATATCACATCCACCGTTTTCCCCATATCCACAGAGCCAGTTATCTCATTACAGAAGGCAATCAGGTTGGTCAGGCATGACTTGCCCTTGGTGAATCCATGTTGACTGTTCCTGATCACCTTCCTTTCCTCCAAGTGTTTCAAAATGGATTCCTTGAGGATCTGCTCCATGATTTTTTCAGGGACTGAGGTGAGGCTGACCGGTCTGCAGTTCCCTGGAATCTCCTTCTTCCCTTTTTAAAAGATGGGCACTATATTTGCCTTTTTCCAATCATCCAGGATCTCCCCCGATCATCACGAGTTTTCAGAGATAATGGCCAAGGCTCTGGAATCACATCAGCCAAACCTCTCAGCACTCTTGGATGCATTAGATCCAGACTCATGGACTTGTGCATGTCTAGCTTTTCTAAATAGTCCTTAACCTGTTCTTTCACCACTGAGGGCTGCTCACCTCCTCCCCATACTGTGCTGCCCAGTGCAGCAGTCTGGGAGCTGACCTTGTCTGTGAAGACGAAGGCAAAAAACGCATTGAGTACTTCACCTTTTTCCACATCATCTGTCACTAGGTTGCCTCCCCCATTCAGTAAGGGTCCCACACTTTCCCTGACTACCTTCTTGTTGCTAACATTCATGTTTGGCTTTAACATCTTGTTGTTAAGTGTTGCCTTTCTACCGGACTCTGATTGAGCAGTATTATTGATAGATCATAAAATGAACTGGCAACAACTGACTGTCCAACATTATCTTAGATTTATATACTGCCACCCATTACCATAATATCTGTGTGCCTTCCATGTAAAATCAATAGCAATTGCAAAGTCCCTAGGGGTATGTTTACACTGCAATTAAAAACTCAGGCTGCAGGGTAGACTTCCGGGCTGCAGGACCCTGTGAGGTGGGAGGGTCCCAGAGCTATGGCTGAAGCCTGAGCCGGAATGTTTACACTGCAGTTAAACAGTCCTGCAGCTCAAGCCCTGCGAGCCAGAGTCAGCTGGCACTGGCCAGCTGTGCATGTCTAATAGCAGAGTAAACATACCTTAGTGGGCTTCATGCGTTTCTGGCTCTTCTTCAGGCATACTGTGTTCATAGTATGATAATATTTAGAACCAATTGAATATTTGTATTGAAGTTTGGTATTGTATATAGAGTTGTTTTTTCAGTTTTCCTTTCCCAGAGAAAATAACTAGAGTTTTTTTCTTTTAAAAACATCAGTAGGAAGTCAGGTGAAATAGACTTACCAATTTTTTTATCCAGCATGTATAGATTACCAACATTTTCTGGGTTGTGGCCATGAATGTGCATTTACATTATACAGGATTTTGTACAGATTTCAGAGTAGCAGCCGTGTTAGTCTGTATTCGCAAAAAGAAAAGGAGTACTTGTGGCACCTTAGAGACTAACCAATTTATTTGAGCATAAGAGCTGTAGCTCATGAAAGCTTATGCTCAAATAAATTGGTTAGTCTCTAAGGTGCCACAAGTACTCCTTTTCTTTTTGTCCCAGTATGATCAGTCATTATTTATGTGAAATAAACTTTTGATTCCATTTTAGCAATATGCATTTAGCATAAGCAGAGTTCTGGGCTTGTGTTATTAAAGTGCATAGAGCAGCCACCATATCCTGGGCTTTTGCTGAAATATGCTTTTAATTGAAGCAGAATTATAGCTATATATTATCAGTGTGACTCTAGTTAGAGTACAGTATTGGCTGCCACAGTGGCTCATTGCACTGTGGTACTAGTACAACCGGCTATATTTTTTGGGTTTGAATTTAAATATCACCATAGGGTGTCTAGGTTAGGTGCTCAATGCAGGAAGTGATCAAATACAAACTGTCTTTTGTGAAAATGTGTTCTTCCAGTTGACAAGATAAACAGCATTTGTCCTCAAGAAGAATGGATACAGCAATATACCAACTATATTTGTATCAACAGTTGTGCATTTAATACTGTTAAAGATTGCTTACGTACATACTAATATGTAGTTTAAGAGTGCCTTGGTATCTCAAATAATACTGGAAAAGAGAGGTCATTATATGTACTTTTTTCTGTAAAACAGAGATACATAATGGTAATTTTTCATAAGCTTATACTATAATTCTCATTACCCTCAGTGGTTAAATACCTTTACTTAGAGCAGTAGCTTTTTTATTCTTTTCCGATTCATAATCCCAAGATTAACTACTGTGGCTCCATATCTTGGAATTCTTGGTTTTTCTATCCCAGAATACTCTTATTGTGTTTCAGTCAAAAACCAAAATGCATCATATTTAGGTGGCTTTAAAGTTTATTGTGCTATATATACTCAAAATAGATATTTAGGCCTTGATCATGAACAAATTTATGCAAGTACTTAATTTTAAGCATGTGAGTAAACTACAGTATTCTCATTGATTTCAGAGGAGCTAACCACATGCGTAAAGTTATGGTTGCAGAATTGAGGCCTCACATTCAGTGTGTATATGTTTTTAATAATCCTACATATAAAAATAATTCTACTTATAAATGTATGTGCAAAGAGGACATATGATAGAAGTATATAAAATGAAGAATGGTGGAAAAGAGGTAAATTGTGTTCCTGTTGACCCTTTTTTTAATGCAAGAACAAGCAGCTATCCAATGAAATTGAAAGGCAACAAATTTGAACCTGACAAAAGTATCTTTTATGCAACCTACAGTTAAACTGTGGTATTGTCACAAGATATCATTGAGATCAGGAGTTTATTAGGGTTAAAAAAAGATATTAGACTTTACACACTCTCTCTCTCTCTCTCTCTCACACATATTGGAGAAAAAGTGGCCTTTTTTTGCCAGTTATTCTGTAATTGTCTGTAATGGGGTTTCTTGAATCTTTTTTGAAGCATCTCATAATGACAGTTGGCAGAGTCAGGACACTGAACTAGATGGAGCATTGTCTGTCTTCTATGACAACTTCCTTATTTCTGTTTGTACATTCTTATTGAAAATGTGCATGAATTCCATCTTCAGTAATGCCATATAGTCAATTAAACTAATTGCAGATATCTATTATTTAAACTGTGGTAGCGTCCACCCTGTGCAAAGTGCTTTTAAAACAAAGAAGATGCCATATCAAGCTCCAAAGAGCTTGTAGTCTTAAAATGATTGTGGGTATCTATCTACCTATGCAGTATTAGGGCCCTGATCACTGAGATGAAAAGGCATTTTTCAGCCAGAAAGGATATGTTTTATTTGTATATAAAAAAACCTTTAACATTCAAAGAATTCAGATATAATTAGGGCCATATTAATACACTTATATAAATATACGTATCTATCTATCTATCTAAAAGCTTCAATTATGTAATCAAAATTCTCAACCCCCCAAAAAAACAGCTCCAGGATCCCAAAACTGAGAACCATTTTTCTAAGAGGAATAAAATTACCAGTAGACACCCAGATGTTTTAATGTAACATAAATTCCAGTAGTACGAGTAGTCTAAAATTATCATCATCAATGAGTACACTAATGAAATCTTTGTTTTTCTTGTAATTTCAAATTGCAAAAGCAGGTCTTTGGGGCATAATAAGACGATAGCATACAGTATCTTTTATAATAAGTAATGTTCAGAATAGGAATGGTGTCTGATATTAATGTATTTTGAAACCTTTGTTAAGCTTTTCTTTTCTACTGAATGTTATTGCATACAGTGGCCACAAACACAGATGGAACAGGACTATGTTGATAAAAAGGAGGATTTCTTCTCTTGTACTAATGTGTGTTGTCTGGCATGGAGTTATTTTGCTGACTAATTGCCACTGAATTTTTATTTATGCTTTTTAATTAACAATTACATTTTAAATACCTCACATAAATCTACAATCTCAGTGTGTGGGGGGTAGGAGGGAGAGGCTGTTCAACTTTATGATGATGTTTTACCATGCAGAAATATTTTAGTATTAGATTTCACCGAGCCCCCATTTTTGTAGAGGTTCTCTTCATGTTTTTTAACACTTTAGAAAGGCGACCTCATTTTGCTTTTTTTATCTCTGTTTGCTATGGGCTTTCACTAAGTGAAACTTTCTTTAACAATAAGTACCTGTCGATTGTTTTCTGATATTTTATATAACATATTGCCGCTAATGACTGTTAACCATTATAGTTTTTATGGGCATGAACGAGAGCGCTTCGAATCATAATCACCTTTAATTTCAATAATATTATTACAACAACAAATAAAGTACTTAGTTGCCTTTCAAGGTATTTTCTTTAGCCAAATATGTTAAAAGAAATAAGCACAAAGGATTTAAATTAAACTCTTTTTCTATTGTAGTCTGCTCATGTAATTGTTTTCCCCCTACATTGAAATCTATTCTTTCTGTCCGTGTACCGAAGATTTCTTTGCAAAGGTCCAGCCCCAGCAGGTTGATTACACACTTGTTACCTGTAATTCAATACAGCAGTGCCCTGTTTACAAAGTCCAGATTTCCTGTGCTGTCAGTTAGGGCAATCAGCACAAAGACCAAGAGCTTTTGGAACTAAATAAACAATGAGAAAAACATTCAGGGCTGCCAGTAACCCTTCACAGGTAATTTAACAGCCTTTGACTACAAGGCATCAGTTGTTGTAGATGTCTGCTGAGTATGAAATCTGACATTCTGTCTTTGCCATGTTCTGCCAGTAGGTCTGTACGTAATCTCTTGCTGAGGTTCACTGGAGCTCCTTCAGTGCATTGTGCTTTCATATTGAACCTAAGTGGTTTTATTATGACAGACGTCCACACCTGCATTCTGTCACGTATGTGTCATGTAGTCTTCTGATATGATACATCAAATTATTTAAAATTTTGGGATTCACTAAACTGGAATCTTTTTCTCTTAAAAAATATATATACCAAGAAAAAATAGAACTTGACAAGTTCAAGCATTTTGAACTGTTCTTGAAAGGTTTAAATACTAACAACCAGGCAATTGCCACAGTAGGATCAATGCAAATGCCATATAGATAGGACTCTGCTTTCATTACATGCAGAGAACAGAATGATCGCTATTTTGTAGGTGCCCTTTATGTGTTGGAATAATTAGTGTTATTGTCTAAAACCTCATATTTATGTATTTTTAATTTAATTGTTTGCTTTCTGACTTTGCTGATGGTCTGGATAATGATTGCAGTGGCTGTTTTAAAGACTATTTTCATGTTTCAAAGCAGACAAAAAACATCTGTGAGGAGAAGAGCATAGAGACACGAATCCATCTGGGTCTGTGTCAGAAATGTTCATATCTCTTACTTTAGCAATCAAATGGCATTGTGAGCAACAAAAAGTAATGCACCAACCATAACCATCTATACAAATCCTAATATGTATCAATTTCAAGAATCAAGACCATAAATATACCACACGTAAGTAAAATATTGATATAAATCAACAACCCAAACTATCACACAAATAAACATTTTATCAGATGAGTACGACGTCGTTAAGGGCTGTGCTTTATCCATACTCACTGTCGCACAGATTATTGCTATGATCATGGAGATTCCCCACCCTTTTTTAATTTCTGCTATTTCAAATGGACATGCCATTCCCTGCATACTACTATGTTCTACATTCCACCCTATCTATAACTGTACAAATGTAAAAACTAAAGCCATTTTAAAAATTGAGGTCTGTGAAAATTTGTTTTTTTTAGCCTGGTTAAAAATATACTTGCAGTACTATTTGAATCTCTGGCTGTCTATCAGTGACCTTTGAATTTCGAGCATTCTCTGATCTAATTATGGGTACTTAGAAACTGGCTCCCTTTATCTTACACTTTTCACTATATGAATTTCTGCAAGCCTTATTGTGGTCAATTTAAAAGGAAATTCAGATGTGTTGGTCCTTACTGCTTATGTGTCCAGTTGATTCACCATGGCTGTCCGGTAACTGTGTCTCAGGGAATGGAAATGTGCAGTTGTTCAGAAGAAGATCTTTGAAAGGCAAAGGTGCATCATTGACATCAGCCTAGGAGCTGCAGTTATTTACACACCTCTAACGTTGACAGTTTACATGGAGTTATATATCCAGTTTATACAGACCCTGTCTGTGATACTTAGTAATCCCAGATGGTGGAACACCACAGGCTGAAGGCTATTTACATCAAAAGGTATATAGCTCAGGTGGGAAACCCTAAATTCTGTCAGGATCCCAGGATTCTCTCTGTTCTTCCTGTGCTGCAGAGCAGTACGAAGCAGGAAGAGAGCTGTCAGTGTAAGGTAATGATAACTGTACTTTTATGTGAGAATATGCAGTCAGGAAGGACAGTGATGTAGAAACTCTGTGAAGTCAGGGATCTCATCAAGAATAAATCTCTGGCATTGTGGTGCAGAGACTAACTTGTGCACGGTGCAGGCATGGTAAAGAATAAGAATTCTAGTATAAGAAAAGTTAACATGTGAGGCCTATGACAGAAGCTACAAACTCATTGTGGCACAGAGATCCACAGGGAGTAGCTAGATCCTTGCTTGCCCCAGTAGTGGGGCAGATTTCTTCAGACAAAAGTTAAATACTAGGGAGCTTTCAAGGGCCAAAGAGAATCTGGTGGCAGCCAAAACATAATGTATATCAATCCAGTCTAGATTTAACTATTTTATAGTAATACTGTGCACTTTTGATTGACAAGAATAAAGGTCTGAATTGAAAAGGTTTGAAAGTGTTTGAAAGTGCTGAAATTGATGGTGAATGCGGTAAGTTTGTTTCATGGAATTTTACTTGTCTTGGACAAAACTTCCTTAATGGTTGTAAAGTGAAACTGGAAGCTGAACACAGGTATGCCTTTTTGTTCCCTATTAACTGTCCACAGCTGCCTGAGTTTGATAAGCTTTGGGCCATGTTGCATGGCCAGCCCATCTTTTCTCCCTAGGATTTGGGAATGTGGGTAGTGGCCTGGGAAATGGGGGGCGGGGGAATAGAGAAATTGTTGAAGGATTTAAAGGAATTTAGGCATTTCTGTGCTCAGTGTTGCAACTTGACTGATTGTGAAATCTCAGTTTGAAAAGTGATTTAGGCATTTAGGAGTATAGATCCCATTACCTGTCAATGGGATTGGATATTTTTGCCTAACTCCCATTTGAAAATTATATTTAGGCTCCGAAATCAGTTTGGCATTGCAATGCCTAAATACCTTTTAAAATCTGGGACTAAGTCTAAAATACAAATATAAATGTATTAAATCATGCTACGTGGTTCTGACGAGCCAAAAGAAACTGGCTAAATGGTGAAGGCAAAAAAGGCTGTTTAACTTCAAATCCGTGACGTGTGTGTGCACTGACTAGAGAGAGTAGGGAGCTGGAGGAAAAGATAAAGCAATGAGATCTGTATCTTTTTTAAAATGTCCAACAGAAGACCCGCTGTATCCTTCTGTCCATCAGAGCATGCCTTACTCATTCCACCACATCATGCCTATTGATGACAGTTGTTATAGTGTCACGGAAAGAAAGGCAGTCTCTGGGCTAACCATGCTCTAACCTATTCATTAGTGTAAAAGTTAGTACCAGGACTTGGATGCTTATCCAGAAAAGATTAATGACCTCGTATAGATTGGTATGTATTACTCTCATTGATCCGTCATACTCTGAAGATGGACTACAGTCATCCAGGATTGAAGGCATGACTCACTACAGCAAGGTGCTGAATCACCATGGCAAAGGTCTGTGTTCTTAAGAAAGAATGCAGTCTTTTGACCAGTCATGTGAACAGGTGTTTCTGGTTGTGGGTACAGTTTGGATGCCTACATTAAATTAGATACTGGGTAGTTAATGATGTTTGTTTGTCTGATAACCTAAGTAGGTTGAGACCATCTCAGGTAGAGGTTGGAACACTTTAGGATATGTCTTCACTGCAGAGTTTAGTTTGAGTTAATCTACACTCAAGTTAAATCCTCTCAAATTAGTCTATTTTAGATAAGAGCTGACATACTGCAAAACTGCACAGAGAGTTTGTATTAGTAGCACAGAATATCTGAGTCTCCACTGCAGTACTAGCTTGAGTATCAGCGGAACTCTAGCTTCAACCCACATTTCAGGACAAGCTAGCTAGCTTGAGTTTAAAAGATCCTCTAACTCAAGCTACAGATTCTTGTATGTGTGACAAGAGTCAGGTTAGGGGCAACATTTGAGTTATACCTTCAGCTAACATTGCAGTGAACATAAGCTCTTAATGGCAGATATTGGGTGAGGTAAGTAAATGGTCGGATGCAGTCCACACCTGACAGGATGCAAGACAATTACATGACCTAGGGTATGTTTTCATTGCCATATTGACTTGAGTTACATATACTTGAGTTATTCCTCTCAAGTTAGCCTACCTCATGTGAGAGCAGCCATATTGTGAAATAACATTCAAGTTACTGTGTCTACACTGGCTCTGGACTCATTCATGTGTGGCATAAAGATTTCTGGGGGCACATCCAGTGATTCTTAGTCCTGCAGTAAGCTGACCTGACCTATGAATTCTCTTACAATGTAGAAGACCTTGCCTGTCCTTTATGAGCACAGAGGGGGAATTATAGGAAGCATTTGGAAAATTAGTGTCAGTAACCTGTGTCCACTCTGCAAAGTGTTCATGTTAATGACTGATGAGTTGTGCTCACTTGAGCTTTAGCCTGCACTCCTGTTAAGACCAGCCAGCCAGGTTTTTGTGTGTGGACAGGAGCTGAGTTAAAGGTAACATAAGTTATAACTTGAGTTAACTTTGCACTGAAGGGAAACGCATAGGGTGCTGCTTAAAATTAATGTAGGGTTGGATTCCAAAAGCAATGAAGTATTTTGCCGGCAGTAGGCCAAAACACCAGTCTAGTAAGTGTGACAGATTTATGTTACCAATCTGCCTGAGGCGTCAGGTAATCAGGCTGATGCCGCAGGATCGTTAGGGGAGGAGATGAAGGAGCACACCAAGTAACTAAGTTTTAAAGCTTTATTAATAAAATAACAGTGGTGAGTCCTGGGTGCTCCCCACGTCGCTTAGGGGAAGAAAGAAAGCGTTCGTGCCCGAGCCCTCACCCGCTTTCATACTCACACACGCACAACCCAAGGCTGGCCAAGCCTGGGTGTAACGTCAGAAGGGGAGGGGGGACGAGAGTTCTGTCCTGTGCACAGGTCATCCGGGGTCCGCTGTTGATCTCCGATTTGCTTCAGCTCAGGAGGGTTTTAAGTTCTGGGGTTTTCGGGGGGCGTTTAGTTCAGGGACCTCTGTCCCCCATGCTCTTCGTACGAGTCCAAACCTGCTTTCTGCAGCTTCCTCAGCTTTCCCAAAACACACCAGCTGCAGGGACGCTAGACTGTTTTTCCCACTCGCTGGCCTTTGCTGTCTCATTGGTTTTTGCAGCCCCTGCAGTTTTGTTCAGCTGAATCCTCCTTTCTCACTGCTGGACTAGGTTGGAATCCAGGCCCCATCTTTCTTGGCAGGCAGCTGAGAGTCGGTTGTGTGCCATAGCCTTGGGCTGGAGTTAGCGTCTTATCTTCAGACCTAGCTGGGGTGTCGATTTAACCCATTCCCTTCTCCCTTCCTCCTTCTACGGCCTCTCGTACCCTGCAAAGGAACCTTTTACTCCTCACTTACACCTTCAACCCTTCCCTCAATACACTTCACTACATATGCAAGCGCTAGCAACATACAATGCTAAACTGCTTACCCAGGGGTCCCCATGGGCGGGGGACGGACAGTTATATTGTGACATTCCCCCCCTTGACCCCGAATCGACATTCTGTTGTGAGGGGTCACCACTTAGGTTTCCACCCTTCCTCTGACACAGTGGCTAGTGTTACCGTTCGCCTCCTACACAGACAGCAATATAGCAGAAACAAAATTGTTAGGGCGGCAACAATTGCATACACCAGCCAGTAGTGGCTTTTGGCTTTATTAGTGACATAGCATAACACATTTTTTGTTGACATAAATGCCCCATCCAGATGGCTGTGGCGAAGGCAGCTTTATTTAAATTAAAGGTGTGCTGCAACACTGTAAAGGAGGAGGCATCTGTCTGGAACATGGTTAGTTGTTTTCGGGTGTGCGTTAATGGAAGAAAAACGTTGGGCGTGAGTCATGAAAAATTAAACACAATATAATTGGAAACTTTAACACTACTTTGGATAATGGCAGGCCAATGCACCGAAAAATTTTGCGCTTGAGATTGCAACCGCAAATTGAGGGGCACCCTGGGGTAGGTGGTCCTTCAAACATACGCGGAGGTATTGGTAAACAGATGTGCCTTAGTGGGGGCATGTCCCGATGCCTCCCCTTCCCAGCAGATGTGTTGACCCGCCTTATAAAAGTGGCCTGGCATTACCTTTTTTCTACACATTATTTGAGGGGGCTTTATAGGACATAGTTGCCAGCCCTTTGCAATCCATATCTGCTGATAGTCAGGGGCTGCAGTCAGCACGTACCGCTTAGCCATGTCATTGAGGGGGGCCACCTCCCACATGTTGCGATGGACCACCCAATTTCAGAAGCAGCCTTCCCAGAGGCCTGGTTGGATTTTTATAGCGGGGGCCACACTCCTTTCATGGGATCAAAGGCCATGAAAGAGCAGGCTATGCTGGTGCACTTCCAGTTTGTGAGCCTCCAGGCATAGCAAAATGGCCATTGGTTCCAGGGAATTCCGGAGTGGGGATGGATTTTCCCAGGCCAGGCTTCACGGATTACATTTTTTTTTTTTTTTTTTTGGTGCTTTGGACTTGTTGGGTTAAATATTGTTTAAGTCAGGAGCACACCGAATCCCACGCTAGTTGGTCCCCAGCCTTAATTATGGTCTTAATTAGTTCCTGGAAGGTATCCCACATGTGGAGGGCCAATTTGCCAGTATGTTTGCGGGCAGAGGTGGCCACTGTAAGGTGGGTGAGATCCGCACTTGTGACAAGTTTTATGGCCTTTTTTAATTGTTTGTTTTTTATGGCCCCTTGCTGAATGTTTTAAATACTAGCTGCTGTATTGGTGCCATTCCACAAAGGTTCGCTTTTTGGGGGGGACAAGGACAACGTTTGCCTAAGGAGGGCAGGTTGGAGGGTGGCCCCCCTTGTACAATTGGGAAGGAAGGCAGGGACCTGAAAGCGTGTTAGGGGCAGGTAAATATTTAAAGCTTTTAAGGTGGCTTTAAGGAGGATTTAGCATTGAGTGGCCACTTCCCATTTGGTGGCCGCTGACATCTGCTACCACCGCTGGTGAGAGAGATGTGGAGGTGCTTTTTTAGAATTGTTTTTGAAGACTAGGGGCTAAGCGAAGGAGGCTACAATTTAAAAGGGATGCTGGAAATTGTTTGGGGCATGTAATATATACCTCCCCACACTGCAAACGTGTGTGTGACTGAGGGGGTGATATATGTGATATACCAACATTTGGAACTGTGGGGGTTAGGTTGAACTAATACTGTGACCACCTTCCCATGCCAGCTGTTAATGTGGAGCGTTGACTTGGACGGCATATTAAACTTTTTTGTGATATTGAAAACCTCCCATATACCTTTTTACTGGTGGTTTACTTGAGCCGTTGCTTTTAGATTTTTCCCATCCACTGGAACCATAAGTGCTGGCAGTATGGATGGAGATCTTCCTCCTCCAAAGGTAGGGGCCATTGTTTCCAAGTGGAAACAAACTTTTTGGGAGGGGGTTTAGGTGGCAATGGGATGTAACGTTGTCCCCTGGTGGGGTACGGGGTTCTTTTGGGTTAATTCCGCTTGGGATTCAATTGGGGAGAGACATGCAGGGCCAGGGGACCTGGGGCTCTCAGCAGGGGGCTGCCCTGGAAAAATACCCAGGTAATACGTGATGCCACATTCCCAGGTTGCTAAGTCACAATTGCCCCCCTAACAATGGATAATTGACCTTTTTTTTTTACCATGGCCAATTCTGAACAGTGGTAAAGTTAACAAAGGATGAGAAAAGCGTTGGACACCAGAGGATTTCCACCGATAGGTACCACCATACATATATTGTATTACACTGATGAATTTTGCATGCCTGATGCAGCAAAAACAGTCCCACCACTCCTGTTTAGGGTGTTCCTGGGCTTTTGCCATTCATGACGTGTTTTGTTAACAAAGCAAAAGGGAAAAGAAAAAGAACAACATAAATGTATTTATTGGAGAAACTGAGACAGGTCTAAAAATTTCTAAGGCATTAGTTGTTCCATTACAGCCTTTTTTGGTTTTGTTATGGATGTTGTTTGCCTCGTTTAGGAGGTTACAACAACAATATTTTGTTTAGGGATTAGGGGCTGTAATGGCTTGCCAAAGGGCCTCCCATTCCGCTTCAGGCCACAGCATGAGGAAAGGGTTTGTCCCTCTGTGGTATAGGGGAGGTCTGGGGCTAGTTGGACTATATTTTGCCTTTAAGGCATTTTTTTTTTTTAAAGCTTTTTGCCATACTGTGGCTTGGGCCTCATTCGCAGCTTGAACCATGGAGAGCCTTTGGAGGTATTTTTCCTCCTCATAATTATAATTATCCAGATAATTTTATGGACAGATGGAGACCTGGATGGTTTAAGCAGGTGGCTGGTTTACAACCACGACGCCATGACCAGAAACCTAGCGAGAAACTATGTTTTGAGCTGAATGACCTGCACCCATTTGAGTTTACCGGGTAGCTGAAGCTGGTACACTACTAGGGAGATGCAATTTACAATGGGGTAGGGACCCACCCTCTTAACGTTCAGCATGTGGGCCACTTTTTTTAGCTTTTGCAACATTACCTGGTTTTTAATTTGCCATTTTTTGACGTTTTTAATGACGATTTTTTTGCGTTTGGCCTTTTTTAAAATTTAAATTGGCCTTTATGGCTTTGCGAGTTTTACATAGCTTTTTTTTTTTTTAGCTGGGCAATATATTGACCGTTTGGTGACTTGGCGGGTAAATTCTCCTCCCATTCCCACAGATTGCCCCACCTTATTGGACGACCAAAAAGGATATGGTAGGGGTGTACCCCGTACACAGGCTGTTAGAATTGCATAAAGCCACCACAATAGTCTGCAGCTTTTGGGGCCAATTCGTTTTTGAAGTTGAGCACATTTTACGAAGGGCGTTTTTTAGATTTTGGTTTTGCCTTTTTACCATGCCGCTGCTCTGTGGCCGATAACTGATGTGTATTTGTTGCTTGATGTTTAGGGCAGCAAGCAAGGATTTAAGAACCTCTTCCACAAAAGCCCCCCCTTGGTCAGAGCCAATAATCCAGGGTGTGCCGTACCGGCAGAAGATTTCCTCATAGAGTTTTTGGGCAGCCACGTCACTGTATTAACCCAGGTTGGGAATGACTTTGTTCAGGCTGAGAACACATCAGTTATTACTAGGAGGTATTTATACCCTTCCTTTGTTGTTGGTAGCAAATTAATAAAATTCATTTGCAGATGGTGCTATACCCCTTGCGTTTTTTGCCTCTGTAAAATGGGGAGCTGGGCCCCTCGTTTTACCTGGGCATACTTAAGAATTCCATTACAATTTGTTGCACCATTTGTTTTTGTTTTGGCCATTGTGCCACCTGCCTGATATGAACAGGGTTTTCTCCACCCCTTCATGTGCCCACTCATGTAGTCTTCAGACAATGTCCTTTTGCTCAGTGGTAGCTAGTCCCGTGACCATTGCTGCTACTTTACTTGAACAAATTTGAGTTAGCTTATTTGTTTTTATTTATGGAGTAGTCCCTTGTCCTTATGGGCATGTGATTTTACCCAAGTAATATAAATTTTCCCCTTAACATTAATGGCCGCAAAACCATTAAAAATAAAAAAGCACACCAAGCAACTAAGTTTTAAAGCTTTATTAATAAAATAACAGTGGTGAGTCCTGGGTGCTCCCCATGTCACTCAGGGGAAGAAAGAAAGCTTTAGTGCCCGAGCCCTCACCTGCTTTCATACTCACACATGAACAACCCAAGGCTGGCCAAGCCTGGGTGGAACTTCAAAAAAAATGGGGGAAGGATGGACAAAGGTTCTGTCCTGTGCAGAGGTTGTCCAGGTTCCAATGTTAATCTCCAATTCGCTTCAGCTCTCAGGAGGGTTTTAAGTACTGGGGTTTTCGGGGGGCGTTTTGTTCAGGGATTTCTGTCCTCCATGGTCTTTGGACCAGTCCAAACTGGCTTTCTGCAACTTCCTCAGCTTTCCCAAAATACACCAGCTTCTGGGATGCGAAACTGCTTTTTTCTCACTCGCTGGGTTTTGCTGTCTCACTAGTTTTTGCAGCCCCTGCAGTTTTGTTCAGCTGAATCCTCCTTTCTCACTGCTGGACTGGGTTGGAATCCAGGCCCCATCTTTCTTGGCAGGCAGCCGAGAGTCGGTTGTGTGCCATAGCCTTGGGCTGGAGTTAGCATCTTATCTTCAGACCTAGCTGGGGCATCGAGTTAACCCATTCCCTTCTCCCTTCCTCCTTCTACGGCCTCTCGTACCCTGCAAAGGAATCTTTTACTCCTCACTTACACCTTCAACCCTTCCCTCAATACACTTCACTACATATACAAGCGCTAGCAACATACAATGCTAAACTGCTTACCCAGGGCTCCCCATCGGGGCGTGGGGGTGGGGGGCAGTTATATTGTAACATAAGGGTCCTAAAGCGCATCTTAAGGCTTGTCTTCAATACAAAATTTTATCATGTTAGAACTTGACAAAGATTTGTCAAATTAGCAGACCTTCATTAGAAAGCCCAAAATGTTGTTTTCCAAATCTCATAATTTTTACCTTAATCTCATGATTTTTAGGTCTGACTCATGATTTATGAATGTTTGAGATGTGCAGTACTACTGATGTGACTTGATTTTTTTTATTATGTACTGTATATTTTTTCCATGTTCTATACCTTTAGCTGCCTTCCTACTGGCAGAAGCAGCTGCCATTTTGTGTTCTGCTGTGGCCTGCTTTGGAGAGAAAGCGAGGGCTTGTCCACATGGTGCTTTAGTCCACACCAGAAGGATGTAAATTCTAGAGTATACTAGTGTGTTGCACACTAACTGGCCCATGTGGACCCTTCTGGAAGACACTAACAGTTCTCTAGTGTGCATTAATATAGTACTATTTGAAATATTTGTACTCTTCTCATGAGGATACTGTGAGAAGCCCACTGTGATCTCTCATAAAGATTCAGTTTTGCTCACTCTTGCTTTGTTACCCCTTAATATAAAATAAAGGTGGGTCTAACAAAGTACATGCTCATTATTTATTCAAAAATATAACTGAAATATTAATCATTTGAACTTGTTTATTTCGCAGCCACAACTGTATCCTTAGTAGGCCCCATTACTAGTGGACCCTTTTTATGGGGGAGAATTTCTGTTCCTTCCCTCTAGCAACAACCCTTTACTGTACCCAAGATCCATTTGCACACTGAGAAGCAACAACTCCCAATGACACATATAGGCTGTGGGACCTCAGTGCGAGCTCCCCAAATCTGCATCACCTCCATTTTACATAGAGGAAACACACCAGTTCTACCCAGTTATGGTTCTCTAAGGTCACAGAGGAGGGGGCAAGATTTGGCTCATTAGAAATTGTATTCCTACGAAGTGCAGCAGTTTTGGTCCAGTGCAATTTTATTGAGAGTTGCAAATATATATTATGAATATGGTTTTTCTTCTAATTCCACATTTACTTATTCATTTCAGTACAGTACCTGCTTGACTTGTACAATAGGAATTCTTTTCAATACAGTACAAGTCAAGCAGGTGCAGAAATAAAAATGAAAAGATGCCCGCACGTGCTATCAAACAGGGAATGGAACCATAGTCTGAATATGTACCATACACAAAAGGAAAAACACAGGTGTAAAATCAAGTTTTAGATATGTGCCATCATTATACATTGCCACAATACAAGTTCCAGCAATATTTATTTCCGGCACTGACCACACTGATAATGTCCATAAAAAGAAAAACTTCCTTTAGAAAATACTAACCAATGATCACCTCAGTTAGGAAAATCTTTTTTTGCAAACTTTTAATAAACCGAATTTATCAAAGGAAAAACTTACCGTAGTGATAGACAAATTTGTTGTTCAAAATGACTAACAGAAAATAGGGTTGAGATTGGTTTTCAAGGGTTAAATATCTCTTAGTGCTAACATTACATGACAGAAATTTATTTTCACATAGAAATCTGTTAGATGTTCTATATTAGTGCCTTGTTCTGAAATGTGAGGTTTATAAAAATTCCCTGAAAACAAAACATTGAAGCTATATTTCTCGAGATCATTTTTAATGTGGGTTTAGTATCAGTGTCGAAGGATCTAAGATTACTTAGAAGAAGTTACAGAGTTAAGTTATAAAAAAGGATTACATCACAGAAGCTTTTGCAATGGATATATTCTAAAGCAAAAAATTACAGCAATAAAACAAGTCAGTAAAGATTCCCAAGCACCCCTATATAAATTGCTTCCTCTGCATCTAGAATTAATCTCCCATGCTTTCTGTGGTACCAGTCAACTTTATTGCAGCTCTGAGTTCTGATCTGGAATAAGTTACTCCTGCACTTGGCAAAACCTTTGAACTGATTTTATTGGTCTGGATGCTCAGAGCTTTGCTTTGGCAATGGCATACCCACTTTCTCTTGGAGTACACCTTGTCTTTGGGCCATACCCATTGTGGAAATTATGCAGATATACACATGTGCTTGATTTTGTGCTTGGGAATTAGAGCACATTTACAGGAGGTTACTCTTAAAAAAATTTCTTTGCCTTTGCAAAACTTAGATAAAGTTTCTCAAGTTACCTGTATTTAGTAAGGAATACTAGAATACTCTGAATACTGATGTAAAACTAGGGTTTGCCAATTTTAGTTGGATGTATTCCTGGAGGTTTCATCACATGACATAAACTTTAATTAAAGATTAATCTTTAATTCCTGGAGACTCCAGGACACTCCTGGAGGGTTGGCAACTCTAGCATGTAACATTATTTCGTTGTCACAGGCAATTACATGTTTTTAAGGGCAACCACCCACAGTGGTGCTTGTTTGCTACGACACTACACTTTCTGAATTCGTGGGTCTGTTTCAAGTCAGAATTTGGACCCTAGATGAGAAAGCATGCTGAGAGCCTTCAGAGTGAAATATGTTATATAATCATCATTTGTTTGTTTATTTATTTAGTAAGCCACTCTACTGGGCATGTTTCAAAAGTGCATCTCTGTACTCTCCCCTGTAAAAAAAAGTATGGTATTAGAGTTTCTTCCAGTTGCTTAAATGTGAAACTTTAAAAGTAGAACAGTGCAAATCTATGCAGTTTTTGGACTTTGTGCCTGCAAGCTGATAGAAGAATCCAAATACTGTATTAGTCATAGCTTTGGTTGGAATGGTAAATTTCATTCTGGCTAAGAAAATTTCCATTTGAAGTGACTCAAGCGCCTTATACATTTTTTTAAGCTACTGATTGCTAATACAAACTGAGTAGTGTATGTGGCATCAAACTGGACTGCAGAAAAAATATAAATGTGTTTTTGTTATCATCATTAAGCAGTCTATCAATTAAGCTTTGATATACTCCTGTGCTCCACAAATGGCACAGCTGTTAGACATATTTGATACATGTCTAAGACGAGCAATTCCATTTAGGCCTGTTTTGGGGCCACAAATTTGGAAAGGATACAGTATCATCACAGTAAATGTGTGTTAATAATCAGCAAGTATATGTTTGTAGGGAGTATACTTTTTATTACATAGCTATTTTTTGTAGAGAAGTTGTCATTTAAAATCTGCTATTTGTGGGTTTTACTTGGTAGTGACTTTTCTTTAAAGGATAGTGTAGAGTATATCTTTAAAAGAATGAAATTAGATGTATTTTCCAAAAATTCTCAACAAAGCTATCTGACAATAGCAGTCTAACCTTAGAAGCCCTCTGTTATTAAAGAACTACAGTGCAGGAAAAAGTAGAAGCTTTAGAAATTTGCTTTTGAAAAGCACTATTGTGAATTCTAACCGTTTGTTAAAAAGAAAAGACAATTCTTCAAAGTAAGTAACAAAATTTAATAATTTTAAATGATCATGTGGTAATTATTAAACTAATATGTAATTAGCATTTGCTAATGACAATCCTAATCTTGACAAACGCTTTCATTCATTTTGCTCCTATCATTAAAGACTTTAAAAGCACTGATTTTGTTAGCTGAGTCCCTTGGCTATTCATCAGTGGTGCAATTCAACCTAATACTCCAGTGGCCAGTAATCAGTGTGTTGCCTATTAAATGAAGGAAATTTTATCCTTGTCTTTATGAGCGCCACCTTTATTTCCTCTCTTTATCACACAGTAGGTAGATAGACAAAAATATTATAGTATCTAACAAATAAACATTGTGGGGTTTTTTGGGTCTAAAATGGCAAGTCAAATCAATCTGTGGTCATTCCAAATGATATAAAATTTAAAAAAAACAACATCTTGCCAATGATCTGTTTGTCAGGACAATTCAGATGCATTCTTTAAAATATGGTGAATTAAAACTAGATTTTTAAGAACGTCAATAGCTATGTTCATTGTTGTTTAAAAGATTTTTTTTTCCTCCATAACCAAATATCTGCTCTTTTTATTTTCTGTTAATAGCTGTAATTGTGACATCTGATCTAGAGGCCTGATCCTGCAAGGTGACATACACTGGGCTCTCAAGGGCCTCTGAAATTAACAAGAGTTGATGCTGAGCACCTTGTAGGATCAGGTGCTGTGTGCAGGTAATGTAGCCTCCAGTCAATGCTGCCATTAAAATCATGTTACTCGCCCACTACTTAGTCCATGTCCCTCGTTTTCTGCACCAACTGCAGATTTATTATCCTGCTCTTTAAGGTGTTGCTTAACATTGTGCCAACTTCATCTCTGCTCTCATTTCCAGAATCTGCATTACCTCTGCAGTCTACACTTCCTGTGCAGTCTTTTCTCCTCCCATCTACGCCATCTCTCAAATGCCCATTTTTTAATCTTTCTCTTGAAGATTCCCAACTTTGTTTTTTTCCTTACAATTGGAATTCTCTCCTGTCATCTTTGTGCTCCAAAGAAATGAAAGAGATGTATATTAAAAAGCACTGAAGATCCCCAAAGCAAACAAACAAAAATATCTGTACCATATTATTAACATCTAATTATCTAGTACATGTCTTTGTGTCCATGTATCACCCCATTGATTTCAGTGGTGCTCTGTGCAAAAATAAAGGTCCGCCTGCACAGATCCAACTGCAGGATCAGGGATTCTGAATGGATAGAGACCATGTCTTCCTCTGTTTTGTTTAGCATTGAGCATACTAAGGGTGGGTGCTCAATAAATGATGATTTTGGAGACAAGAATATTGATTATTCATGGATCAGAGAGGGGTGCTATATGTCATCAGCATGGCTGGCATGATGAACCACTTCTGAGTAAAACTTATGATCCTCCTGATCCAATCAGTCTATGTCATTCTGCTGCCTAGGACCCTGGGCTGTTTTTTATAAATATTATATTATTAGAGATCAAAATAGGTCAGAGCCATATCCCTAAAATTCAGCAAGATATTTTTTTCAGTAGACTCTGTACTCTATTTTTAGTGGTTTAAAAAAATCAGTTATTTTCTTTGATTACATGTCCTTCCTGTCACATCCTATTCATTTCAAAAATTTTGTATTTCTGCTCCTCTACTTTCCATATTTTGTTCCTATTGTTAAAAAGCTATTTCTCTCAAATGGAAGCTATAGATTTTGGCTTGAAAAAAACACAATGTAGATAAGAGGGAATATTACAAATCTATCTGTGTACCAAATATATGCATGCTACAGTTTTGTAAAACTACTGTACAAGGGAAGATAATTATGAATGTATCAACTCAAATAAGATAAGCATCTAGTTTATATAATCATATCCCAAAAAATTCTCAGGTATACAATTGCCAGGCGTATTGTTTCCAGAAATGGCCTTAACTCTGAATTTTCTAATCTTTTGTAAGTTGAAAACAGACCTAACACATGTATTTTCAAAGTGATTGTTTCTGCAGTTTTGTTCTGTTTTTTAAATAGTAGTTTAAAGGTGTCCTGTAGAGGAAAAAACGTTGGGCCAGTGGTGACTTTTTTTATGCTTCTTTATGATATGTTAAGAAGGACTCTAAGATGGATGGTTGCTTTTTTTCTTTTCTGTTCATTTTTTTATGTAAGAAAAATTCACGATTTTTCTAACCTAAATGATTGCATGATAACTGGAGAACACTGGCATCACAAGGGAGAAGGTCATGAAAGTTTGGCAACTTAGGGGAGGGATTTCTAGTCTTTTTTTGAAACTCTTTGGTTTTTGTTAATACATATTTAATTGAATTTACTAATTAACATTTTGGATAATGAATGT
Organism: Chelonia mydas; assembly: GCF_015237465.2. Lineage (NCBI taxonomy): Eukaryota > Metazoa > Chordata > Testudines > Cheloniidae > Chelonia > Chelonia mydas. Next base: position 98,175,721 of record NC_057850.1, read on the forward strand.
TTTTGTTATAAAGATTCAGCATCTTCACCTGTTTGGTTAAGGTGTGAATGCTCACAAGGAGTATGTTCTATGAGACTTCAAACAGATGGTCCAGCAGAGCCAGTGAAGACCAGACTTAACATACCAGATATTTTCATCGTAGAAAACAAAGAGGGCTCAAGCCAACTAAAAATCAGCACCTTTTTTTCTTGGGGGGAAAGAACCATTCAGGCCTTCTTTATATAGAATGAAGAAACAAAAAGATCACATTCAATTTTTTTTTTTAATGCTTTGTGGGTCACCTTTAAAAGAGAAGACAAAATAAGATTTCAGTTTCTTAGAGACTTGCAAATCTGGGTTTATGGACAGTACAGATACCATGTGCATCCAAAGCAATGATTTGTCTCTTGTATTAATGTGTAGCAATAGCAACTTTTGAGCCAAGAGTTATTGACAGAATGGACTGCAACAGCTTCAAAAAGAGTACTCAGTTGTGTCTGATTGCACTTAGGCAGCCTTTATTCCTGAATTAATTATACAATACACTAGAATGCTACAAAAAAAGCCATTAAAGTCGTCCGTGTCAAAGGGAGTTGGTGTATATTGTAGTAGATTGTGGCATTTGGCCACAGCTATGGGTCTGAGACGGGCGGAGCTCAGTGGTTGCATAGAGAGGTGTTCCGCCTCTGGAGGAATATCTCCCAGAACCCACTGTTTGTAACGGAGAGAGCACAGTCTCAGCATTGTAAATTCCAAGAGTTTAAAAATCACGAGTCAGGTCTCAAAACATCATAAGATTTTTTTTAACATGTGGGTTTTTTTCTTTGTATCCTAGTTTCTGTGCCCTTTAGCCTGCATTCAGGTCAGGTTTTCCATATTTTCTCTTCAATTTTTAGAGAAAAAACTTCCTTTAAAAAAAGAGCTGAAATTCTTGTGCAGTCACTTCATTAGAGGAGCTGAGGTTTTAAGAAAAAACATCAACTATTATAAAACTCATAATAAATTCATGTGAGTTGGCAACACTGTAATCATCAACACCATTTCAGGAACAGTCCGCACATGTGGCTGTGCAGAGGGGGATGGAGTCATGGCTTTGCTTACTCCACACCACTCTCTGCCGTTTTTTTAGCAATGTGATCCAGAGTGGGAGTAACTTGGCTCCAGTTTTGACCATCTCTTATAAAGGTTGTTTACTCTTCCAACCCCACTGTGTAGCCACGTAAGAATAGGGGTATAGTCTGGCTCTCAGAAGATATTAAGATACATAATTTGCATTGTCTTCTGCACTTGTATGGTAGGTATGAATGTTCTAAAAAGATTAAATTTATCCCTATGGAGAGAACCAACACTTTAAAGGCCAAATCCTCATGTCAGTGGCACCCAGTGCAAGTGACTGGACAGATGCACTGAGGATAAATGGGAAGGAATTGTCCCCCGCCCCCCCCCACCCCCCCCCCCAGAGGTCACAGAACAGCTATAGAACTTTTCCACAGAGGCTACATCAGCTCATTGTCTGCATTCTCTGTTCCTGCTCCTGTCCCTCCCCCTGTCCAGTCTCTTTTATCTGTCTATATGGTGCTGTGTGAAGTGCTCTTCCAAGAGGGGATTTACACCAAACAGGTTCTACATCCCCCATGAAAAATTCCCCCAAATATTGGCCCCATCGCCACCAGCAGAACCACATTAGTTCTGCTGTCAAGGTACTCTCTGCTGAGGTGGAGTCCCTAAGGGCTTAAGAGTAGTCAATTATTTTTTCCCAAGGTCCAAATTTCTTGATCAAGGTCCAGACTCCAGAGAAAATAATACTAAAAAATAACAACAATGATAACAATAAGTAAATAAAAAGATTTCGGAGTCTGTTCAGAATCCTCTGGATTTGGCCCGTGGTTTGCCTATTGACTACCCCTGCATAGGGCCTTTTGTAAGCCTTTTGCACTTGAGTGAATTTTACCCAAAATGATTATATGAAGAAAGAATAGTCACGTTTGCATGCAAAGTAGTTGCTTTGGCAACCTAGGCATCTCAGCCATTTTATGCTTTTTTTTTTTTTATTTAATTGTCCAAACATACAATCAGATTGCATGATCTGTCTGGAAATTCTAATTTTGAAGAGAGTGGATGTGGGAAGAAGGAGGAGGCAAATTAGGGGTTTCAATATTTTAAACTCAGCTTTGCTTCAGTCTTCTAAATACGCCAAAGTCCTCCACTCTGATCACATTACTGGAAAATATAGGTGGTCTTATAAAGATATATAATGTCAAACCAGCACAAACCCAATTTGGTATTTGTGTACAGTATATTTTATTTTAAATTGCTGCAGAGCTGAGTATGCCATTCTAACCCACAACACATTTGTATGGCTGGTAGATCTTTAACTGTTGTAACACTAGCAGGTGATGCTTTAACATTTTAAAATATTATGCTCTTACTCCTGTTGTTTCAAACTAGTGTATTAAACATATACACATAGTATTAGTGTGTTCTACATTTCGGGAATTCCAGGCTCTGTGGGCTAGGGAACCAGAATACAGAGCATTTATTGTAAAGGAAATACAGCTTTACTAACCACAAGTTAAACACAAGGGAGAGACTAATAAATCTGTCAAAAATATCTGTTGTATTAAAATATATTGTAATCTTGGTACGTTAATGCAGTTCAGTAAAGACTTTGCGATATCAGCATAAGTGATTTAGAAGGTATTTTTCTTTTCCAGATAAATCCAAAGGTGTTAAGATCATACTGTTTTCGTGGTCATATTTGAAATATGATAGTATCATCTATGTCTAGAGAATTTATTATATTAATATGAAGAGAGTGCTGCTGCTATTATTATTATTATGGGTCACACTGTGTTACAGAACTCAGTAGTGGTACACCTTAAAAACCTGTCAGCTGTAGTGCAGTGTCAGTGCCCATCTTCTCAAGCTGTTGTAGTTTACATTGAAAAGAGAGCCATTTTAGCTAGAAGCATAGCAATCTCGTTGTATTAATCATTTTCTCTTTTTAAGCAATACGAGAATGTCTGTCTGCTTTCCATGACAGAAATAAAATCCTTGAAGGGGACAGTCTGTGAAATAAATTCTGAAGGGACAGTGAGACTACCTCTCTTTGACTCCCTGTGGCCTAATTAAACTAAGGAAAAGACATCGTAAAAGAAATTAAATTTAAGAAGCCAGATTAGCAACAGCAAGGGTGTGGCAGCAGCCAATATATATGTGGTATTTCATTTGCAAGTAACATAAAGGTAGTGTTGATGTTAAAGAGGGGAGAACATTAAACCTGCAGAGATACCTATTCTTGTTCTTTAAAAAAAACAAAAAAAGTCTCTTGGAGCATAATAGTTTCTTATCTAGTCTCTCCCCTTTGCAATCTTCCACCTACCCTATTACAGCCTAAAAAAGATACACACCTCAGAATGTGCTATTCTGCTTGTAAATATTTCCAGTAACAAAAAGTGAGTAATTAAATAATTTATAATCTCAATTGTAAGAATGCCCATACATGCCTGGGCTTCTTTTTTAAATAAAAATATAATCAGGGGGTCATTATAATTTTTCTTAACGTTTCCTGGGTGTTTACAGGGGAAATTGTATTTAAAAATTCGCGGTCAGTTTCTCTGAGTATTTGAATGCTGCCAAAAAAAAAAATGAACCATCAGTCAGGCTAGTGGAAGTAGAAAGGACTCAAAATTCCTTTCTTTGTGGACACTAGAGCTCATCTGTTATTACAAATTTATTTTAGCTGGATAATACCTGGCAGTTTTGCTTCGATACAACTAAGACCAGAGATACTAGAAAACCGCTGAGGAATTATAATATTCACTGGTCTTTTGACCAATTTGGGGGGCTTGAAAAATTGCCAAGAATATTTTCTTTGTGGTAAAATCTGGGGCTCCACATTGCCATCCTTTTACATAGGTTGTGTTTGTACTCGTTTTTTTCCCCCCAAAAAATCCCACTGTTGGTAATATTGTTGCCACCAGTGGAACTGTGCCAGTGGTGAGAGTGATAAAGTATTCAAGGCACTCTTCTCTTCCTGTTAAAGTATCTGATCCAGAGCCCATTGAAATCAGCTGGAGTCTTTCCATTAACTTCAATGGGCTGTGGAGCAGGCCCAAAATAAGGTGGATAGGTTTGGTTTGTTTTTTTAGTCCTATAGTCTTTCATGCCCCCAAATTATTAGTGTTTTATACCTCACTTCCTTAAGATATGGTAGATAAACCCAAATGCAAGCAGTCTGCCCTAATATTACCTCAAGGCCAACCAGAGCTTAGTTGAGTTTTTCTTCTTTTCAGAACAGCCATTTGTTTTTTTTCTTTCCACTAAGCTTCACCCAACTCCACCATAACTGTTAGACATCATTATTTTGAGATAATCTAAAGGAACTAATCCAAATCTATGTAATGGCAGTATATAGCTTGCAATCACTAATTTTAAAGAAATCCCAGGTGCAAACCCATTCTTAAAAATTCACTAAAGAAAGACTGAGTTCAAGATTTCGTAATCACTATCAGCACACAAGGTGCCTTGAACTAGCTTTGTCATTCACAGAGGAACTTTAAGGTACCATTGGCCTGCTCAAAGAATCCTTAGTAACAATTCCTGAGTTAGCCAGTAGAAATCTCAATGGAAACACTGCATCTGGCCCCCTTTTTTTCTTGGACTTTATGCATTTCTTCTATGATAGGTGCCAGCAGGAGGAAGAATCTCAAAGCTGCTACTGAATAGATAACACTTATATGGCAACATCTTTCGCAAAACAACAAGGGCCAAACTATTAGTGGCCCCTGGGGGGGTGAACAAGGTGGGAAAGTGCAAAGAGATTTCTCTCTTTGTTTGCCCTGGGCAGGAGTCAAGCAGTTGTAATCCCTATGCTTCCAGAGCACATGGATTGCTCCCTCCTAGCCCAGGCTGAAGCAGAAGCCACCCCAAAGAGGGCAGCAGAATAGGCAGAGCCTTGGCCCTGCCCTCCTCTGCATTGGTCAGCAGAGTCACTGGTCAGCAGAGTTGTCTAGATCTGGAGAGAAAGCATTCTGCACCATGCTCAAAGATGGTGCAGCAGGCACATTCTCCCAGTGCTCCTGTGAATTTGTGCCTACTATTGGCACCATCCCTTGTGGGGTAGTGTGGCTTTTCACCACCCCCAACATAGAGCAGTGTCTATCAGACAAAGTCATCCAGTGCGTCTGGGTTGATAGCAGCATCATAGGCTGTGAGGTGACACTTCGACTGTAATTTTAAATTTTAAAAGCAAAACAGCACAGAAGGATTATTTTCCCTGTATTTGGTGAGTAGAAAAAATGACTGGATCTTTCATCACCCTGTTAACCATAATACATTCATGGTCTGGGAGGCTAACATCAGTATCTATCTTATGATATGTTGTTTTTATGTTATACTAATTTTATTGTCTGAGGCCCTGATTCTGCATCTTTTACTTATGTGCACCTATAAACACTATGAGATGTTAGGATAGCTCATGTCAATAAACGCTATTCAGTGTAAGTAAGGCTTGTAAAATAAGATAGTAAGTAATACCTGCTTTTGTGTGTGTCGTATTCTATACATACACATGCATATAGTTATAATTTTAATTATATTTAATTATATTATAATTTTAGTATCTTTATTTTATAAATGGTTATATTGAAAAACCTTCTAGTGAAGTGCCTGTACATATGGGTTATATATTGGTTTATTTGTGACACGCATATATCTCAGAGGAAAGGCCTATTTAGTATGTATTATGCTTTTCTGTGCTTTGTTATTGCCAGAAGCTTGAAAATCAATAGTTTTTTTCTTTTTGATAATTAAAAGGATGGTTTATCTTTATATGGATCTTTAATTTTAATAAGCTAATAATTCTGATTTTTAGCTACTAATATCTTAATAGCTAGGTCTTGTTACCAACATTTTTTATAATAATTTCATTGGCTAGTGTTGCCATGTTATCAGCCTGAGAGAATTTTTGCTCTATAGTGACACGTACTGGGTAAGGTAGGCTAAAACTGTCAAAGGCATTTTTAAGCATTTGCGTTTAAGACTGCTTACTGGTTGTAGCGTAATGGTGTGTGGACTGTATAAAAAGACAATATTGTGTTTTCCTCTCCCTTAAATGATAAACGTTTTGAGTGAAAAAAGTGACTTGTGTTAGCTATGTGTCCTCAACTGCACCGGATTTGGTAGAACTTTGGCTCTCGCCGTAGCAACAGACATGCTGAATGAGCACTTGTTGCCATGTGATATATATTTCAGCTACGTTATTATGGCATTTGAGTTGTGTTTATCTAAAATGTATTTAGGCAGAGGAAGATGAAGTCAAAGAGTTTTGAGAAACAAATGTTTATAATTGTCTCAGATCCAGAAGCAAATGCTCTAACTCAGTTATGCAACATTTCACACCTGCATCCCCATCCCCTGCTTTTTCAATACTTACAGGAAGAACAGAGAAGGAAATATATTCTTTTAATCTGAGATTTAGAATTAGGATATATCTGCTTTAGATGAAGAAAATGTAAGAGTCAAAATGGACATTAGACATTTTGCATTAGAAGTAGGAAAGGAGAATAATGAGTCCCATTTCTAAATGAATTTGAAAAGCAATCTGATTTTAGTTCTAGCAACGCAGAGCAAATAAAATAAAAACTATCGTACTTTATTTACTAACCGATGAATTGAATTGTCCGCCTTTTATTACAGATATAAAGCAAAGACTATGAAGAGGCAATCATTTTTGCAGCTATCAGACTTTCAGTAACATATCTCTTGTGGTTTAAATAACAGATAGTTTAAGTGTTTTTCCATTACCTTCGTGTAAATGAAAAATGCATAAAATATTTTAACAAGGCAAAGTAATCCAAGGAGATTGTTATTTTGTGTTACAAATTAGGTTATTTCTGTCATAAAATTAAAGGGAAAAAAATCAACGCAAGGACATTTCAGCTTAATATCATTTACCAGAAGGAACATGTAACAGATTTAATGAGCTAGCAGGTCACCTGAATCCAGCTGTTTCCGACCAGCTTTATGAAACGGAGAATGCAGCTAGCGGTAGGAGGTAAGCATTATTACAAGCTCTCAAGGAGTAACAAAATCGATTTCTGCTTGAATGAATTAATTTAGATTATCAATTTATAACCAGCTACACGAATCCCATCAACTCAACAGTTCAGTGAATGATCAGTCTCAGCCCTTGCAAGAGCGTAACAATTAGAGAGCTCTATAGTTATCTCCTGTCCTGCAGGGTTGCTAACAAAGTTACTAGTTGGCTTGACAAGAGGAAAAGGGAAATGTCTGCTTAAAGACTTTGCAAAAATGAAATATAGCATCGGGGGGGGGGGAGCATCTAGAATTCAAGTAACCAAGTTACAGGTTTGTGGGGTCTAACTTTCTGATACTCTTGCCAAAGGGTAACTTTAATGCAATGTCATTCTCTTTTATAAGTACAAGGATAAGGCATCTTAAATCAATAAGTAAGATCACACTATTTAAATTTAATTTTTCTTAAATAAATAATTATATATTTATGTGCTAAGAAGGAACTTTTTAATGTTTCTTACTCTAAAACAAATATACATTTAAAAATGTCTTTGCTTGATGGTGAACCAAACATGATGAACTGAGTCTCCACCACCCCACACCTTGCATCATCATTGACACCTGCAGAAACAGATTGTAAAAGGCTACCAAGTGAGATATTAATGTTTTACATTCACTTTGCAAAGGTGTTAAATGACAACACAAGATGCAAGTCAGCAGAGGATCAGACCCTACATGTTTTAATCTTTGACTTGTCTCCTTTTAATATTACAGAATGGCTATAACACAAGAACTAGGCAGCAGGTTTAAAACAAACAAAAGGAAGTATTTCTTCACACAATGCACAGTCAACCTGGGGAACTCTTTTCTAGAGGATGTTGTGAAGGTCAAGACTATAACAGGGTTCAAAAAAGAACTAGATAAATTCATGGAGGATAGGTCCATCAATGGCTATTAGCCAGGATGGGCAGGGTTGGTGTCCTTAGCCTCTGTTTGCAGAAACTGGGAATGAGTGACAGGGAATGGATCAGTTGAACATTGACTGTTCTGTTCATTCCCTCTGAAACATCTGGCATTAGCCACTGTCAGAAGACAGTATTCTGGGCTAGATGGACCTTTGGTCTGACCCAGAATGGCCGTTCTTATGTTCTATGGGTAAAAGGACTTGCTTTGCATCAGTAATGTCTGTCTACCTAACTCTAAAATATACCAGTTAGTCTCCCTTGCCTTTTTCAGCCACTTTTTTGGCACACTCTTCACTGTCTCAGTAGTCAGGAGTGATACAATGAGCACAGTGCTTTAATAGCAGCATATGATTTCCCACAGGAAAATTAATCTCAAAAGGCTAATTCTGTTTATAAATATCTTTTTAACAGAAGGTAGAATTTGTTTCTGTAATCAGCATCAATAGTGAAGCGTAGGAAGAGAGTGATCAGCTGTCTGGTCAGAGAGTCTTACTGTTGTCCCAAAATAATCTCAGATGACTGCGTTTTAAAGCCCAGAGAAATCAATAAGATTATATTTTCTCTTTCTAAAATGTGTATTTTCAGTGCAGTGTTCAAGGAGTAATGGGCACAATGGTGCCTGTTACTGAAGTTTTGCCTACATCATTCTGAAAATATATCAATAAAAAAACTCTGGATTTTTGACAGGTTTGAACTGCTAACAGAAATGGTTAAATAGCTCTGTTGCCCACTTGCCTTGAGACGGTATATTTTAAAATTATTGAAAATGGATGGGTTTATTTTGTATCCTTTGAATAAACTTAGATCTAGTGCTGGAACTGGTTACCAGTATGTAGGGTGACCAGATGAAATGGAGAAAATATCAGGACACATGGGGGAAGCAAAAAAAGGGAAAAAAACCACTGGAGTTGCCGAAGCGCAAAAAAAAAAAAAAACGCCAGAGCGGTCAAAGCCGCAGTATTGGGACAAATGGCGTCCAGACTGTGCATCAGTCGGGATGCGGGACAAAGACCTAAAAATCGGGACAGTCCTGATTTTATCAGGACGTCTGGTCATCCTACCAGTACTGCTATTTCCTGCTTGGCTTTAAGGCACACTGAAAAAGACAGATGTGGGCAGATCACAGCTGAAGCTGGCAATGCAAATTAGAGGTGTACATTGTGTATTGTAGCATGCAATATTTAAAGTAATGTCTATATTAACCAAAAGTGTAACCATAATTTTTCTAATCTTATCTAAGAAGTTAGCTGTAATTTGAAAGCAAGATTGTTGCTATGCATCTCATCTTGTGTGTGTGTGTGTGTGTAATTACAAATGAATTACCTCTTATTCTTAGTAGTATTGTGGTAGTGTCTAGAAGCTTCAGACCTATTATTCTAGGCCCTGTACAAATGTACAGTATAAAGAGGGTGCCTGCTCCAAAGTCCTCGCAATCCTTTTAGATTTCCCTGTGTTACTCTCTGAAGGTCAAATCCAGATACCAGTTTGTACAACATTATGGAGAATGGGTGTATAAATTGGTGGGCCCGCCAATTAGGGGGGTTGTTAGCTCAGTGGAACAGTTATGGAACCTACTTGTGGACCTTTCTCTGTAATAACTGTAAGGGTTCCTGCAACTCTGGCAAGAGAAAGAAGGCACATGTGTAGAACGGCTTGAAGGTGGGAGGGGGTTTGGAGGAGTCACTTTACGTGTGTCCCCAGTGCCTTGAGCAGCTCCCCACATTACCTGACCAAACAGGATGCACAGGTCCCCCGAGGATACATTGGTTGTTGTTAAAGTTGGGAGCACTAGTTTGGTGGTAAGTAGGTATGGGAGGTATTCAAGGCATTGGGGACTCATGTAAAGTAACTCTTTCCCATCTGCACCCCCCACACTTTCCTATATATAATCCAACCCCCTTCTCTACCTAGGTTTGCAGCAGTGATGTATCAACAACAGAAATGCTGCCCTCTGGAGGAGCTAAAGGACACTAAGTCCATCTCCTCCCCTGTGATTGAGGAGGAAATGATGAGCTAGGTCACACGTTCTCATCTCCCTGGCTGGCATCTCTGAGGAACTCTCTTCAGGCCACAGTGCCCGATTTCTCCCTAGCTAACTCCGTCAGCCAAGGAGGAATTTGCTTTTTACTGAAATAAACAGGCCCAATGCCTCCCCGTATGGCATTTACCTGCACCAAACTGCCACATTTGGCAGTTAGGCTGAGGCAAAACTGTGACTCTGCCCTTGGGAGAGGAAGGGAAAGAACTTATGGAGCCACATAAACCCTCCTTCTTTCAGCGAACCCTTAAATCATGCACAGCAGAACTGCAGAGCTGCCAGCCACAGGTTTTGACCTGTGCATGTGGTGAAACCCAGAAGTGGGTTCTTTGTGCTCTGTTGCTTGTAGTCAAATAGCAGAGGTTTCTTGACAGCAAAATCAAATCAGTGCAACATGAGGTTTTCTTTGGTGAAAACCTGAACATGGAAGAGTTTGTTTAGAAAATATCACTTCAGACCCCCACTAACCATTCAACTGCTGAAGAATTACCCATTTTCTGCTTCTCTAAGTGGTCTGAAGTATCAGAGAGGGTATATGCTGTTGTTCTAGGGGAGGGCTATTGTTTCTTGGAGAGCAGCAAGTCAGTGTAATGAAAGATGTAACACATGGGGTGGAAGGAAAAAGCACTCTTTGTATTTAGCTTTACTTTTTGTATAGGCAATTGCTTCCATGTGAATTACCATGATGAAAGTATCAGAATTAACTAGACAGGGTCATTCTAACTTACAAAAAGAAAACCCTGAGCCCTCTGTATTGTAGCCTACTTTTGAGCCCTTTTCATAGGTGGGATAAGGGTGCAGACATATTCATCAGAAGTGATTATTTGTTTAATCATCCCAGGGAATGCTGGTAAGCTTTAGGATTTTCTAATTTACGAAAAGGCCAAATAGGTTTTTCCTCCATTATTTTCATAACACTAGCTATAATCAACTGTAATTTTTCAGGCATATGTTTCCATTTTATTTTATGTTGGCAAAGCCTTTGAATGCAGTCCCAAGTGCTTACCTTAACTACACCTCATAGAGGTTGTAAATACACCTCTCTTCAGCTGCATTGCAGTTAGAGACAGCTCCTGGCAGCAGGCTAGGATGGGCAAATGACCTCAAAATCCTGAGGGCCTATAGCAGCAGTGTTCCACATTATTGATAGTAGCAGAGATATTGACAGTCTGTGCTTGGAAGGAAAATAGGAGTTTGATATGACATATTGTGTGTCTCAGCAAGACTCATAAATAATTTTGACAAGTTTTTGTATGCATGGGAAAGTCCTTGATTCAGCCTCCCATAAAAATAAACTTCTATTATGGAATGTATTTGTCAAGTGGCTGTGTGATGGATGGAGCTGCGTTTACCCCTTGGCAGTTCGATGAGTTTTAGATGCACAGCTTACCAGAGAGGATTTACGGGCAGTACAGAAATAATTATTCAGTATGAAAAACATAATTCCTGTACCTGAATTTTCATTTTTTATTATATTTTGTTTCTGTTGCATTTCTGTTCTTTAAGACAAAAGCCCTTGCCATTTTACTTGGAACTACTGTTCTCTCTATGTAGTTTGCTCTTCAGTTACCCCCCCCAAAAAAAGTGATTCAAGTCCAAACCCTTTCCCGAAATTGGCTTGTATTTTGTTAATTGAACATGGACTTTTAATAAATTAGCCAAAAAGTAAGAAAGTTAATGCTTAAAAATATATATGGGCTTGGGCGTTTTTAAACAAAAAAAATTGTGTAAAAGCTTCTGTAGGACTGGAAGAGGGACAAAAATGAATAATCAGTCAAAACATTAGTTCACCTCTGTGCTTTAGTAATTTTCTAATTACTAGTGTTGCCACCTTTGTGATGGTGGAAAAAAACAAATCAGGCACTGTATTTGTCTCCCTTACAAGTCACATTCTTCCAACATTGAACCAGGAACTGTTACTGAGCCTCTTCATCAGCTCTTAGCATCTCCTACCTCACTAGCCCCTTTACTAACCTTCTTCCCCTTACCATTTCTTCTACCTTTGTCTTTCTCTGCTCTCCCATGTCCGTCCTCACATCTCTCCTCATTTCTCTCTTTTTCCTATTGTCTTCATATTCTCTTGTCCTTCTTTTCACCTGCTCCTTCCCTACTCCTTCTCTCTCTTGTCATCTCACCCTCTTACTCTCATTGTTGCTTTCCTCCTTTTTTAATGTCCTACTTCCTTTATCTTCTTTCCTCTCACTCCTGCTTTTTTGGCCTTCTTCTTTTTCTCCCTGTACATTTCTTTCCCTTCTCCACCTCTTCCTGATCTCTTCTTAATTGCTCTCTGATCCCATCTCTACCTAACTTTATTCCCTGCATCTTCTCCCACTCTGCTGTGTTCTCCCCAACCTAAACTCTTCCTTTGCATCTCCCTCTCTTTCCCTTGTCACTCTTCCTACTATCCTCTCTCTCTTAGGCTCCTCCTCCCCCTTCAGATATCAGCCCTCCCATTCCAGTCATATTTTCTGCCTGTCACCACAGTGTATGGCCATAGAATCATAGAATATCAGGGTTGGAAGGAACCTCAGGAGGTCATCTAGTCCAACCCCCTGCTCAAAGCAGGACCAATCCCCAATTAAATCATCCCAGCCAGGGCTTTGTCAAGCCTGACCTTAAAAGCTTCTAAGGAAGGAGATTCTACCACCTCCCTAGGTAACGCATTCCAGTGTTTCACCACCCTCTTAGTGAAAAAGTTTTTCCTAATATCCAACCTAAACCTCCCCCACTGCAACTTGAGACCATTACTCCTTGTCCTGTCATCTTCTACCACTGAGAATAGTCTAGAACCATCCTCTTTGGAACCACCTCTCAGGTAGTTGAAAGCAGCTATCAAATCCCTCCTCATTCTTCTCTTCTGCAGACTAAACAATCCCAGTTCCCTCAGCCTCTCCTCATAAGTCATGTGTTCCAGTCCCCTAATCATTTTTGTTGCCCTTCGCTGGACTCTCTCCAATTTTTCCACATCCTTCTTGTAGCGTGGGGCCCAAAACTGGACACAGTACTCCAGATGAGGCCTCACCAATGTCGAATAGAGGGGAACGATCACGTCCCTCGATCTGCTGGCTATGCCCCTACTTATACATCCCAAAATGCCATTGGCCTTCTTGGCAACAAGGGCACACTGTTGACTCATATCCAGCTTCTCGTCCACTGTCACCCTTAGGTCCTTTTCCGCAGAACTGCTGCCTAGCCATTCGGTCCCTAGTCTGTAGCGGTGCATTGGATTCTTCCGTCCTAAGTGCAGGACTCTGCACTTATCCTTGTTGAACCTCATCAGATTTCTTTTGGCCCAATCCTCCAATTTGTCTAGGTCCCTCTGTATCCTATCCCTACCTGCCACTGTATCTACCACTCCTCCTAGTTTACTATCATCCGCAAATTTGCTGAGAGTGCAATCCACACCATCCTCCAGATCATTTATGAAGATATTGAACAAAACCAGCCCCAGGACCGACCCTTGGGGCACTCCACTTGATACCGGCTGCCGTCTAGACATGGAGCCATTGATCACTACCCGTTGAGCCCGACAATCTAGCCAACTTTCTACCCACCTTATAGTCCATTCATCCAGCCCATACTTCTTTAACTTGCTGACAAGAATACTGTGGGAGACCATGTCAAAAGCTTTGCTAAAGTCAAGAAACAATACATCCACTGCTTTCCCTTCATCCACAGAACCAGTAATCTCATCATAGAAGGCGATTAGATTAGTCAGGCATGACCTTCCCTTGGTGAATCCATGCTGACTGTTCCTGATCACTTGCCTCTCCTCTAAGTGCTTCAGAATTGATTCCTTGAGGACATGCTCCATGATTTTTCCGGGGACTGAGGTGAGGCTGACTGGTCTGTAGTTCCCAGGATCCTCCTTCTTCCCTTTTTTAAAGATGGGCACTACATTAGCCTTTTTCCAGTCATCCGGGACTTCCCCCGATCGCCATGAGTTTTCAAAGATAATGGCCAATGGCTCTGCAATCACAGCCACCAACTCCTTTAGCACTCTCGGATGCAACGCATCCGGCCCCATGGACTTGTGCACGTCCAGCTTTTCTAAATAGTCCCTAACCACTTCTTTCTCCACAGAGGGCTGGTCACCTCCTCCCCATGCTGTGCTGCTCAGTGCAGTAGTCTGGGAGCTGACCTTGTTCGTGAAGACAGAGGCAAAAAAAGCATTGAGTACATTAGCTTTTTCCACATCCTCTGACACTAGGTTGCCTCCCTCATTCAGTAAGGGGCCCACACTTTCCTTGGCTTTCTTCTTGTTGCCAACATACCTGAAGAAACCCTTCTTGTTACTCTTAACATCTCTTGCTAGCTGCAGCTCCAGGTGCGATTTGGCCCTCCTGATTTCATTCCTACATGCCCGAGCAACATTTTTATACTCTTCCCTGGTCATTTGTCCAATCTTCTACTTCTTGTAAGCTTTTTTATGTTTAAGATCCGCAAGGATTTCACTGTTAAGCCAAGCTGGTCGCCTGCCATATTTATTATTCTTTCGACACATCGGGATGGTTTGTCCCAGTAACCTGAATAGGGATTCTTTGAAATACAGCCAGCTCTCCTGGACTCCTTCCCCCTCATGTTATTCCCCCAGGGGATCCTACCCATCAGTTCCCTGAGGGAGTCGAAGTCTGCTTTCCTGAAGTCCAGGGTCCGTATTCTGCTGCTTACCTTTCTTCCCTGTGTCAGGATCCTGAACTCGACCAACTCATGGTCACTGCCTCCCAGATTCCCATCCACTTTTGCTTCCCCTACTAATTCTTCCTGGTTTGTGAGCAGCAGGTCAAGAAAAGCTCTCCCCCTAGTTGGCTCCTCCAGCACTTGCACCAGGAAATTGTCCCCTACATTTTCCAAAAACTTCCTGGATTGTCTGTGCACCACTGTAGTACTCTCCCAGCAGATATCGGGATGATTAAAGTCGCCCATGAGAACCAGCGCGTGCGATCTAGTAGCTTCTGCGAGTTCCCGGAAGAAAGCCTCATCCACCTCATCCCCCTGGTCTGGTGGTCTATAGCAGACTCCCACCACTACATCACTCTTGTTGCTCACACTTCTAAACTTAATCCAGAGACACTCAGGTTTTTCTGCAGTTTCATACCGGAGCTCTGAGCAGTCATACTGCTCCCTTACATACAGTGCTACTCCCCCACCTTTTCTGCCCTGCCTGTCCTTCCTGAACAGTTTATAACCATCCATGACAGTACTCCAGTCATGTGAGTTATCCCACCAAGTCTCTGTTATTCCAATCACGTCATAATTCCTTGCCTTCACCAGGACGTCCAGTTCTCTCTGCTTGTTTGCAAGGCTTCTTGCATTTGTATATAGGCACTTGAGATAACCTGCTGATCGCCCCTCATTCTCAGTATGAGGTAGGAGCCCTCCCCTCAGAGACGTTCCTGCCTGTGCTTCCTCCTGGTATCCTGCTTGCCCACTTACCTCAGGGCTTTGGTCTCCTTCCCCCGGTGAACCTAGTTTAAAGCCCTCCTCACTAGGTTAGCCAGCCTGCTCGCAAAGATGCTCTTCCCTCTCTTGGTTAGGTGGAGCCTGTCTCTGCCCAGCACTCCTCCTTCATGGAACACCATCCCATGGTCAAAGAATCCAAAGCCTTCTCTCCGACACCACCTGCGTAGCCATTCGTTGACTTCCACGATTCGACGGTCCCTACCCCAGCCTTTTCCTTCCACGGGGAGGATGGACGAGAACACCACTTGCGCCTCAAACTCCTTTATCCTTCTTCCCAGAGCCACGTAGTCTGCAGTGATCCGCTCAAGGTCATTCTTGGCAGTATCATTGGTGCCCACGTGGAGAAGCAGGAAGGGGTAGCGATCCGAGGGCTTGATGAGTCTCGGCAGTCTCTCCATCACATCGCAAATCTTAGCCCCTGGCAAGCAGCAGACTTCTCTGTTTTCCCGGTAAGGGCGGCAGATAGATGACTCAGTCCCCCTGAGGAGAGAGTCCCCGACCACCACCACCCGCCTCCTTCTCTTGGGAGTGGTGGTCGTGGGACCCCCAACCTCAGGACATCGCATCTCATGATGTGGTATCTCTGAATTACACCATCAGGATCAGTTGTTCAATGCCTCTAACCAGTGATACACTCATCTCTCTCCTGTCCATGAGGCTTGGCAAAGCTGTGAGCAAAGCACCATTCCTAAGTATTATAGCAACTGACAGATCACATGAGAGCAAAGTGCAAATAGCTCTCAGAGCTGTGGCCAGGAGTCGTGCGTGATGGGCTTCCCTGCTTCTTTCCAAAATAAACAGCAAAATGTTGGACACAGTTTGTAAAAAGTCAGGGTAATGTTCAGTAGCCCATTTATCACTGGTGGGGATTATTTTAGACACAGGAAATCTAAGAGGGATATAAAACAAAAAAAAGGCAAACAAAGCATGAAATTAAAAATAAAAGGTAGGATGTTTATTTTAACATTTCATTACAACTTGCTGAATCCCATGTGTGTTAGGTGTGAATGTAAAAGCCGTGACTGTTCAAACACAATTTAAAACAATAGGGTACTACATTTGCCTTTACAGCTGGAGACCCGAGTTCAAATACTGATCATGACTTAAGTTTGTCATAAAGTAGTCCATATTAGATGTTTGTCCACATCTGCCTGTAGAATTCATGGAAAAGCCAGGATTTGCTCATTGTACATAATTCTTGCTAGTGCTAAAATCAAACAGGTAGAAATTAGAGACCTAAGACTCAGAACAATACAAGACTAGCTGTGCTTCTGCACAGTTGTCTGGCATGTCAGGACATCCAAGTTGTAGACTTCTTCTATCAGTGGGATTTGGGAGAGAACTTGGTAAGTGCTCCCTATAGGTCTGCGGTCTATAGTCTCCACTCAGGCGAAACGCCTATTGAAGGCAATAGGAATTTGAAATGAGTTAGGCCTGCAAGATTTGTCCCATAATTTGTTAAATCTCTTTCTCCTTTAAAATGAAATCCCAATGCATGTGTTGTTTTAAATAAGTACTACGTTTATTGCAGTACTACCATTTGCTCTGCTGCAGTTGAAGGTCTGTCAGTGCTTCCATTAAAAATCTCATTTATAGGAGGGAATTTATAACTTAGCCATTAAAAACATTTTTGGACTAAACCTGGTTACAAATTCTCATCCTAGCGGTAAATGCATTTTTATAACAATTTGCTAACAATCCATTTGGAATTTTGATACTGAAACATGAAAAATAACAATCTATAGTTTCTGCTGCTTTTTTTTCTTTACCTGCTTTGCCAAAAAAAAAAAAGTGTAACTTTTACAAAATGAAATTAACATGCACTTAGTACTTTTTTTGGACTGGTGTCTGATAGGGTATGTATGTGTAAAAATATATATTGGCATTAAAATGCAGTGTAATTTTTTAACTGTGCGAAGCTTGCTATTTCACATGCAGAATTGCTTGAGCAACATTTTTAACGTGCATTCTAGCTTAAGTCTCTAGTAACAGTATACTCCGCATACAATAGCTTGCTATGCTTTTTTCTAATAGATATTCCAAGCCATTAGACGATGTATAGTATTATGTCAAAACTTTCTGTAACTAATATCTCTGGGCACCCTCATTTCAATCCATGCCATGGTTCTTGTGGGATCTGCCAAGGTGTATTTCAGTGTAGCACAAAGCATCAAAGCACAACAGCATGAATTGAAATTGAGGGGCCTAGAAGCAGGTTAGAGGGGACAATAATAACACATATGGTCTTTTCCTCCAGTCTTGCTTTCTTTTTTATACCACCATTAAAAATAACAACCAATATAAACAATTAAATACAGAAATCTATCCGCTAAAACAATATGATAGTCTGACTGAAACTAATAACATTAAGGAATCCAAGAGCTAAGTTTGTTCCTCAGTTCTGTGCATATCTGGGCCCAAAATTTCATAAATCCTCTTGCAAAATTTGCAAGCATACCTGTTTGCATTCTTGCATGCACAAATGTCATTTGTGTGCAGCAGAGACAGCATGATTTAGTGGACTGAGCACAGGGCTGGGATCTAGAAATTCCGGAGTGATAACCCTGGCTCTTTCATTGACTTATTGGATGACCTTGGGCTAATCACTTGATCTATGTGTTTGTTTTCCAATTTGTAAAATAGGGATAATACTTACTGCCCTTCCTCATTCCCCCAGGAGAGTATTAGGAGGATTAATTCATGTTTGTACAGATTTTTGAACAAGTGAGCCTGGGGTATCTTCTGAACATCGCTAAATCTGAACTGTGGAGAACAAAGGTAGGAAGGAAGTTACAGAACCAAGAGCACCTCACCATGAACACGCTACTACAGTTCACCTCCCTAGTAAGCCAGAGAACTGTGAGACTGAGCACATCAGATGATCACAACTGCCCCAGTATCACACAGGGTGAGAGACTGTAGCCTGGTCTACACTAGAAAATTAGGTTGGCATAACTGCATCTCTCGGAGGGTGTGAATTTTTCACCTGAGTGGCATAGTTAAGCTGATCTAAGTTCCCCTGTACACAGGTCTGCAGGTCAAGAATTCTTCTGTCCACCTAGCTACCGCCTCTCAGGGAGGTGGATTACCTGCACCGACGGGAGAATCCCTCCCATTGGCATAGGTGGTGTCTACCCTGAAGCACTACAGTGGCACAGCTTTTAAGTGTGGACAAGCCCTGGCTCTTAAGTAGATGGGACCAAATCAAGGTTACCTCACAGTGTACTTGTGACCTGTGATTTCTGTGTGAAAGGAATATTTAATAAGGAGGCTGTACCAAACTCTAATTATTCAGTCACCAATTCTGGGAACATACGTATTATGTGAACGCATTTTTAGTAATGGATGATTGTAGGTGTCCAAAAAAATTGATTAATATAGTAGGATATTTTCGATCACTATCCTGCTACAAAATAAAAAGGACAAAAAGTGAAATGCTGCTGCTGCTATGGTGTAGTCTCCTACAAAATAACATGCGTAGCAATTATGATGACTCTTTAGAGAATGAGTAATTTGGCATACTGCTCAATAAGGGAATATGGATTGTTGTACTTTTGGCAAAAATAAGGTGAGTGTGACTACACAAACTTAGATGTCTCTGTGGTAGAAGTCACAGATAATGAAAAGATTTTGAAAATTGTATGTACACGGTATGGCAGAGATTCTATGCAAGGATGCAGTACTGCTAAGATGGGTGCCAACAGATGCGGAGTCCATTCATCCTCTTTCCATCTTGTCCATCATCAGAGCTCAAATTGAGGAAGGGTCTTCAGGGGTATGTTGTATCTCCACTACCCCAAACTGCCATATTGTGCTTCAGAGTAACTCTCTATATTATATGTTGGAGAGGAAACCCTTCACTTCAATATGTGAACCAAGTGTAGCTGATACAGTGATGTTTCACTCAGATTTCAGAGATCTTGAAACAAAGACGTACGAACTGCCCCTGTTCACCACAACAAAATGTTGACACCCAATGATTATAATTTAAATGTCAACATTAACTATTTCGTTCAAAATAAAATCATATAAGAAAGGAAATGGAATGTCATTTATTAATATGCACGTAAGATATCATTTCCTTCTCTATGTAAAAAATCCTCATTAAAATTGTGGGGAATAAAGTCATATTTGGGAAGAGGATGCCCTAGCATGTATATGGAATATGTATGTAAACTAAAATGTTATATCTTTTGATCAACACTCCACGGTAGATTGCCGGATTTCACCACATGAAACAAACCATTTCACATTCTGCTGTGCACATCGACAGCATAAAAGAGGCATACATGGCCACTGCAGAATACTATGGTCATGGGGGTGCTACACAGCTTAGAGACAGTTGTATGGCAGCTGCTGTTGTCAAGGTGTTGTCAAGGTAAGTCACTCTGTTTAGGCCTATTTGACACTTCTTAGCCTTAACAGTTAGTCCTGCCTCCCTTATGCGCTCGAAGACTTTTTGTAGATGTTCCAGGTGTTCTGCCCAGGAATCTGAAAATATGGCCACATCGTCAAGGTAGGTGACTGTGTATTCTCCCAATCCTGCTAGGAGACCATCTACAAGTCTTTGGAAGGTGGCGGGTGCATTCCACAGCCCGAAAGGGAGTACATTAAATTCATACAGCCTGACGTGTGGTGAAGGCTGACCTTTCCTTGGCGGATTCATCTAGCAGTACCTGCCAGTACCTCTTGGTTAAGTCCAAGGTAGAGATGAATTGGGCCTGTCCCAGTTTCTCTAATAGTTCATCTGTGCGTGGCATTGGATAGTTGTCTGGGCGAGTTACAGCATTTAGCTTATGGTAGTCCACGCAAAAACGTATCTCCCCATCTGGTTTGGGAACTAGAACCACTGGAGATGCCTATGCACTGCCAGAGGGGTGGATTACACCCATCTGTAGTATATCATGGATCTCCCGTTGTATAGTAGTTTTAGCTTGAGGAGACATCCGGTAAGGTTGGACTTTAATTGGGTGATTATTACCTGTGTCAATGGAGTGGTATGCCCGTTCAGTCAGTCCTGGGGTGGCTGAGAACGTTGGCGCGTAGATAGTGCATAGCTCCTTGATCTGCTGACGCTGCATATGCCCAAGGGTCAGGGAGAGGTTCATCTCTTCCACGCCACCAGCACTTTTCCCTTCTTAGTAGACACCTTCAGGCCGCTCAGTGTCATCTCCTCCCTGGGCTGTAAACTGACAAACCTTTAATTCTCTGGAATAAAAGGGCTTTAGAGAATTAATATGGTACACCTTAGGCTTTCGGTTGGAGGTGGGGAATGCTATGAGATAATTAACAGCTCCCAGGTGCTCCTGGACCGTGAATGGCCCTTCCCATGACGCTTCCATTTTATGGGCCTGGAGCACCTTTAAGACCATGACCTGGTCCCCTACTTTGAAGGAACGCTCTCTGGCATGTTTATCATACCAGGCTTTTTGCTCTTTTTGAGCATCCTTTAGGTTTTCTTTAGCAACGGCTAAAGAAGTTCGGAGGGTGTTTTGTAGGTTGGTTACAAAGTCCAGAATGTTAGTTCCTGGAGAAGGTGTAAACCCCTCCCATTGCTGCTTCACTAACTGTAATGGCCCCTTAACCTCGTGGCCATATACAAGTTCAAATGGTGAAAACCCTAAACTGGGATGTGGTACAGCTCTGTAGGCAAAGAGCAACTACTGCAACACTAGGTCCCAATGACTGGAGTGCTCATTTACGAATTTACTTATCATGGCCCCCAAAGTTCCATTAAACTTCTCCACCATGCCATTTGTTTGATGATGGTAAGGAGTGGCAACCAAGTGATTTACCCCATGAGCTTCCCAAAGGCTTTCCATAGTTCCTGCCAGGAAATTAGTTCCTGCATCTGTGAGGATGTCGGAGGGCCAACCTACCCTGGCAAAAATGTCTGCTAGGGCCTGGAACACACTTTTAGCCCTGGTGTTGCTTAGAGCTACTGCTTCCGGCCATCGGGTGGCAAAATCCATGAAAGTCAGTATGTACTGCTTTCCTCTGGGTGTCTTTTTCGGAAAAAGACCCAGAATATCCACATCTACTCGCTGAAATGGAACTTCAATGATGGGAAGTGGCTGAAGAGGGGCTTTGACCTGGTCTTGGGGTTTTCCCACTCTTTGGCATACCCCACAAGACCGGACATAGGTAGAAACATCTTTGCCCATTCCCTCCCAGTGGAATGACCTCCCCAAACAGTCTTTGGTCCTGTTCACCCCAGCATGGCCACTAGGATGATCGTGGGCTAAGTTCAAGAGCTTTACCCGGTACTTAGTTGGAACTACCAACTGTCTCTGAGGATGCCAGTCTTCCTGGTGTCCACCAGAAAGAGTTTTCTTGTATAAAAGTCCTCTTTCTACAACAAATGTGGATCGATTAGAAGAGCTGAGATGCAGTGGGTTGCTCCGTGCCACCGTCCAAGCTCTCTGGAGGCTTTCATCTGCTTCCTGTTCGGTCTGGAACTGTTCCCTTGATGCTGGAGACATCAGTTCCTCATTGGATTGTGGACCTAGGCTTGGTCCCTCTGGAAGCAATGTAGGGGATGGGGCTGTTTCTGTTGACTGTGAACCGCTCTCCGCTGGTGCACAGTGTTGGGGTTCAGGCTCCAGCTGAGCCTCTGGTGTAGGGTTATCTGTTGCTGCTGGTGCAGGTTCTGTGGGGCCCTCTGGTGTTGGGGTTGCAAGTACTGGATTCAGTGTTGGCAGTGGGTCTGGTGCTGGTTGTTCCGCCGAGTTCCGGTTCTGGGGCTGGCTCTGTCTGGGTCTCTGGGACTGGATTCACTACTGCTGTTGCTGACGTTGGCATGGGGTCCGGTTCCATCACCTCTGACCGGGTCCTAGGCATGACAGCTTGCTTAGCCTGGCTGCGGGTGACCATTCCCACCCTCTTGGCTAGCTTCACATGATTGGCCAAGTCTTCCCCCCAGCATGCAGCATGGGGATGGGATAATCATCATAGACTGCAAAAGTCCACCTTCCTGCCCAGCCCTTGTACTGGACCGGCAACTTGGCTGTAGGCAAATTGAAAGAGTTGGACTTGAATTGTTGAATTGTCACTTGGATCTCTGGGTCGATTAAATAGGGGTCTACTAAGGAAGCATGGATAGCCGACACTTGTGCTTCGGTGTCCCTCCACGCGGTGACCTTCTTCCCGCCCACACTCACAGTTTCCCTCCGCTCTGAGGGTATCTGGGAGGTATCTGGACCTGAGGGCCTCTGGTGTGATTCTGGTGCAATGAACTGTAATCTGTTGGCGTTCTTGGGGCAGTTGGCCTTTACATGCCCTGGCTCGTTACATTTAAAACATCGTCCAGCTGACTGGTCACTGGGGCGAAGTGGGTTGCTGGAGAACAGTGTGGCAGGACGATAAGGTGTCTGGAGTATTCCTTGGTGTGTAGTTGGGGCCTTGGGCTGCCCCCAGTAATAGGGTGTGGTCTGAGGTTGTCCCTTCTGGTATCTGCTCCAACCGCGACCAGGATTGTTCTCCTCCCTCCACCCATTTTGTTCCGGTTTGCCCCTTCTGATATTCGCCCCAACTGCTACTAGTTTTTTTTCTTTTCTGCCTCCTCCACCCATTTGACTCCAATCTCCCCCACCTCGATTACAGTTGTGGACTTCCCATCTAGCATGTATCTTTCTATTTCCTCAGGAACACCCTCTAAGAACCATTTGCATTAGAAAGAGCAACTCTTCTGGAGATTTAACACTTGCTCCTGATATCCAGGCATCCCAATGTTTCACAATGTGGTAGGCATGTTGGGTAAATGACACGTCTGGTTTCCACCTTAGGGCTATGAACCGCTGACAGGAATGCTCGGGTGTTAGCCCCATTCTGACTCTCGCCTGGGTTTTAAACAGTTCATACTGGTTCATGTGTTCCTTAGGCATTTCAGCCGCCACCTCGGCTAACGGTCCACTGAGCTGCGGCCTCAGCTCTACCATGTATTGGTCTGTAGAGATGCTGTAACCAAAGCAGGCCCTTTCGAAGTTTTCTAAGAAGGCCTTGGTATCATCACCTGTCTTGTGGGTGGGGAACTTCCTGGGATGTGAAGCGGTACCTGGAGAAGGATTGTTATGCTGCTGAGCCTCTGCCTTCTCCATCTCCAGTGCACGCTTCCTCTCTTTTTCCTTTTCCTCCTCAGCATGCTTCCTCTCTTTTTCCTTCTCCTCCAGTTCTTTGCCCCTTGCCTCCATAGCTCTCCTGTGGGCAGCCTCCCTTTCCTCCTCAGCATGCTTCCATTTCTTTTTCCTTTGCCTCCATAGCTCTCCTGTGGGCAGCCTCTTTGGCTTTTTCTGCCTTGGGCTCTGTCATGATTGTCTCTCTGTTTTTAACTAACTTTCCATCCGAGAGTTAGAAATAAAACAAACAAACAAACAAAAAACTTGGCTTGTCAAAAAAAAATAGGTTGTGCTGTCACCGGATACTGGTGTTCTCTGATAGGGATTGTCAGCCTACAGAAAAATCCTTTTAAAAAAAAAACCTAACACCTTTGTCTCCAGGCAAATAGACAGAAAAACCCTCTAGCTGCTCTTAGCTAAAAAAACCTCACCTCTTCAGGTCTGTGAAGAACTTGTGAATTTCCCTGCAGGAGGTTAACTACCCTGCCTTTAGGTAGAGAAAACTCCAGCTCACAAAAGACAAATCCCTTTTGTCTCTGCTCTGGCCCCCAGGCAGAGACAAAAAACTCTAACTGATTTCAGCTTAAAACCTGCTTTCAAGCAGCCCAAAGGTGTGTGGGGGGGTGTCCTTTTAAAATCTTAATGTGCTTCTGGTTCAAAATGATCCCCCAAAAAATCTCCAATTGATTTCAAATAAATCCCACCGCTACTACCATGTCAAAATTCCTTCCCCACTCTGAACTCTAGGGTACAGATGTGGGGACCTGCATGAAAGACCCCCTAAGCTTATTCTTACCAGCTTAGGTTAAAATCTGCCACCACCAAAGTGTTACACAAAGAACAGGGAAAGAGCCCACTTGGAAATGTCTTTCCCCCCCAAAATCCCTTGAAGCCCTACACTTCCTTTCTTGGGGAAGGTTTGATAAAAATCCTCACCAATTTGCATAGGTGAACACAGACCCAAACCCTTGGATCTTAAGAACAATGAAAAGCAATCAGGTTCTTAAAAGAAGAATTTTAATTAAAGAAAAAGTAAAAGAATCACCTCTGTAAAATCAGGATAGTTAATACCTTACAGGGTAATCAGATTCAAAACATAGAGAATCCCTCTAGGCAAAACCTTAAGTTACAAAAAGACACAAAAACAGGAATATACATTCCATTCAGCACAACTTATTTTATCAGCCATTTAAACAAAACAGAATCTTATGCATATCTAACTAGATTGCTTACTAACTCTTTACAGGAGTTCTGACCTGCATTCCTGCTCTGGTCCCAGCAAAAGCATCACACAGACAGAGAGGACCCTTTGTTTTCTCCCCCTCCAGCTTTGAAAGTATCTTGTCTCCTCGTTGGTCATTTTGGTCAGGTGCCAGCGAGGTTGTCTTAGCTTCTTAACCCTTTACAGGTGAAAGGGTTTTTCCTCTGGCCAGGAGGGATTTAAAGGTGGTTAGCCTTCCCTTTATATTTATGACAGGTGTGTATTAAAAGCAGGGAGGAATGGGTTGCAGCCAGAGTATGCTTTCCTACAGCAAGTCCGTGTTGGGTGCAATTTAAAGTAATCAAGTCCAGAATCAGGAAGATACAAATTTAGGCCTTGTCAGTACAGGGGAGTTAGTTCACACTGAGTTGACACTCGCTATTTGGTGTACTCTATGTTAGCTGTGCTAATAGTGTGCACACAGGACAGCTGTGCCCTCTTTCAGTTCACATCCTTGTGCACGCACAGCAGGGGCTTGCTTCATACTAAATACATGGCATTCTGGGAAGGTATCCCAGTCCCAACCTGGACCCGACCCAAACCCGTGCCCACCTGACCCAAGGCCAAGAGAGTCAAATTGTTTTTTGACCTGATCCTAACCCTTCCCCCCGAACCTGAGTTCCTGACACAGCCACCTCCTCGTTCCCCTGGGGTTGGCTGTCCTACTGCCTGGCTGCTGCCATTTGCCGCCCCCTTCTGCTCTGTGTGTGTGCTGCAGAGTGAGAGGCCCTGCTATGCCTCGGCAGGCACACTTGTTCCAGACCACAGCATACAGAGTGCAGAGAGGTGGTGATTGCCAGCAAGAGTGAGGCATTCAGTTGTCCCTGCACCGACCCCATGGGCAGGAAGAGGAGAGCTGACCTTAGTCTGAGAAAATCCAGTTGTTTGCCACCCAACCTGACCCAGACCCAACATTTGCGGTTGGGTCCCATCAGATTTGCGTCCTTTGCTTTGCTACTGAGCAGCATAATTTCTGGGATTTTTCTTGTTGCAAATTGCGGGATGCATTGCGGAAGCCAGGGTTTTTGTGTGTTAGCTTGAGCAGAGCTTAAAGTGACCATGCAGCTATTCTGCATAATGTCCAGGCCAAAACTAAGCAATTTCTGTTTTAAATTCTGCTTTATCTCCCCTTCAGACATGCTGAAAGTGCAAAGAAAAAAATAGATCAGGTTCTTTACTGATTGTTTGAAGCCTTAACTGCTCCCAGTTGTTCTCTCTGTAAGACTGTAAAAATCCATTAAGAGCTGTATGGCTTTGCTGTCCCTAACGTAAACTACTTTTCCTGTACAAATGCTGCCTGTTACAGGGCAGGGAGCTGTAGTCTAGTGCCTTTACAGGCACACAATGTTCACGTCTACCTCATGTAAACTGAGAACACTTACCAAGCTTCTTTTCCAGTAACCACTTTCTAAAAAACTCTTAAATTTTGCACAACTGAACGTTTTAATTATTTGACTGTGCCACAGGGCCGAGGGGAGGGACAGGCTGCAGCTGCGCCATGCTGCTGGCCACCATTTTGATCAGGTGAATGGGATGGTAGGCAGGAGTTCATTCACCGGGCAGGACAGTTGCTGGAAGGGGAAAAGAAAATAGGTAGATGGATATGTGTCCTCCATGGCACGGGCTTGTAAACAGTCGATGTTTGGGGCTTTCGCATGAGACAGGAACTGATAGTCCAGCCGGAGGAGCTGCCATTTTGAAAATGTGTACTGGGGGTGGGGAACAGAGAATGTGGGCCGAGAGAGGGACGTGAGGGTTGGAGACTCGGAAAGGTTCCTAGCTCACAACCACCAATGAACCTGGAACAGAAGGTAGCACAGCAGTGTAGTTTAATAAATTGTAGAGATAAATACTTACATGCTGGGGTTTCCTCCATAAGATCTGCCTCCTCAGTCCTGCCCTGGGTTTCTGGCTGGGAGTCTGGCTGGCTTCTTATATGGCTGCCCTCAAAGAGATCCTGGCTTTCCAGGGAGAGCTCTTCACTGCCCTCCTCATGTTCCTCCTCCAGTGACTCTTGCTGCTCATTCTTGCTGGGGGGAGGCATAGAGGGGCTGCAGGTTCCAATCTCGTGGATTCAGTAGTGGTATAATTGCTCAGAATCCAGTCCAACTCCTCAAAAAATGGACAGGCTACATTTCCATGGTCAGATTGTTTCCTGGCATCCCTGATTTTAAAATAAGTCCTCCTGAGCTGTTTGTTCTTCACCTGTTGCTAGTCAGTATCCCAGCTGTGACGCCTCATGGGCATCTGACAAGTAATGTCCACACACAGATCTTTATTCCAGTGTTTGGACCCAAGATGCATCTCCCCAGAGGGCTAGGAGATCTAGGGTCTCATCTGACTCCAAGCAGCTGCTTGAGGCATGTAGTAAGGCTTCTGGAGTAATATTGCAGCAGTGCAAATGCAGGAGCAAATGGATAAATTTTGTCCCCGTGCCAGTTTTTAAATGTGGGATGGAACAGCCAGTCAACTTGACTCTGGAGCAATGGAGGGCACGACAGGTCACTAACAGAGGCCCAAAAAACAGTGATGGGATAGCAGTTGGAGGACTGCCAAAGTAGTGTGCGGTATCTCATTGTATGCACACAAACAATTGACCAAACTAACTCAATTTGCATTGAACTTAATACACTCTAGAGTTTATAATAAATGCGGAGTTAGTGTGCTGTAATGAATTGCATTGCGTGTACAGGCATTTTCACACCACACTAACTTGAGTTACTGCAGACTAAAATAACTCCTCCCTCCTCCTCTCTTCCCCCTTATCCTCCCCCTTCCCCCCCCTCCCCGCCCCCCCGGAACTTTCCTCACTAAATACACGAAAGGAGAAACCGAGAATCTGGGCCACGTTATTAGTGAATATTTCAGATCATGGAAAGAACTGAAAATGCTAATTTCTCTGACAGTCAGTATAACCGATTTCTACAAGTTATTCAAACTACAGGTAGGAAGTCTAAACTATATGTAATGCAGTTGTAAAATATTGCATCCAGGACAGTGAATTTCAAGCAGCTTGTTATGATATAACTTTTGTGGGGGTAATGGGTTTTGGAGATACCATGTTGGCAAATTTGATACTGGGAATAACTTGTGGTTGTGCCCATGCATTTGGCCTTTATGGAGATAGTAATGGAAAGAGTACTAGATGAGTCCAGCAGTTTAATACTCTTGCATGATCTCATTGAAATCAAAATTCTGTCTCATTCACAAAAGAAGTACATTAGCAATACATTTTATGAAGAGATTCTTGCTGTGTAGGTGGAGGAATTCTAATTCTCCCATATTGAAAGGCTGGCATCAGTGCCTTTTGCTTCCTTAGAGAAATTGATAAACTTATTGAACAATGGACCGACAACATTTCTAAAGATAGGATTGGAATTCCTGGAAATAAAGAAAATCATAGGGAGAAGAGGATGGAATTTAAAACATTGGCCACAATTCTAAAGAGAGTTCTGTAGATGCTATTCAGTTTTTCTCATTTTCCGTTTCATATATCTTTCTTTTCTTTCATTTTATGATTTTCTTTTCTTCTTGTTTCATTTTTATATTGTTTTCAATCCCTATTTATACTTATGACTTTAATTTAATTAAAGACAGATTAAAACTCTGAATCCAAAATCTGTCATATTTTAGTGTTTTTTGTGGATAAATCCAAAGGTCCTAATTAGCCCCTCATTTTTGTTCCAGATCAATTCTATAACTCAAAGGAACCTATTTTCCACTTGTGATCTGGATACCAAAACCTCATAGGAATGGCCGATCTCATGAGATTTCTGCCGTTTGGAGCTGAAATCACAAAAGAATAGCTTTCAAGATCTTGGTTCAGTTATGAACCAGAATTCTAGCTTTGAGTCACAGCTCATGAAATTTCAATACTGTTATTCCATGAACCTTAGCTTTAATCCCAGTCAGAACACTGACGACTCAATCCATCTCTAAATATATATATACATAATCTGAAACATATGGATTCCAAGGAATTCCTTTAGTCTGTATCTATTTTTCCATTGTATGTTCTAGCCAAGCCAGAGAAGACCAAACTTGACATTTCTTATATTTCTAAGGCAATATGATGAAAAACACTTTAAAAAAACTGTCATACCTTTTTTAGACATTGTACAGAAGAAAAAAAAAGGCCATAAATTCATTGTTCCTTTATAGATCGCCTTTAAATGTATGCCTTAGAAATATAGTTTTTGCAACTTGACCAAGCTTATGCTGCAAAATGGGTAGCTTCAAGTTTTGCATTCCCTGGCTTTTTAATGATTTCACTGTGAATTTAGTGTTGCATTATTATCACTTTTACATCTTTAAAATCTTTTTATTGTTTTGAAAGAAAAATAAATTGCCCATGTTTAAGAAGATTCCTAATTAGGTTGTAGATATCAGACATTGCTGAAATGAATGAGATGTGAGAGGGGACAGAACTGACACATCACAGAGGTGAGTGGATTTGAGGAAGACTGAATTCACACCCTCTGCTGCTGTTAATGTTTGACTGAAAAATGTTTTCTGCAAAGCAGGGCTAACAAGGCAGCAGCTCTTCCACCTACTCTGAACCAGATTGAGATATACTTATTCACACTGATTGTACTTTATTCCATATCACAAGTACTCCCATTGACTTCAGTAGGACAACTCATGGTGTAAGGTACTACACTTCTTCCCATTGTGATGACAGCTTAGAATTTGCAGAATATTGCAGAATGTCCCCCAAAATTTTGGAGAAATTCTAAAATTGCAGGATTGGCAATTTTTCGTGCCCCAAAGTTTTTCCTATTCCTGCTGTTCAGAAATTAGGAATTTTTTTTAGTATAAAAAGAATACAGTTTTAATTGTACATTTCAGTGCAATTAAAAAAGAACACTTACATTTGAATAGGTGCTAAGGTATCAGTTTTGAGAGTTGCCATGTTTACTGCAACAGTAGAGAGTCAGTTGTCTCATTATCTTAAAGATTTCCTTTTTGTTTGTTTTTTAGAGGTTTTTACTTTGTGTGTGTGTGTGTGTATGTGTGTTTTCAATATAACTGTCACACAAGTTGTCCCAATAGTAGCCTGTGTGCTTTTTTGAGTTGGAGTTGACTTGTAATATCACAAAGATGTATTCTGCCCTACAAAATAACAATGTATGAACATCATTGTCAACTGTTGTGTTAATTGAACAGGGACTGAACATGATTTGGTGGTCAGTGTCATGATTGTTGTCAACGGTATTCATTTTGTAGTGCAGATTAAGCCTCACAAAAGACTTCAGGGCTTTATTAGTCTGGGTTACCAAAATAATAACAACAATAATCTTAGATACCTACAGAATCTGCTCAGAAGTGAATTTGCATTCTTTTATTCCTTTTTGTCTAAACTTTTTTTACAATCTAGGTTGTGGGTGTATTCCTTAGTGTACACTACTTACATGCCTATTTTCAGTGTTCAGCCGTTTTTGAGTTATCTGTGTGGCAATTTTTTACAGTGAGAGAATAATATGTCTTTCAATGTTGCATTACAAAGTGGGTTCCTAGCCTTTCCTCAGACTTTCCAGAAAACATCACCTTTGGGAAGAGACCACTCATGGGAAATTTTGGTCTAGAAGGAGAACTTTTCAAAAAGTTATGAGTTAATGAAAATTAAGCTGTTTTACAAACTTAGTGATGGCTTTGCTAAAAAGCAAACACTATAATTGAATGGCCACTAAGCCTAATTTTCAAAGAAAAAGGGCACCTGTAGTACCTGAAAACAAGCAAGGGTGCTGTCCATGTCACCAGTTGAACAACTTTCTGATGTACTTGTGCCCCAGAAGGCACTCTTAACCTAAGCCACTTGCACACTGCTGACCTATTCAATAGAGCAGTGGTCTCCAACCCATTTACGCCCAAGATCATTTTTTTAATCTAAGGGCAACTCAAGATCTGCCCTTCCCCAAGGCCCCGCCTCTGTCCCAAAGCCTCGCCCCGCTCACTCCATACCCCCTTCTCTCCGTCGCTCACTCTCCCCCACCCTCACTCGCTTTCACCAGGCTGGGGCAGGAAGTTAGGGTTCGGGGGGCGGTGTGTGGGCTCTGGGCTGGAGCCAAGGGGTTCGCAGTGTGAGAGAGGGCTCTGGGCTGAGCCTGGGGCAGGGGGTTCAGGTGCAGGAGGGGGCTCCAGGCTGGAGCAGAGTGTTGGGGTGCAGGAGGGGGTACAGGATGCTGGCTCTGGGATGTGGTCAGGGCTGGTGCAGGGAGTTCGGGGTGCGGGAAGGGGATATGGGGTGCTGGCTCTGGAAGGGGGCTCAGGCCTAGGGGCTGGGGTGCAGGAGGCAGCATGGGGTGCTGGCTCCAGGACGGAGCTCAGGGATGGGGGTTGGCTCCAGTGGCTCCCGGTCGGTGGTGGGCGCAGTGAGGCTAAAGCAGGCTCCCTGCCTACCCCAGCCCCACACCACTCCCGGAAGGGGCCAACGCGCCCCTGTGGCCCCTGGGGTGGGGAGGGCGTAGGGCATGTGGCTCCACACACTGCCCCTCTCTGCGGCCACCACCCCCGCAGCTTTCCCAGCCAATGGAGGCAGGAGCAGCGCGCAGATGGAGACCCATGCCCCCGCCCCTGGGCCGCAGTGGCCACTTCCAGGAGCAGTGTGGGGCCGGGGTAGCCTTAGTGGCAGCTGCATAGCGCTGCCACCAGAGATCGCTATCGATCGGTTGGTGACCACTGCAATAGAGCATCAGCACGTACTCTGCATGCTGAAATATTGGCAGTGCTCAGGGATGGCATTAATGCATCCCAGCCCTCCTCAATATCCACTTCTTTTGTCTCGCTTTCCACACTGTACTCCACCAGGGACTGTCTACTACTCCCCTCTTGCCATCCTAACTAGCCCTTCGCTATATAATAATGACTCACATTATTTGTATTTGTTCTAAGCCCCATCTCTCCTTTTTCTCCCCACTTCCTTGGTCTATTTGTATGTTGTATTTTTGTCTAATTTACCCTGTTAAGTTAAATTGGTTTGAACATGATTTAAACCAATTCAGGTATATCTGTATTAGCAGTTTGCACCAAGTACAACTAGATCAATTTTAGTTACTCTGATGCACGTTCTCTAATATAGCTGAAGCCATAGCAATACAGAGGGGACAACTGGGCTTATCAGGTGCTGGGAAGGGAATGTCAGGGAGGGAAGGGCAAGAAGCATGTTAAGGGTGAAAATAGAGTGGGAAATGTCAGAGGCTCTGCTTTGCCTGATCCATGGCTGTGTAAGAGCTTATGCTGGTTGAATAATTTTAAACAACCACCCTACAGCTTTAATTTATGCCGAGGCGGCGCAGCTGAGAATCAGGGAGCCATAATCATCTCCTTGTCATATCCCACCTTTTTCCAAGCAAAACTTGGGCACAGTGAAGAACTGAGCTCCAAAGAATCAGATGGAGCTCCCATAGTCACTTCAATAACAAAGGCAGTGATGGACTGTTTAGGACCCAAAGTGATTTAAAAATGTAGTGGCAATTTTAACTTTTTTTTTTTTTTAATTTTATTGCTCTAAACATTTAACATTAATTGAAAGAGATTGTTCTGTATTTTTAGAAGAAATATAGCACATAGTGCAAATCGTTTCTGGGAGGGCCACATTGTCATTAAAATAAAGTTTTCCCAGCTATTATACCTCTTCTGTGTTTCTATAAATCTAACTTAACACTCAGATGCTCTGATACTATTGTGATGAACACAGTAGAAATGTCTATAAATAAATTAATAAAACGAATAAATAAAACCTTTGGATGTACAGTTTTGCAAATTAGCTCAATATCACTAAGTACAATGGAGTACATTTTACCAAGGTACATGGGTGATTAGACATGCTGTTACCATTAACACAAGAATGGGAGTTGAATACCTAATTCCCTACTTTCAGGTTACTCTTCATGTAAATCAAAAGCTTTATTTCAATCTGGATTTTTCAGTTTCCTTTATAAAAATCTAGTGAGTATGTATTAGGACAATACAATGTAATAATAAAAGGAGAGAGAGAGCATGTATATTGCCAATAATTTGATCCTATATCTGCTTATTTATTTATTAATTTATTTATGTATTTCTCAATATTCATTATATTTATTTAGCCTATAATTGAATACACAGGCACTTTGCCTGTGCTGCAGATCTTCTACGTGGGAGGCAAGATGCATATTTAATGCTTGATTTAAAAAGAAAAATAGATGCAGAGACATGTGAGCAATTTTAGGGAAGTGTGTTCCATGCAAATTCAAATAAAGGTTTAAGGGAAACTTTCTTTGTTTTTACCACAGAAGACTGGATATTTCACCGCAGGACATTTTGTACTTCCATACTGATTAAGTGATGAGTAGTTGTGGGGGGAGTAGTTGTGTGAACTTTTAAAGAAATAATCAGTTGGAAACACAGAGAGCCCCAGTACAACTTTCCACCACACCGCTTTCCTTCATCCTCTTCCCACTATGAAAAAATATTAGTTGTGTCTTGTACCTTGATTCACCACCCTACCTCATGCGCCTTTACGCACACACCCCAAAAATTGTGCCAATAAAACAATTTAAAAATGGGTGTTCACATTTTTATGGCTCAGGTGTATTCACTTGAGAAGAAGATGGCTCCTATATCGTGATTTAAGGGTGCATTACTTCTTTGGGGCACCAAAGAAACACAAACGTAAATTGTTAAACTTTGGAATCTGGACCTCAGGCAGAGATGGCCAAGCATCCAGCTTCTCTGGCGTAACATTTTTTAAATTGTATGTGTTTGCTCTTGCTGTTCTTATGCAGAATAAGCATAGTGTGTGGCTGGAAAACAAGAATTATATTTTGTGAAAAATTACGGGGTTTCTCTAAACTTGTCTTCACTACCAGGGAGATCGACACTGCTGCAATCGATGCAGCAGGTGTCGATTTAGTGGGTCTAGTGAAGACCCGCTAAATTGATGGCAGAGAGCTCCCCATTCAACTCCGGTACTCCAGCTCCCCAAGAAGTGTAAGGGAGGTCAACCAGAGAGCGTCTCCTGTCGATGCAGTGCAGTGAAGACACTACCGTAAATCGACCTAAGCTACGTCGACTCCAGCTACATTATTCATGTAGCTGGAGTAGTGTAACTTAGGTCGACTTACCCCCCTAGTGAAGACAAGTCATCTGTCTCTATGAATATTTACTCATTTATACAAAGTGGCACAGCACCAACAGGAGCATAATTGTCAGGCACCAGAGATATGGGAAAGCCAGGTTCAAGTCCCTAGTGCATATCAGGAAGAGTAAGGACTTGTACCTGAGTCAGTCACATCCCAGCTCAGAAGCCTAACCATCAGGCTATTGGATATTCTCACCAGAAATTCCATCTTAGTCCCACTAAATCTTCCAGATTAAATTTTGTCAAAATTGGTGTTTCCATACAAGGTTTCAGTATTGACAAATCAATGTCTGGCTATACCAAAAGAAGGACAGAAGACATTTGACATGTGTTTAAGCCGCAACTTTATTATTAGATGTCTGTGACTACCCGGCAGATAAAAGTGTACAGTGCAGGAGAGGAGAGAGAAGGTTGTTTCAGATGCACAGCAATCAATACTTTAAAATCTCAATCCATGAATGTATTCAGCATCCTTAATATTTTCAGCAGTTACTCCCAAAATTGCTAAACATGTTATTTTTCTTTTATGTTTCCTTTGGTTCTTTTTGAATCATTGTATTTGAAGTTTCAAATACTTTTCTCATAATTAGTTCACTTATTCTAATATGGAAAGATCAAACTGAACTAGAAGAGTAATTTTCTTCTCTCACTGCAAACAATTGTTTCTCTGTAAAATATCTAAAGTGGAGTTGGGGCTGAACGAAAACCTTGGATTTGAACCTCCTAAACTTTGAGGATTTTAGAATCTGTACCTGCACCCAAATTTCGCAACTGGCATTGATTTCCATTATGTGCCAATAAGGGAAAAAGATCTTGGATTGAGACCCCAACCGCTGGTTGTCTGATCTCGGTCCGAATTCTGTAGCTGACGCGTATCTCTATCCTAAAGGTTTTGAAATTTATTTTTTAAAGCTGAATGGGAAAATGCACCTGCAATAATATTCCAGTCATTGGCTTACAAATGCAATAACCTAATTTGTTCCATATTGTTTCAGGAATCAAAAATAAGAATACTGCTAGTAATACTTTCATTTCTGTGTCACCTTTCAGCCAGAGATCCTCTGACACTTTACAAACTGTAATTAATTCTATTAGCAGCCCTGTGAGAGGTAAGGTTTCCATTGTTGTTTTTTGATCTATTGTAAAATTGAATAAAATGAGGAACAGAGCGGCTAAGTGATTTAGCCAAGGTCATACTTTAAGTCAGTGGCAGAGCTATGGAACACTAAGTCCGTGCTCCCAGTCCCTTGCTCATACTGTACTTTCAGTGTTTTGTATCTGTCTTGCAGTACAGTTGATAAGATTAATTACTTTTGCTTTGGACAAGAGATTGTACACAATGAGTTATTTTACAAACAAGTGTGGGGTGCCCAGTATTTGTTTTTCATTTATGCTCCTGTTCAGAATACTTCTGGTCCAACTCTTAGATGATGTTGAATCTCTGAAAGACCAAAAAATATCATGTACTTTAAAGTAGAAATATTAGGCAATAAATAGTATGGCTGAAAAATCAATAATAAAATGTAGGTGGTTGTTATTGCTAATGTAATTAAGTCTGTATCTTGTATAAAATTTCATTTAGACACCACCACAATGTAGCTGCTTATGCTTTTTGAAATGTAACTCTCATATGCCATTTGAAAACAAGGTGACATGTAACTAGTTTAAAAAATAAAATATTCTAAGATATCCAATATATCTTTGAATAAATGAGGTGTGCAG
Organism: Chelonia mydas; assembly: GCF_015237465.2. Lineage (NCBI taxonomy): Eukaryota > Metazoa > Chordata > Testudines > Cheloniidae > Chelonia > Chelonia mydas. Next base: position 98,211,422 of record NC_057850.1, read on the forward strand.
AAGTAAAAGAGGAAAAACAACCTAGAGTATTCTAAAGAATTATATGAAGATCATAGAGAGTTTTTTTTTTCCTTTATTGATTATTCCCAGAACTTTAGGTTTCACAGTTTAGATTGACAATCGAGTTATTTGCCCATCCCTAGTGACTGACAACAGATAATGGAAAGGCTTTTACCATGATGTAACAGTGGAGAATAATTTCAAATTTACTACTATAGTTCTCATCAAAAGTACCCCAGCAAAAACACTAGATTTATCACTTCAATTACTGGAATTTCACATTTAGTTTAAAGAGACATGTTTCTATAATGTGACAGGCTTTACAGATTCTGAACTTCTTCTGTCATTTCAGCTATCAGAGTAATCAGGAAGAGATATAAATGAAAGCAATTGTTTTAGTTTTATAACTTTCAGTGCTGTCTACTGGCAAGCAAGGGAACAGGCCATGAACTTATGGTTTTTGCCAAGTCTATGAAAGGGGAAAAAATGTTTTTCTTATCACAGCTTTGTTATGCATTTATTTATTTATTTATTTTTAAACCAACTGTATGATAATGGACAGGACCAGTATTGAAATAGTATTCAGTTAACATTTACAAAATAACTTTGCATTTCTGTTCGAAATCATCCATGTAGCCACAGTAAGTGTTGTTTACCTCAAAAATACATGCACTGCATTTAACGCATGTATTCATAACTCTCATATCCAGCTTGAGTACCTCAGGCTTGTACAGGGAACCAAAAAAGTTTAAAAAAAACAAAATAAACAAACCATTGGCTTCAGAAAAGAAACATAAATTTTAAATATTTTAGCCCTTGCTATTTTCTTCTTTTTTCATGGGGGAGAGGAGGATGTTCTGTGCATCTTTGTACAGGAGGATCCCTGAGAGTCCCACACCTGATGTTTTCACTCTTTATATCGACCACCTTTAAAGTCTCACAGCATCACTCTCATTTTTCAGACTGAGGAGCACTCATAGAAAATCTCTTCAGCACCATGCAGCACCACCTTCTGCTTCACAGCATGTTGAGTAACAGCTCCCATTTACGATGGAGGTGGGGGGGCTGGATCATCACAAACTGAGTGATTTCCCCCCCCCCCCAACCCCAGTCTTCTTTCTTACTGCACTCCCTTGTGCCCCATCCAAGATCAAGATCTTGGTGAGAGGCTTTGAGGGGAACTCCTAATGAGGGTCACTACCATTATCCCCCCAGTTATTTTGTCAGCTGGGCTTTCATTCTTAAATCGGAGCCTGGTCTGCAACTCTCCGATCTGTCAATCCAGGGAGTAAGCAATTAGGATTGGGAATCAAACCCTTATGTCTTGAAGCGGACAATGCAGAGGACTTTAACTGGGCTGGCAGGTCAGGCATGTTCTATCATATTAACCATACAAAAATGCTAGCATAGTAAAACCCTGGTAATGAAATTTCACCAACAAAGAACATAGTTGGGATCTTACTGCAGCTGTTTCAGAATTCATGTATAAATGCACACTATGATGATATTTAGTATTAATAAAATGCGATCATACATTGTATTTGAGACTAGCTTGATGATTGCTCTGGTACAGTTGGTAATACAAAGTGGACAGTCACTCAAAAAGGGGGAGTTTATCCATTATCATGCATAAAAATGTGGTCTTATTTGGGCTTTTCTGTAGAAGTATAACACTGAAGAAATTAAGCCAGTTATGCATTTTTTTGATCTGCTACAGTTGTGTTTTCAAGAACAACTGTGATTTAGATCACAGAAAGGAAGTATCTAAAACTCCTATGCAGTTGGCAAATGTGCATAAGTGACTGAGCACATATGTTTATGAGGTACAATATTTGAGTGATAACGTTTATGACGAATTCTATTAGGGCTGATAACATAGTCTCTAATTAACATGACTGACTTATTCTTTTTATATTCCATCATCTGTTTTAACTTAATTTGTAGTATAGCTCTGTAATTTAGTCACCCATCTCAAGATGATGGGGGGGGGAGGGGCAGAGGGAGCGGATTTTGTTTAATTTTGTGCTAAGATCATTTTAATCTTTCAGCCTTACAAAAGCAAACTAAAACATTGTGAAATTCCAAGATGGCATCCCAAATGAACCAGAAACCCTTTACTGACTTTTTATATAGGTTCCCTTTGTCAAATTTTAAGGTATAACTATGTCGGTATGTTTGTTTTTTAATTCACATGCAATAGTAGTTCAGAAGGTTTAGCAACAAGGATGATACATTTAAAATTGTTTGGGATAAATAGTGTTTTCTTAATGGAATTCTTTCAAATAATTTCAACTTACAGCCATGTACTGTGACAGATGTTTGCAAATCTTGGTGTAAAACTGATTGAAATATTTTAAGAAAAGTGAAATAATGTCAGTGGCAAAATTTATTTTGCCAAGTGCAGATGTAAGACATCAAGTTCTCAGGCTGATGGCAGAATTAACAAAAAAACACCATCTGGTTCAATAATTATCTGAAAATACCCATATTCTTGGATTTGTTTTAATACCACTTAGTTCCCAGCTTTATTTTATCTTTGTTTGCACACCAATGAGACTAGATTGTGCAAAATGAAGACTAGTTCCATCTGATCATTTAAAAAAAATGTGTTTTTGCATGAATAATGAATCTTTGAATTGTTACTAAACAAGCAAATTATTTGCGTATGTGTCACATCGGTTATCAAGTTTGCACATGTGACAGCTTCAACAGCCGTCACATAAAATGCATAGAGCTTGTAACCATATGTTTTTGCTTGACAAAAAGATAAAATTCAAGATCAATTTTCAATATGGAATGCACAAATTAACACTTTAAAATGCACCACAATATGTACGGTGTGGCAAAATTTGCAGAAATAGCACGTTTCTAGATATTAACTGATATCTTTGGATTCGACCTTAAGGTATTCAATCATTTTGATTAAAAGACTGATTTCTCATAAAACCACAGTCTGTTGGAGGCGCAAAGCCAATGACATTTGAGCATTCATATATTTTCATAAACTTTGAACAATGTCAGTGAGACACCTCTTCAATCTTGGCCACACAACAGCAGGGTATTCAATCTTTCTTTAGCTTAAGACAGAAAATTTGAATATCAGCATAGGGTTATTAATGTGACAGTTCACATGGTGTGCACCATGTTGATTCTTAAGAAGCAGATCTGTGGAATGAACAGAGTGCTCTACTTTGTACTCTTACCATTAAAAATCAAAACAAATCCAAAAGACAATAGTCTTTAAAAACCCACTGTTTTTTTCATAACTTGATTATTATACTGTATGTAAAACATGAAAAAAATCAGCTACACTATGCATGCTCTGAAAGTAATTAATATTATTTCCATTATTCTTTCTTATGCTTTGTTTAATATTATAGATAATGATATACAATACAGATTTCATAATGCATTATTTACTCCAATTTGATTTTTCCTTAAAAAATGAGTAAACACCACAAAAATTAAGCATTTGACCTCTTAATCTCCCTGCCTTTTTTCTGCCTTAATTTCTGTCAGAATTTAAAACATGGTAAAAAAATGAATTGATCCCATTGTGCTTATTTCTTGAAATTCAGATTTTTGAGTAATGCTGTGTTGTTTCATGTAGTCACGTCATTTTACATTACATCATGTTGTTGGTCAGATGCAATGTAACTTTTTATGATGCATTGTAAATGACAAAACATGCTGCAATATGTTTTATATATATATATATTTTTTTTTTTTTGCTATGTGCCCCTGATAACATTGCTTTTTCTGTAGCGTGTTGTCGCCTGAGCAGCTTGGGAGAAACCAGATGGGCTGTGAGGGGAATATGAGCAATTCTGTCTTGCCCAAACTGCAAATGTGACAACATACTGTTAAGAAAGGAGACAGTGAGGTGCATGTGTTAGTATATCATAAAGCACCCACAGATGTCCCAACATTTTTACAAAAATAACCCTGCTAAATTAAAAATAATAAAAATACAGAATCTCTTCCCATCTGAGCGATAATAGGTATGTCCACTATTATTGCTGTACAAAGATGAGGTCTGAGTATTTTAAGCTAGTTAAGCAATCTGATTGGCTCAGGCTCCATGGGTGCTTTGTGATAAATATTACTAGTCTCATCCAGAAAAAAACAAGTACTATGTTTTACAGTTTATCTTTCTAAATTAATTCTATAATCCCAAATCTGCTATAATATTTTAATATTTTACATAGCACTTTTCATCTCAAAGGATTCTGAACTACCTTATAAACTACCAGTACATCCAGAAGGCTGTTCACCCACCACTGAAAAGCAGCCACCTCTGAGATGAAACATAGAAGCTGTTTAACAGAGCACAGCAGTACTACATGACTGATGCCATATCTAGTTTAAACTTTAGGGAAAACCCAGATAAGCAGAATTTAGCTATACAAATTGGGGGCTTTGGTCATTGGAAGTTGCATTGGGTGATTTCCTTTTGTGAATGGAGTTTCTAATATCAACTACGTGTGAGCATTCTTCTTCATAGCTAAAAAAAAATATGCCAGCTGTATGGAAGATCAGAATAGTGTTTATAGTCTGTTCAATCATTATACCCAGAGTGCGTGAATTTCCTTGAAATCGAAAGCATTATTACTCTTTGGCATGCCATTTACAGGGTCTGATTCTCCACTCCATGACACCAGTGTCACACTTGTGTAAAACCAGTATAATGTAATGGTGAATCAGGCCTCTATTGTTCAGTGGACTTTCTATAGCTGCATATTTAGGTCATGGTTTAGCTAATAATGCAAAGGATGAAAACATTTGAACTATGAGACTAACATTTTTTATTCATATACTTATGATTTGCTGAGACATATATTCACTACGGAATTACTTGATTTTTATCTGCCACCCATTTCAGTAGTATATTTCAGCTGTGCCGTTGGAACAGTTTTTATAGTGGGAGTGCTGAGAGCCATTGAGCAAAACTGTAAACCCTGTCTATGATGGAAACCACTTTAAGCCAGGAGGTGCTGCTGCTAGTTCCAGCACCCCTGCATTTCAGGTATTACAAGCCAAAGCCAATGAGTTACGTTTGAAGGCATTTGCAGATGACTGTGTTCTCATCCTGGAGGGACCCCATATAACGTTCACTAATTTCATATGAAATCTGCAAGTTTCACAACTCTTCTCTCTACCACAAGAAGACCCACATCTTCTCCTTCACCAGTTTAGGACCTATCCTATCTTTTTCCCACCATTAAACCTCACATCTTCAACTAGAATCATGAATGGTTAGGAGGTGTTGATAAATTGTATAGTCAATTGCTTGACCACACTTTAGTTTCTTATGAAATATATTTAGGAGACCAAATAACCACTGTCAGGTTTATTAATATGGTACAGGTAAAAGGTACTACACCATACCAGGCTCTGAGAGGAGCTGCCCTGCACAGCGATGTTATATTCGTCTTACACAGAAGGTTTGCTCCCCATGTTGCACATTTCAGCTGGTATTATTTGTATGATGATTTTACAAGGTACACATCTCTTTACGTGTCACTGTAATCCAACCCATCAGTTGTCCCAGTTCCCTAACTTGTTGTTCTGTTCCTTCCTTATCTTTGTTTTGGATACTAGCATTCCAGGAACTGGTTCATGAAGTTACTTCCCTAACTGGGATTATGATATAGGACAGTTTAGGCTATATCACTGTTACAATATTTGTGCTTAATGTTATTGGTGCTTAATACATATTAATATGCATATATAAATAAATATATATGAAACGGATAATACATATTATTAATATGATATACATTTATATGCTATCCAGCATTTATTAGTCATCAGCGAGCGATAGCTATAAATGTATGGTCCTTGAGTTATCCAAATTATAGGGCATTGTGCTATAGTATCATAAAAGGCTATAGCTAAGGCTATTGAACATTATAGTACAATCAAGGTAATTTTTTTAACCTCTGGGCTGTAACATGCTACAGTGTAACTTCAGAAAAATTGTCAAAATATGCTTTATAATGCCCTTGGATTTGTTCTTCACTCTCCTGAGGTAATCCCATGGAAGAAGTGCTATTAGCCACCATCCATTTGTCAACATGGAGTTTGTTTTCTGTTTCACTTCACAGACATTTGTTCTGCATTGTGGATGCCATGCATACGCTAACATACTTTAGTGATCCATGGCAGCATCTCTTTCTCCCTATGGTAAAAAGTGGTTCCTTTTCTTAAATGCCCTCATAGTCTATACCTATGTTTGCTTGCTTCAGCCTGTTGTTTATTGCCTGTTTATATGGTATGTTGCCTTTTTGTGTAAACTACTGCCGACCTGCATGAGTATAATGGACGGTTACTTCAAGATATCATGCAACCACTCTTGTAGTAACAAGAAATAGTTTCAGAAACCAACAGCTCAACAAGATATATAAGTTAAGGATAAAGTCTCTCAATAAATTCTATTTTTCTGATGAACCGTGAGAATAACATATGAATGATGTTAAGTAAAAAAAAGTGCGTTCTATTTATGCAGATAAATATTTGCATCGCTGACTCATAGATGTTAGAAATTACAACAACATATTAGTTCACCTAGTCCATTCCACTATCTATACAGGATTACTGCATACAATATATTTTGTAGTGAAGTCTTAGTTATAACTGTCCCTCCAGTTGTAAGACAGAGCTTATAACTGTGTCCAATTATATAGAAATTTGAACAGTTTTTAAAAAGGAATGTCCCAAGAAAAATATTGTACTTGAAAATCATTTTGCATCAATTTCTCCTTTTAAATATTCTAATACAAGGTATGGCACTGAATCAGCTGGCATATGAATAAAAGTAATTTTCTAGTAGTAGAAATAGAATGTTCACCTAACACATTAAAAAAATGTTTTGTATCCTATCTCATAGTTTGCCAATAAGAATAGTGTGGCCACATTAATTTTTTATTTTCACAAGTGAAGGTAATTTGCATTTGTGTCCTATTGATACCTGTACGTACCAGATCCTCAACTGGCTTAAATTGCAATAGCTCCACTTGAAGTCAGAGCTGCTACTCTGCTTTACACCAGCTGAGGATCTGATCCATAACACCTTATATTCATGTAGTGCCTGATTTAAAGCCCACTGAAGTCAATGGCTTTGGATCAGGCCTATAGCACATTTCATCCTAAAGAATCCTAAAGCACTTTACAAACTGATGCTGCTGGCCTTACTACTGAAAATCGGTTGGACTAGTCACATTAGTAAAGCCAGTGACATTTAGCACTAAACTGTAAGAATCACTTCACTCACATGCAGCCATCTATGAGTGGCAGAACCAGACAAGTGTCTTGAGCATAAGGAATGTTGAATATATTTAAATTTGGGAGAAAAAACATCCCAGAATAAACAAGTGTTCGAAACTCCCCAAAACTCCCATAATTCTTCTAAGCAGAAGGTTGTATTCTCCCTTCTCTGTGTGCTACTATATTATACATTTGTGTTAATTTCTTTTCCTGTATTTGTATGGTGTCTAATACAATGGGGCCCTAATCCCCACAAGAGCCTTTGGTTGCACTACCACAACAAGAATACTCCTCTTCCACCTATGTAAATACATCATTAGGCTCCAAAATTGTTAGCTATTGCAAGAGGTGAGGGTTGCAATTGCTGGGGTTGGTGGGATAAGAAAGTAGTAGTCTTTCAGACAATTGCAACAAGCAATACAAAAAGAGGAGAGGGTGATTCTGTATTTTAGAAGTGATTTCTAATGCTTCCAGTGAATGTAATGTCCTCACTACCCACAAGTGAGCTAGCTGTCTGCAAATAGACAGCATGGTCACATACCTTGTATCTGGTTTTAGTTCATTTTTTTTCTTCGAGTTTTCACAGGTTCATATGTACAAATAATAATAATATCTTCGCTCTGAGACTGTGTACTTCTTCTCATCCCAAAGCAGACTAAGTAGATTTAATTTTTCACAAAAGGACATCACTTTTAAAGTGTGCGGGGAAAATTTATCAAAATATTAATTAGACTTTCCTTTTGTTTTGCTAGTTTGCATTAGACAGATGGAATTCTGATCTTTAACAGCACCATGACTCATGAAACTGCTTGTGTACTAAAATGCCATTATTAACACAACAGTAGTTTTCAGCAGTTGGTAATTATTGGCATAATTAAACATTTATCAAGAAACAAGTATTTATCATTCATTAAACTTTCATTAAAAATCCATCTTAGCACAAGCTAGATTAGCCAGCGATTTTCAAGTAATAACTTCTTAACTTCTGGCAGTAATGTAGCACATTTTTATAATGAAGAAAGTTGTACACAAGGTAATGTTCCAGGAATTGTGAACAGTTATAGGATTTCACATTCGGGAGGGGGTTTCTTTTCTTTTTTTTCATGTATTGTTTTGTAAGATTTGTACTAGAAGTAGGGAAGTGTTTGGCTATATTCTTTGAGGTTTACCAAGTTTGGCACTTTTTTAGCCTCATATCTGTTGCCCTTGGCAGTGAAAGCTCATGCTAAGTATGCTTCATAACTGCATTTACGTAACTTAATTTCCCCAAAGCGTGAAGTGTTTACACTGATTGGGACATCGATATTTACTTTTTTGAATAGAGTTTCTAATATTGCCCTCATTAAGTATTACCATCGGATGAAAGTCTTATGGCTTGTCTGTGGCGTGGCAATGTGCATTAGGGGGGTGTGATTTCAATCAAAACCAAACAAGTTGTGGATACTGTTCTGATCTTCCATATTGTCTGCATTACTGAGATAGATTTTTTTGCAAAATAAAACAGTAAGTGGTGTAGCGAATTTTTTTCTTTTAAATGATGAGACATAATCATAGAATCATAGAATATCAGGGTTGGAAGGGACCTCAGGAGGTCATCTAGTCCCACCCCCTGCTCAAAGCAGGACCAATCCCCAACTGAATCATCCCAGCCAGGGCTTTGTCAAGCCTGACCTTGAAAACCTCTAAGGAAGGCCAGTGGGAGCCACGATCGGCCGAACCTGCAGATGCAGCAGGTAAACAAACTGGCCCGGCCCGCCAGGGGCTTTCTCTGCACAAGTGGTGGCCCTAGTTTGAGAACCACTGGTCTACACGGCACAACCATGTGCAGTAGATGGGTGCGAATTCTAATGCACCCCAATGTATTGTACACTAGTTGGCCCGTGTAGACGCTGCTGGCATGCACTGAAAGCTTCCTATCGTACGTTAACATAGTGCTTCAGGGAACTTTTAGTGTACACTGGCAGGGTCTACACAGGCCAGTTAGTGCACAACATGTTGGTGTGCTTTAGAATGTACACCCATCTACTGAGTGGTGGTGTGCTGTGTGGACAAACCCTTAGACTAAGTATTTGGAATTGGGATATCTTAGGATCTGCTTTGTGTAATATTTTTTTACTTTGTTTCTTTTTGCTAGGAAGAAAAATACTCATTTTTCGTCATTTAAAAGAGAAAAATTCATTACACCACTTAGTGTTTTGTTTTTTATTGTGCAAAAAAAAAATCTCAGTAATGCAAGCTGGAGGATCAGAATAGTGTCCAGTCTGTCCAGTTTTGATTGATTTTGTTTAGATTACAGGCTAATTACTTTTCTCATATTCAGTAAAAAAAAAAAAAAGACAATTAAAATAATTAGTGGGAAATTCAACATGGTGAGAAATAAATTTACCTGATGCCCTGTCATTCTCTCTCATCCTAGTGCTCCCTTTTTAATGCTTTTAAAGGTCTTGGTTGTTTCTTTTTATCATCTTTCTAGTCTATCAAACTAACTAAATTCCTTTATTCCAGTAGTAGTTGGCTTCTTAATCTTGAAGCCATTGATTGGCTATTTTACCTTCCAGTCTCTTGCTTCCTCCCCTGCTTACACTTCGGTGTGTTCTGCTATGGTAGGTTGTACTACATAACCCCTCCTACACAATCACTGTTCTCCGCTAAGTACCAATTTGGAAAGGTTAATAGAGGTTTAAAATAGTATATGTGGTTGTCTAGTCTGTGCTGGGGAAAAAGCAGTATTCGGTAAGTAAGACTGCCTCAGAAAGCTCCTTCACATACATATTCGTGCTTCACATCTTAGCCCATATTCAGCAACTTTGTTCGTGTTTTCTCTTGGGCAAAAAATTTACTGTATCAGTGCTTTTATGTCACAAGAATGAATTGAATTCGTACCCTTTAGTGCAAACAACAATAGACAGAGTGGTAACCTAGTGGAAAACAAATAGACGCCCCGTCCCTTTTGGGGATTCAGAGAGGTTCAGAAAGATGGAGCTGACGGTAGAGAGGTGGCAGATAAAAACAGGCCGAAGCAGGAAAGACTCCTGCGGTCATTTATTACCATGCCATCTTCATAGTGTTTGCTGAACCAAGGTGCAGAGTAATGATTCAGACAAATGATGTTAATAATAATAGCTGGCCCTTTGGCAAAAATGGAATACCTAGTATTGCAGCATGAGACCTAATCAGATTCTCCAAAACTTGCTTCAAAAGGATAGAATTTTCTACCTTCAGTTTTTCTGTCAATTGATTCCCCATGGATATGTCATCTTTAAAAGAAACAAGGCAAATAAGCAGTTGTTTTGCAAGAAAGGAGACAAAGATTTTAAACTTTATTATATTTTATGCATATAGCAAAATGATAGGAATAAAGTATTATAGTCATTCTTTAGTTATCAATGTCCTTTGATATAAAGAATTCTGACTACTAGAAATATCATGTATCTGATATTTTTAGTAATCAGTGGTTACAGCATAGTAAGAAACTTTCTGGGCTTTTATTATGTATTTTTTTAACTTACTCAATATTGGATTCTGTTCATATGTTTATATACAGTGTGCATATTGGCATGTATGTGTTACGCGGGAGGGGGGCAGGAGAGAGAGTAATAATCTTGTGCAGAGAAATACCATAAGTGAAAGCCACAGAAATAAGGTATTTAACAAACATTTGTTGCTAATGCTGTTGACCTGGTTAATTATTTTGATCCCTTGTTACATATTTGTACATAAATTCACCAGAAGAATTTACGAAATGGTTTTATTTTGTCTGGCAAATTATAATGTTATTTCATTTAAAATCATACCTGTATATTTGAGGAACATAGGATGCAATTATTTTTGTAATAGCTGCAGTTCCATTAACAACATAGCCAGCATCTGTTTTACTCTAAACATCATCAGACTTATTAATTAGGTACATTTTGGCATCAATTTATCACACATGCTTTGACACTTTAGATACTTGAAGCATAACCCGTAATGCAAAAATAAATAAATAAATATGATTTGGAGTCACTGTTATACATCATCTGTAGGGGACAATTATGTTGGCATGTGGGAGGTTAATGTACACATTTTAGTTTCCTTTGCTTGATTTGCTGTTTTCTTCTTCATAACTCTAGGTAAACAGTTTATGCTGCCATTTAATGCACAGGTTAAGTGTAGTTGTAGGCTATTATACATCATTAGAGTAAGTAATATTCAGCCGTGGAAGAAAGATGGAAGGTTTTCACTTGTAGCCACTTGGACATTTCATTTTTCATCCAGTATGCCATTGCAAAAATTAGTTGTGGCAGGCCTTTTATAATTTATAGCCCGGTACTCTGAAATTAAGCAATGAATCACACCATTTTGGCTGATTAGAGTTAATGCGTTTTTCTGATGACATATTTTGTAAAACAATGCAGTTTATTCTAAACTTTGCCTTATCAGACCTAGTCATTTCTCACTTAAACCTGGGCAACGGATTGTACCACGTACAGTGCACTCTATTACTAGGCATTCTTTCTTCCATCATATATTAGTTGTCTTCTAGGATAAAGAAATGGCCTTCTGTCACTCTTGCACCTTTTTCATTACAAAACACCTCCCATCATCCAGCCAAACAATTCAGAAACAAAACATAGAGTAAAGTGATTCAATGCAGCTTGACTGAAGGTGCAGTACGTAATGATCGAGTGAGTAGAGACCATTGGATTGTGCCTCAAGCCTAACATTCTATATCTGGTCAATAACAAATTTATTACTAATCAAATCCAATAAATAGAAAGCAGCATACATTTATTTTTATTTGGCAGCTAGCAGGTCATAGAATAATAATAAAAAAGGTAAGTCAGAAACTGCCATACAGAAGAATATACTGTAGCTGATGTGTGCTGCACTTAAAAGCTGCTGTACATTACAACTAGACAGCTGGTCCCAATGAAACCTTGTTGTGTATGTCTGATTACCAGTGGGCATTGTATCCCACTTGCCTGTGGAATATATTAAGAATGCCAGTTCTTGAGTTCTGAGAATTCTGTGAGCTGAGATATTTTGTGATAGGGAGAGATATCACACTAGAATGGGATCTATAGGTATTAGTGTCAAGAAGAAGAATGTCTTGCTTGCCCTTTCTCCTGAGTTATTGCATGGGTTATACGAAGACTGGGGTGAGTTAATAGAAAACAAAGAAAACTAAAGGGGGGGAAATCAACAACATAACTGAGATATGTGAATATTACTGTTGCCAAAAATAGTGTATGACTGTTTTCTCCCCTTCAACCCCACGCTCCCCACCCCCCAACCACTAACATGCGTAAAAGCACATGACATAATCATTGCAGGCATCTTACAGCATGTAAAATTGAGATGGATAAATAGTGCATAGCTAATGTAAAGCTGACATTCACCAGCCAGCAAAAAAAATAATAAAAAGGAATTTTAGCAAAAACTTTTTGATGTTGCAGTTCATTACATGGATACATTATGGATTAGATGGTGGGGACCAGAGACATATAGTAACTAAAATGAGTGGGCATGTTTAATTACATTTAGAGTACACTTCACATAAGTTGAAAACAATGGAATGCACACATTTATTTGTCGAAGCCAGTGTAGTCTTCATATTATTGTAAGGTTTCAGCTGATATGGGGGAAAAACAATTTGCAACATGTAGAGGAAAAAAGAAACACACCTGCGGGAATCTGATCTACCTTTTTCACACCCAGGATAGGGGGAAATGATTTATTATCTGTCCCTTGAATTTTTCTGAGCGTTCTGTCTAAACTTTAAAAGTAGATTACATTTGCGATTAAACCTTAACAAATGTTGTTTTAACTAGACTGCAATATATGTTATTGACAACAAGCTTTTTTTTTCCCTCTGAAAATAACATTGGTGCTTAGGCATGCAATTTACAAAAATGACAAGAAGGGGTGGTACTTTTCCCAAGGTGAATGCGAGTTGACTGATTAGCTGGTATTTTAACTTAGATTCTTGCAAATTACAGACATAAGAAACCCTGCAATTTATATGTACTTTAGAAGTGAAAGCTTTAATCCCATGATTCATGAAAGTAAAGTGGTAATAATTTAAGTACCATATTTTATTTATCCCTCTGAGTTGTCAGCTGATACCAGAAGTATTTTCACTATTTTTGGGTTGCTGCCTTTGGCCACCTAATTGCTTCTTAGGAAGTAAGAGGGAAATTGCTTATATAACTACATGGATTGTCTTTGGCAACGTCAAGCCAAGGCATCAATCAGTCCATCTGGGTAAAATCACAAGCTGACTCCGATATTGCTAAATATTTATACTGTCAAATACACACAGACATCCAGATGAAAAGAGGCATTCATTAGGAATTCTCCAGCTTGTCAGTTTAAAGATGTAGATTAGAGCAAAACCTCCCACTATGGTACTGAGTGCTCAGGAAAAGTCTATATTTAGCCATTCTGAGCAATAAATATCATCATATTGCCTCATTTAGGTAAATAGAGAATAAATATTGTCAAGATGATCTAGAGATAATGTAAACAGATCCCTGTTCAGAGTCTGTGTTACTAGGGTAAATACCAGGACATTGATGTGCTGCTGATGTTTTTTGGTTTAACCCTTTTTCTTAATCACATTCCCCTCCCCTTGTGATAACACTAAGATTTTGTTCCTCACAGATTAGGAGGAAAAGAAGAAAAACATTTTTTTTCAACAAAGGTGATTTCAAACGATAAGTTAATTATTACACTAATTAGTAGTTTTGCTTTAATATTTCCTTGGCATTGCTAACGGCGGCTGCTGTTGGAAAATAAAGATATCTGTACCAACACTGAGGTTCATTCCAGAGTTTAACATGGGAACTGACAAAGCCCATCAATCAGAAGAGAACATTGCAGCTCTAAGGTTAAGACATGATGTCGACAGTACACCAAGTTAAGACTCAGACTGGAATTTCTTTTATAGCACATTTTACTGAGATAAAATGAGGCATATTGTAAGAATATGCTATGAAAGATCTGAACCATGACAAAAATTAAGTTTCTGTCCTTGCTTCAAAGTGGGTGGTATACATCAACTATTTAAGAATAAAATTTGTTCACTGCACTGGATACACAAAGAAAGCTAGGTGTAGGAATTTGTACCTTTTTGAGAAGGCTCTTGCTCTTTTCCATACAATTGGTATCTTGGAAGTTACACAGAAGGCAAGTGGTAACCGACGTCAAAGTTTTAGTTAATTATCCTAGATGATTTTTGAGATTAATAATTACCATCTCTCTTTATAACTAAATATCCATAATTAATCAGCAAATTGTAATGTGAAGACTAATTAACTTCAAACTCAAATCTTAACCGAAAATCCATATTACTTTCCAACATCGTTAATTACTATAGTAATCAAAATTATCCCTCATGGGATTTGACATAAAGCTTTGTAGGTTTATAAACTAAGCTATTATCACAAAAAACATTTTGAAGGTAGCTTCAAATAGCATTATAGATAACTAAAGTATTTGGCTATTTAAGCAAGTTTTCATTTTCTCTGTATTACGTTATCAATAATCCATTCATTAAAGCTGGATAAGTAACTTCTATTTTTCCCTATAGTGTCTACACTGGGGGTTTTTTTCCTGTGAGGTTACTGCAGTGATTTCTGTCAAAAGGATACATTTTTCAGTGTGTTTTAAAAGATCCTACGCTTTTTTCTGTCTTTTTCAATAGTGCTAAGAGAGCTAGTTAGCTGTTTAAAAAATGAATTAGAAATAGTATGTATATTGGCATTATTCACAAAGAGAGAGAAAATGAGGCTTTGGACTGGAAGAAACAGAGAAATCTAGAACTGTTTGATCCATCAGTGTTAAATGGGAAAATAAGGACAAAAATAGGGCTGTTATGCCAAAAAACACTCCATACAAATCTTAGTTTAATTAGCATGGACATCACAACTGGAAAGATTTGAAATGGATTCACTTTAATTTTTAATCAACATGAAAGCCAATGGTACCATTGTAACAAAATGAAATCCCTTGGCTGTATTTCATTTAGAAAGTTAGGAGTTAAAATTGTGTCTAAAATCCACATTTCAATTATTTTATCACCAAGTACGCACATCCAATACTGTTCTTTTGTGTGGCAGCTGTAAAACTCCTAAGCAATTTTTACTGTCAAGAAAACTCTGAATAAATAGGGGCTGTTAACTTCGGCAGATATCTGAGGTTATTTGGTGGCAATCAAGAACTCACAGCACTTCAACTAATGGGTTATGATCAGAAACTGTTCCTAATAGCCAGCTAGACGGATCTGAATATGAAGATTTCTATAATTTTGTTGTCAGCTTGTGATGTACTCTAGTGCTAATTATTTGGAACAATTATGTTTTCCTAATAACAAAAGAAGAAGCAGTGAATTAAGCAGGCTTACCTTCAGATCTTTAGATAACAGTTTAAATGCACTTGCCATTAAGAAATAACATTTCTTTTTCCTGTATGGAACCCTAATTATTTAAGATGCTTGTCTTTTAAAATCTACTTCTTCTACTTCTTTTAAGCATGTTCAGTGTGTCAGTTTACACTGACGACTTCAGTAACTAGTATTTTCTCAGTCTTAGGTTTATGCCTGTACCTCCCATAGACTGCTTACTTCATTTGGTTATTCAAAAACCATAATTAGTGCAGTAATTAACATGTGGCTCCTTCAAAGGAAGACTGCTAGAATCATGGGACGTCTCTCATCATTCTTACTGATGTATGGATGATAAAGAGACTTAGGTTGAGGTGACAACAGGATTTGTATTATTGCACATTAACTGAGCTGCAGGGAAATTCAGACAGGACCTTGGTCCACAGAGTCTTTCCTTTTGAAAAAAGTAATTATCCACACTGTTTCTATAATGCAACTAGGTGTTATCCCGCATTTGCAGCTGTCAAATCATTTGTTTTAAAACGTTTTTTATGTCTTATGAATACTTGAAAGTTTTGAGTTTTGCACATTATCTCTTAACCAATTACAGAAATGAGGTGCCAAGATGTTAAAAAAAGATATAATCCAGAGAACCATAACAGAGAGATTCTTTCTTGACAACTGATTTCAGACAATTTGCTGGTAATTTTGGGTTGACGCAGTTTACAGTCTTAAAATTACAGTAATAAAGAAAAGGGCCAATTTTATTCAATTCCCTAGAGGATTTTTTTTAATTTCAGTTTTCAAATAAGCTGAATCTGTTGCGTTTTCAAGCCAGAGTAAGCAAGTTGTTCTGCATTTGAATCGGGGTGTGCCTGACATAAAAGGAAACTAATGTGTTTCTGTTATGCCTATAGCTGATGTCTTCAGCTTCAATATACAATAATTTAAATTGGCACATTATAGAAATTCATGTTCTTTCATTTGGGCTTTAACTTTCCATAACTAGTGGTTCTGTTTTCCACACTGTTTCACTCACTGACATATGCCAGAAAAATTTCATATTTTAACCTACAGGCTGTCCTTGGGAAATGGTCTCTATACGTAGGGTATGACTTTATTTGCTAAAGAGGTCATTTGAAAAAGCCCTTAGGGTGCTGCTGACCTTTTGTCCCTCAAACTAGTAGGGGGGAAATATAAAAAGGAACTACACAATAATCCCTCGTAGACAGGTGACCTTAAACCAATTCTATACTGTAAGGTTTGTTTCCATTTAAACTCAAAATAGACCAAGAAAAAGCAGATTACAGGTCTTAATCTGTAACCTGGACTGTGTGAAAGATTACAGCACAATTATTTTACTGTAAATGAAGGTTTAATATATACAGGCTTTATTGAAATGCAGATTTTCTAGTATGGCCATTTAATTTAATTTAGTGTTAAAATATGTAGATTGTCCGAGTCATAGGTACGAACAAAAAAAAGTTCTAGATTAAAGTAAATTAGCACAGCTCCCTTTACTTCAGTTAAATTATGCTGATTTGCAAGAGTTGAAGATCTAGCCCTAGTTATTAATACCCCAAATTTGCAAATACTCGTGTGTAATTTTGTGAAAGCAAGCAGACCCACTGACTGAATAGCACTATTCAGATATGTATGATTACCTATGTATGTGAATATTTGCAGGATCAAGTCCTAAAATACAATGCTGAAAATTCCTTCTAGACAGATGTCACCTTTAAAAAGCTAATTTGTCTGTCCTACTAAGAGTTTTCTATTGATTGATGTAGCAGATATAATTGAGCAGCTACACCACAAGATGTGGTTATCATAGGATAATCATACCCTCTATACCGTATCCATTATGAGTTATTCCTACAGTAACTAAGAAGCCTCTTTTTCTATATTGTTGTACAAATAGAACCTCTCGGCCAATCAGAATAAAGAGCTACTGGACTGTTCTTCCAAACACCATCAGCATAGACAGTAGATACTATTAAATATTTACTAATCTCTTTAGACACTGCTTATCAGTAGAAATACGCTATGTAGCCTTCAAAATCCCATTATAATTTATGAGTAGCAGTTTTGAACATACGTCAAGGTAGCATCTCATAATTCAGAGGTGTGACATCACTGAGCACTGTTAATAATGGGTGTTATGTCATACCCATGAATGATTAGTTTTTCAGAGTTTTTAAATTACTTTTTAATTTAAGCCATTCTGGCAGAATTTTGAACAAACTTCGATGGCAGTGTGTTCTGAATGAAGCTGCTCTGGCAACATTCAGAAAAAGCATGCACTCTGGTGGGTAAAGGAAAATGTTTCAACCGTTCCTCGTGCCCAGTGGTCTAAAGGGAGGTTAAAGGAAACAGTTTCTGCCAACTGCTGCAGGCAGTTAGTTACAGCTTTCCCTTTCTGCATCTAGGGAGGAGCTGTAAAAATTGTGGTCAGATCCATATATTATATAAAAGAGAAGAAAAAAAGAAGTAAAAACAAGGCCATAATGGCCTGAAGGGTTATCATGATGTCATCAAATTAATCTTAGGCAGATAACGAAAAGACACTATTTAAAAATATATATATTGGGTCTTGACGCAACTGGTAAAGTAAATAGAAAGTAAAAAGAATTTTATATGACAACAATTAACCTCTATTTATTAAGAAAAGGTACTAAATGACAGTCATGTAATCAACACTCCCAAATTATTCACAAAAACATCCTATTGGGAGTGTTGATTACGTATTCAATGACAAAATCCAAATGGCAAAAGAATAATAATTTTAAATGTAGCTTAATCTTTCCCACCGGCAAATATTAGGTTAAGTCAGGTGTAAACCTCTTCTGCTCTGTAAACACATTGGACTTCACCTCATTATTTATATTTACAGAACACACACATTCTCTTATACTTTTACCCTGTGTTGGGGTTATCACCAAAATATTCTCTCTTCTACAGATGGTTTCTGTAAATGTTATATAACATTTGTTGTACCTTTGTGTGGCAAATAAAATCTAGTGTATGTAAACCAATTATTTAACCAAATTACTTTGATCATTGGAAACTGACAATTAGTGTTATAGCATCTTAACAGTGAAATCCACACACTAGAGCAGTCTGATATTCTACACTGCAATATAAGTGAATGGAGTGAATTTATTTTCTGTAGCAAGCAGAGAGAGAAAGAGGCAGAGGATGAGTAAAGTCCAAGTTGATCAACTATTTTCTTACTCTGTGTTTGTTCAGCATGTTATACATTAATTGTTTAATTTTTCTAATTGATAGTTAATGTATTGTGACAGCTCTCTTGACAGAGCCCTGGATGACTAATGTCAGTTCTTAGAAAGTATGCACAGGGGAACCAGTTGATCAGTTAATCAATGACTCTGTTAGACACTTGCCAAACTACCAGCTGTAATTTTGATCACTGATTGGTGTTTATCAAGTGCAAGTTGGTCTGGTTACCTGTAATGGATTGTATAATTTACTTTTTCTTCTTCTAACACACACACTGTAGGGAAAAAATTAAGGCACATACAAGTGCACCCACATGATAGGTTTATTTTCAAAGCTTAAACATGTCAGTACTTCTAAGAAATAGCTGTGAGCTGGAAGAGCATTCTGGGTATTGTCATGCAAATGAGAGCACCAAACATACCACTTTGCTTCAAAATTGCACTGCAGTGACAAAAATCTTTTAAAACAGGAACAGGATTTATCCAGGCTAAATGGGCAAGCCCTGAACAAGCTGTCTCTGTTTTCAAAGATGGGTGCTTGTATATAAAGTCCTAAGTCCACATTTCAGTGTTCAAATTGGCATTTAGTACATTTATGCATCTAAATGCCAATGTGAGCATTCAAAAGCAGGATTAGGATATTCCATTAAACTTGAAAATTGACCTTATTATGTCTTCCTATATTTTTCTACAGTATTTGCCACAATGGGTCCCAGATCTGGGAGTGGTGGGTATTCATCACCTCTGAAAATCAGGTCCCTCTTATATTTTTATTTATTTCAATGTAAATACAGTAGTAAAAAAAAATGCATGCCTCTGCAAGGCTCTAGGCACCCTAACACTCAATTAACATTACAGCAACCCCCACCGCAGGAACATTCAACAATCAGTCAGACAGGAACTCAGCCAACCAGCCATGAGCAAAAAAGCACTTTTCAACTCCTTCATTGTTCCATGAAATTCAATACTCTCAACCCTCTCCAAAAACCCCACCAAAGAGATGTATTTTGCTGCATGTCCCAAAGGTCATCAAACTCAGGCTATTTTGGACCAAGTTGGGAAATAAGTTCCAGAGTGCTGGAGTCCTCATAGAACATACCTGGCAGCAGCCCCCACTCTTTCATAAGGAACTTGAACACCTCTGCTGATTGTAGCATTAACTATGGCCTGGGAAGAGAGGCGGTCCCTCAGGTGGGCCAGTCACAAAGTTATTTAGGGCTTTGTAGGTCATAACCAAGACGTTAAATGCCACACACAGACCAATGGGCAGCCAGCACAGATCCCAGAGTACTCGTGTCTTGTGCAGCCTACGAGATGCCTTGCTCAGTAAGTGAGCTGCTGTATTCTGAACTAGCTTCCATGTGAAATCCTGCCCCACTGAAGTCAAGGGGAGTTTTGCCAATGACTTTAGTGCTGCCAGGATTTTACCTTCAGTCTCTGAATAGTGTAGTCCCACATAGAGTGCATTGCAATATTCTGATCTTGAGGGTACAAAGCATGGATAACAGTGGCAAGGTCTGCATCCAAAAGGGAAGTACACACCCACCTAGCCAGACAAGTATGGTAAAAGGCTGACTGGGTCACTGCTGTAATATGATTGTCAAACAGCAGCTGGAGATCTAAAATCACCCCTCAGTTGCCAACTCTGATAACTGATGGCAGATGTACTCCTTCAGTCAAAGAGGCTGATATTACCTCCGCCGTATCTTCCAGCTGCTTCCCCCAACCTACTTATTGTCACTTCAATCATGTCTGGGTAGAGCTTGAGCCATCTCAGGCTCATTCATGACCCAATCTTGACTAGACATTGGCTGAGGTACTGAACCACATTGTGTTAGTTAGGGCTGGTCTACACAGTGCTAGTAAAGATGCTAGAGGGGTGTGATTTTAAAGCTCTTTAGCGTGTTGTGCTCTAACTGACCAGTGTAGACCCTGCTGGTGTAAACTCAAAGGTACCCAATTAATGTGACCGTAGTCTTACAGGTATGGTTGCCTACAGGTGAACTAGGTACTTTTAGATTATGCCAGCAGGGGCTACACAGGGCAATGAAAGCACAACCATTAGAGCACTTTACAAATCATACTCCTCTGGTGTGCTTTGCCGCGCCATGTAGACAAGCCCTCAAATGCCCAATAGGGGCTTAAATATGGATTTATGTACCTAACTTTAGGCATTCACATTTGAAAATTTTGGCCTAAACATTTGAGAGATAGAAGGGCTTAGCACACAAGGGTCCTCTCACTCTGGGTTTGTGTGAGAGTAACCATCCCTTCGGCCAAGGAAAGTTGAATGTGGCCACCTTGGGAGCTCATGAAGCCCATTCTTCAGTTGGCTAGAGGGAGTTACACAACCTGATGTGTTTCCTTTATAGTGTTCCCACCATCTGCTGGGCATGTAAGGATATGTCTACACTGCAATTTAATGCCTCTGGCTGGCCTGTATCAGCTGACTCGGGCTACGGGGTTGTTTAATTGCAGAGTAGGTGTTTCGGCTCAGGCTGGAGCCCAGGCTCTCCCAAACTTTTGTAGCAGTCATTCAAATGAAAATTAGGCAAATTCATCTCCTTTTATTTCACATACTGTATATACACAAATTGGGGCAGATCATGCTGCATCAAAGAACTTCTTAAACTGCATTGATTGGGTAGCTATATAGTGCATTATTAGCAATACATACATAAATGAGGAATGAAGTATTGTTTTCAGTCTGATCACTGACAGGAATTTAATGCACAGATATGACTGAAAACATCCATGCTAGAATTACGTCATTTGACTGAAAATGAAAATTTGTTCATTGTAATTGGATAATGGGGGTTATGGGGAGAACCATCAATATATATATTATTTAGATACAACTCCAGGCATCCAATTTATCAGACAGAACATATTTCAATTCATTTTGCCGGCTCAGTTTGGGACAGTCACAGAAATAATTGGCAATCCATTGCCCTGCTGCACTTAAACCCCTTGTCTGAAAACATGATGCAAAGTGAAGGTGGTTGAGGTTTCATAAAAATGAAGCATGCAGTGTGACAGACCCATCTGTGCCAGCTTTATAAAACAAAGTGCCCAATTTTATCATCATTGCCTTTTGTTCTGTACAGTGCTATTCATGTGATTGTTTTATGAATGCTTGCTGGTAGAGTCTGTAAACCTCACTTTATCTAACTGCTTCATCTACTGTGCTCCATGTTCTCAGCGGTTCTTGCTTACCCCTCCCCCCCCCCACACACACACACACTCCCACCCTGCCTTTTTTTATACCCAACTCTTCTCCCCAAAAATTTCGACTTAGAACCCCATAGCAAGATTACAGAGTTCTGGGCTCAAAGACTGAAGTGATTTGTTTTTGAATTACAGATCAAAAGTAAACTGCAAAGAAGCATTTAATCAGGTAGAAGAAGCAAGGGTATGGCTTGTTTAATTCCCAGAACCTGTAATGATTTTATTGTATTGGTGTCAGTTTTCATTATTTTCATGAATGGATATTCCCTGATTAATGCACAATATTTGCATCTGATGAGCCAAGTTTAAACATGGTTTGTTTGAATGTTTTGTGAATTTGCATTCAAATTCATCAGAAGTAATTTTATTTGAAATCACACAGGTCTAAATGCAATTGTTGTAAATCCATTTGGGTTGAAATTCCAGGATCAGCCCATTAATCTACAGATCTACAGTATAATTTTTGTTGTTTTGAGGTGGGGGAAGGTTGAAGGGAGTGGTGTTTTTTGTGGTAAATTGGCCAGAGCATCCAAGCATAGGCTTTTCATTATAGAAACAACCCTATGAAGGGAGAATACCAAGGGAGGTTGGCCATAGCTTGAGTGTGTCTGCTGATCACAGCCGTGGTAGTATTGAAGGGGGGAAAGGCAGCGTCTCAAGTAACCAGGTCTCAAACCATTTACGGCTGTATAGGTTAAAATCAGCAGCTTAAATTCTACCTGTGAATTACCAGGTAGTCCATGCAGATCATTGAGCAGCACTGTTACATGCTCTCTTGGTATGTAACTCCACTTGACAAGCGAACAGCCAGATTCTGTATTAACTGCAATTTCTGATGGTCTCACATCCAGAAGCAACTGCATAGGAATATTTGGTGGGAAGAGCGGAGGAAGGATATTACAGCCAATAGTGCTCCTCATTCCAGGATTCTCAGTGCCTGCAGAGTGTTATATATGGACTTCTTTTGGTGCTTACAGGACCATATTCATTTCCATAAAGGTCAATACATTGAACAGAGTAAATTACCTTAACATCTTTCATTTGGCATCATAGTAAGCAGCGCAGTTACCTAATTTGAAGGTGCAAATACCCAGTCTTGTGAGTGCAAAATTAGAGGAGGCTTTTGACACTTTGGCCCCTTACCATACTTGACTGACATGACATTTTCCACATTGCTACATACTCCTCTTAAATGTAGCAGTATACGTGACACAGGGATATTTTTATTGGACACATTCACATTACTAAATAAGTCTGTGTAATTTACCTTAACCCTTTTAAAAAGAATAAGCCTTTAATCATTACTTAGAATTGATGGTATTTCACATGGAATTGAATGGATGTATTTACAGTGTATTCATGCAGTCACTCCACATGCTTAAGGCCAGGTTCTCTAGTCTGGATAAGCTGTACTTGGCTCAAGGCAAAAGTTACTTTATGCCACCTTTGTGGTTGCCTCATTCTGTAACCAGTCAGGGCTGGCCTATCTCCTTGCTTAAGTTAACGGCCTCAGCCACCAGTTTGATATGCCCCAGGCTGCGTACTCTCTGAGGCCCCAATTCAGTAAATAATTAAACCCCTGTTTCGCTATCAATGTAAGCATATACTTAAGTCCCATTGAAATCAGTGGGACTTAAGCACAGGCCTAAAGTTAAGCCCTTTCTTAAGTGCTTTGTCTGAAAAGGGATGGGCTGCTGAATTGAGGCCTGAAAGTCTTTACCATCTGACGTGGTGGACTTGGACCATTTTCTTAGTCAACTTGTGTCCACCTCACAAAATTTGGTAGTCATACAGATGGTGTGAGTGGACACATTGGGTATTGCATTCTGAGCAGAGATGCCAACATTACCTTTTTCATTCAGGCATATCTGAACATTGAACTACTCTCTCTTCATAAAAACAGAATTGGGTCATTGGAAGGACATTACCGGGAAAAATGCATGGATGCTGCTGATGCTCTACTTGTCCAGTGGATAACTGGAGTACTTCAGTTTCTAGGGCTGACAATCTGGCTCCTTTGGGAAAGGATGGTCTTATGGTTAAGACACTGGACTGGGACTCGGTAGCCCTGGTTCTCCTGTCTCTAATACTTCCTGTGTGGCTGTGGGAAAATCAATTGGGCAAGACACCCTTTCTATATCTCAGTTCCCCATCTGTAAAAGGAGGATAATGTTACTTTCATATCTGACAGGATATTGACTGGGAATTGCACTGATAGTGTGGTGAAAGGGGCCATATAACTAGATAGATAAATACCACTATTTTTTTTAAATGCACAGCTTTTAGTTGCAAGTGCATGTGATCAGCCCCTCTGAAAAGCAGGCCAGGTGTTTTTAGATGCCTAAATGTGTATTTAGGAGCCTCATTTTAGGGACATGGGTATTAACATTTTAGCATAAAACTATATTCTGTTGTGAGAGCAACAGCTGGGCACAGTGAAGTGTTAGAGATAAAATTACTAGACTTAAAACTGGATTTCCTTGGACTTTTCATCTTAGGTTACCAGTACAGTCTAAGTTACTTCTGTGTAAATTCCTTTTTACTTTTTATAAAGAAATTTAATATGTCATTGAGATAACAGTTCCTTTAGTCTTCCTGATTTCAATGGAAGTATCTGAGAGAATGCTTGGGGTGTTTTAAGGATGCTTCAAGGTACATCGAAGTACGCCAAGCCATGGTGAACCTCAACAAATTTTGAAGTACTGCAGTATGCACAGAAAGGTATAGTTATGAAAGCTCCAAGTAACCCAAGGCTAGTATTCATAATGGTTGCTTCAGAGCTGTGATGTCAATCTATACTCAGAAAGGCTTTAATCTATAAATGATTGATATCACAGACTACAGTGGCTCCTTTTGTGCATTTTGTCCATCTGTACTGGGACTTAGACAACCACTAATTCACAGAACCACACACGCCCTAGAAGACGTTACTAAAATGCCTCCTAAATTATTTTATGAACTATAGTTACCATGCTAGGACAGCAGTTCCTTTTTGTGAGTAAAATAATGTATTGCTTTAAATTTAAGAATGAAAACAGTTAAAAGGTAGCCGTAGGTAAATTGTAAACAAAGTGCTATAATCTTGTTTGGTTTTTTTTAAACAAAGCTGATTTTCAGTTTGAAGGAGGCAAAAAAAGACACTGAAACTAGAATACTTTAACATGAATGTTAATCAGAGCTGTTGATTTGTCAGCACTTCAGAAAATTAGGTCACGTATTGTTTTAAATCTTGTCTATTGTTTTTTAGCACTAGTTTTAGAAATGTTTAGGCAAACGTATAAATTTCCCTCTAAGTCCTTATCTGTTACATTAGAAAATTTTGTATCATATTCCAGCAACAGTTCCACATATTTTCATGACATGGCAGTAAAAACACCTGAAAAATTCATACATTAGCACTAGCAATGTAGCTTGCACTGGTTTAGCTGCACTGGTGTTGGAGTGTGACTACCCCATGCAACACTTTAAGGGTAGGTTTAGACTAGGAAAATAGGTGGTGTTTTACAATGTGCTAGCTAAAATGCTTTAATTAACATGTTTTTAAGCACTAGTTAATGCCTAGCATAGACAGGGTTTGACATCTTTACCCAGTACTATCTACACTGGGAGCTAAGTGGTGTTTAAAAATGGTTAATTAAAACGTGTTTGCTAATAAATGTTAAAACACCACCTATCTTCCTAGTTTAGATAGGCCCTAGAAAGGGAAATAGTAACAAAGGGTCAGTGAAGTGACATGACATCGGTGGCAAGGGTTGCTCACCAATCAATGCTTGAATGAGAGTCTTGTCCAGATGACTGTCAGCCATTCCAAATTCTTTGTCATGTGGGGAAGCAAGACAGTTAGGCACAATGTTCAAAGGGTATGCTTTAGTTCAGAGGTACATTGATGACAAAAGTTAATTGCATAGTGACTGAACAATAACTTGCCTTGTTTCACAATGAAAATTCAGGAATTTTACAGAACTACTCTAGAAGCAGCGATAACTCAGATTAAATCATCTCCTAGCTGCTGTGCAGTAAATTCATACCACCACAGGAACAGTCCCATACTGGCATCTGGAAGGTCCAGATAACCTAATGGGCCTTCTCTAGCTCTGATTTCCATTATTCATTCTGTTCACATTTTCCTTTAGCTATTAAACTTGAATTTTTTAGTCCCTCTCTCAAATCCGATTGTGCTCACTCTCTATAGGGGGAGAAAATAATCCCCTTCTCTCCTTGGGGTTTACACCCTTCAAAAACTGTAGACTCCTATCATGTCTGCATGACCCTTAGTCATTGCTTTGCTGAGATACATATATTTAAATCTTTTAACCTTTCCATGTAAGTCAGCCCTGTAATTATTTTTCTGCTCATTTCTGAAAACTTCTCTCCAGTTGGTCCATATCTTTTTAGTAAAGAGAGGTGCTGAGAAATGAGTGGTATATTTCAGGTGTAGTTGTACTAGATCTGTATAGAGCGGACTTATTAATGATCTGCTATGTGACATGATGTCTTTGAGTATGGAATCCAAAATTGCACTGGCCCTGTTTGCTGCCATATCATGTTACAAACTAAAGTCTAATTTGCTCTCCGCTGTCACCCTTAGGTCTCTTTCAGCATTAGTTTTCAAGGTTTTTTGTTTGTTTTCTATTCTTTTGTTTTTTTCCCCTTCCAACTGAGTATCTCTGTTTCAGATTTATTTTCCCCACGTGTATTAGTTTTCATTGTTGCAAACTGAATATCATGTTGTTATTTTATACTCCTGTTTCTAATTTATTTACATTCCTTCTGTGTCCTCATTGGTGTTGGTAACTCCTCCCAATTTAGCATAATCTGCGAACTCCTCTTCCAGCTCATCAATGTTGAGTATGCTTTTATCTACAATGTAACATGAAAATTCTTCATAGCCAAAAAACTGCAACTTTGGAGCTGAATGGAAGCTGCTAGGAATAACCAGGATCTTGACCAATTGCACTGTTCATAACTTTGCAGATGCTATAGTGAAGGGAAAAGACCCTTTATTTACCTCCCGCACAGTCGCAGCATATGATGTTAAAAAATCCATGTATTCATCAGTCAGATTCAGCCTAAGATTTCCCACTTTGGCACCCTAGCTTAATGTACACTCTTTTGCTTCACTTGCTGCAGTTCACAGTGCCTTGTGAGGTTGAAACTGGTGAATAGGGTATTTAGGGGCCATTGTAGCAATAGCACAGAAAAAAAATATTATAAAATCCTGCCAAATCATCAGTAGACTGGTCAATCAGATTAATAGCATTTTCCCTGAAGGCTGCCAAGAAACTCACTGGTTTCATCCATCTCCAACAGCTGCCCCTTCAAGATCTCACTTCATTTCATGCTGAACCATATACTTATTCAGGGAACAACTGCACTCGCAGTGGATCCAGCATATTGGTTACATATGCAAAGTCAAGGGGTTCATCCTTTTTTCAAATCATGGGGTGGTATCAACTTTGGCTGTCAGACTGGATGATCGTACTGGTGCTTTCTGGCTTTAAAATCTATGAATCATAAATGTATTAGCCACAGGCCTTGCATTGAGCACCATGAAGACAAAGAACTGGATCCTTGTTCATAGGCATACTTTGTTTCTGGGAATTGTTGCAAGGTAAAACCAAAGGAATCAAGATTCAACATCTCAGCCTTTGTTTTCACCTATTATAGTAATTAATGTGTGATGTCATTCTTCTTCTTGCCTTGTCTTCCCCTACCCACTACCACAGAAACAGAGGCCCGATAAAATCAATTCTTCCCAGCATGTGGAAGCATCAAAGGGACACATCTACTGCATCTGGTATGCAAGTTAAGAACCCCCAGCCCAGGCTGTAATGTTTATCCTAACTAGCAACCTCCCACCAAACCTCAAATACCTTTTCCCAACACTCACCCACAACATAGTTCTTCCTTCCCCACAGATCACCTCCAACGATATGGATGCTCTTGCCAGTGTAATGTTGGTGAAGTCTGTAAAGCAAAATGATAGTCACTGTACACTCCTCTCTTCAAATAATTTGAATATTTGAAACGGGGCAGTTTGCTTAACTAGATAATGCTTTAAATTGCTATCTATTTCTTTGAGTTTCTAATTTCTAGTACAATCCATCCTTTAAACTCCTGACACTGTGCATTGTGAGGAGTCCTGTCCTTGAAGTTACTACAGAGCACAATGATCAAAACTTATTGCTGATGTTTTGTTAGCATTTACTGGTAACATCTTAGCAGAGGGTGACCTCTAGTACTGTCTCTAAACATTTTCAATTTACAGACTCAAGTATTTTTGCTGTCTTTGGCTCTCATTCTTTTGAAGAGGTCAGCCCTTTATGAATTTGCCGCAAGAAAGAAGTTCAAAATGCCCTATAGACATAACCAGCTTAATAGGAATATAGCTGTGATGAACACATAACATACGATTTGTTTTAATATTTATAGAAGAAATTCACATTGTTTTAAGTGTACACAAGCAGCTGCTGTCATTTGGCTATGAGCAGATGTTAGACCTCCGAAAGCTTCGCTGATAATTAAAATACTAACAGCTAGTGTTTTACCCCAGCTGCAGGTTCTGTTTACTGTAAATTTGATTTTAATGGTGCCTCTGTGCAGTTATTGAATAGCAGTTTGTTTTCTATCATACATGCAAAAGTGTCTACAATGAAGACAAATGGGTTAGTTCCTGTAATTTACTCCAGAAAGATATGACAATACTCTGTAACATAGTTGCATTTATAAATGAAACACAAATATGACTACCAAGTAATAAGTGATCGTTTCTGTTGCCTTACCTAGAAAAAAATAATTAGGGAAACGTATTGTTCTATTTAGCACCAAACAGTCTCACCTAAAGCTGCTGTGCTTTTCAAGTGTGTCAGGAAGCACCCTCAAGCAATGAACAGGTGTTCTTTTTTTACTGAATGAGTGTGCAAATCAAAAGAAAGAAATAAAATCAATAATACTTATTTTTCAGTGGTCTGCTGGAGTAATATAGTTGTCCTTTGTATCATTTAATTTTAAAAGTATACTCATTCTTTTGAGATGTTTTATGTTAGGTGTCCTGTGTGTCAGTTCTTTTTTTAGTTACATACATGTGCCTCAAGTACTAGAAGAAACTACTCAGTCTTGAGAATTCTTAATCCCCAGGGCCAGCATGACACATTGCGCAAGCTACCTAGTTAGTCCCTTTGGCCGCTGAGACTAACCATCGCAGTAAGCACTCATGTTGGCTATGTCTACACTGCGCACCTTACAACAGTGCAGCTGTGCTGCTACAGCCGCATTGTAAGGCACGCACTGTAGCCGCTTTTTGTCACCAGGAGAGAGCTCTCCCGGCGACGAAATAAAACCACCCCCAACAAGAGGCGGTAGCTTCGTCGTCAGGAGCACAGCTCCCACCAACATAGCGCTGTCCACACCAGTGCTTTTCATCACTAAAACTTTTGTCATTCAGGGGGCTGTTTTTATCACACCCCTGAGCGACAAGAGTTTAACGACAAAAGTGCAGTGTAGACATAGCCTTTGATAAATAAAAGTTTGCAAGACCAGGCTCAAAGTGTGTATATACTTGAAAACCATAAAACCCTCTTGAGATACTAATGATCAATGGTGATCCATAACTTTGTGTTATGAAATAAATAAGATCTGGAATTAGCTCTATAAAAAAATCTGGATGGATTTTCCAGTCACTTGATAACCCAGCCACAGGACAGAAATTATAATGCTTTTGTACTTTTGATGCTGCCTGACCTGCTGGCTGTGTCCAAGAAATATAGTCCTCCAATTTAGCCAAGCATAGCTGGTACATCCTAAAGTTTCGATTATGGTTTAAAAGTGCTGTTGAGACAAATGCACTTTCCAGCTGAAGTAGAAGGGGTTGAAGTAGAAAAACTAGATAACCTTTATGTCCCTTGTTCCCAAACTGTGGCTAGTGGGGGTAGTCTACAAAGAACTGGCTGTGCTGACTCTCTTCCTTGTTTCTAGCTGCTAAATTGCATCAGAAGAGCTAGCAAACTACACTGAGTACTTTCCTAATATTACTTTCCCATACAGGCAATTGCTGAAGTTGCCAAAAGAATGTTATATGATCACAAATCCAAGTGGAGAAGATAACTTGCAAAATCACAAAGCGGGTGTGGGAGAGTTGGTTTGCTCAATCTGGGAATAGTAGGGAAGGTGGTCCACAAGACATCTGAGTTATTATGTGGCCTATGTTATGTGAGATTCTGTTTTTGGAACAGTATATTCTTATCCTTATCAGTGGAGGTTTTTCGTACATAATTGCCGTTGTTTAGACCAGAGTGTGCAGGTTTAAAGATGGTGTGTAAAGATTTTTAATTAAAAATTTGGATTTGTGTCCTTATTGTTTCATAATGTATAAAGATCTGAAAGGTTGGTTTTGTTCTGTTTTTCCAAAAGTGTTTTTGGTCTCTCCTAAATCTGGTGAAGAACATCAAAGAGGCCTCAAGAGATGTGTAAGATTAGCTCTCAACCTTTAAGTGCAGGGACAGAGATTTTAGAACTTTAACAAAGAAAGCCTTTTCCCAAGGGTAAAGTAGGCACTGGAGGTAAACAAAGCCAAACACAAAACAAAGTGTTTAAACAATCTTATTAAAAATCCCTTCCCATCTGAATTGCTCAGCTCTTAGTCTTTGGTTCTCATTGCACTAGTTCCTTAATTGCCATAGATCCTTCCGAGATAGATAAGACATAAAAATACAAGCAAGAAACTCCATCCCCATTTAATTTATGAACTTAAAAAAAGA
This sequence comes from Chelonia mydas, assembly GCF_015237465.2. Lineage (NCBI taxonomy): Eukaryota > Metazoa > Chordata > Testudines > Cheloniidae > Chelonia > Chelonia mydas. The sequence goes on from NC_057850.1 coordinate 98,242,276, forward strand.
GTTCAGGCAGTCCTCATACACTTTAAAGCAGCAGGAGAGGGCATGCTCTACTTTCTAAGCCCCCTTTCAGGTTAAAACATCATCTTGTACTCAAGCAATTCTTAGGAGACCTTGAAATATCTAAACACAACAGAATGGGTTGAAGGCAAAACTAGAAGCCTTGGAGGATATTTTGAGTCTCAACCTTAAGCACAAGTTTTGCTTTTTAGGTTTCAATTGACTTCTTAATGTTGTTTGAAATTTGTTTTTGTTATTTAATTATCTTTTATGGTTAAAAAAGGTGGAAAAAATCTCATGACATTTGCACTGTATAAGTTTTACATTCTTTGATATATTTTTATGTTTCTTATGGAGTTGGTATGGCCCACTGTATTAGGATTTATTTGGACTACGTTACAAGTATATACTGGCTTCCTGAACATAATAGCTTCTGCAGAGCCATTTTGATTTATTATGTTCACACATATTTACATAGTTTACAAATACTTTGGTTTAACCCACATTGTAAATTTTAATTTAGGTATACAGAATCTTCATGCCAGTACACTGTAATGGCTCCTGTACACAAGGTTATGTAACACATTCTTACCAATTTACATCATTTCATATCAGTGAAGCAATTAATATGAATACAAATATTTAGAATGACAAAGATAGTGATTGCCAATGTGCATTAACGGAGTTTCAAATGATAACCATTAGGAATATGTTTAATTCATTTCTTTATATGCTAAATAGGTCTAGGCCACAATGTTGGCCAATTGCCTAAAACTACCTAAGTTTACCTAAGTCCATGTTTAGACAGCTCAATAAAAATATGCAGATTTTCAGAGATGCTGAACACCTGCACTTCTCTTCAATGGGAGCTCCTCAGCAGCACTTTCAGTCCTCTTTTATTAAGGTACCTAACTTTAGGCACTCAGGTGTGAAAACGTTGGCTCGTGTGTCCGTCTTGGACCATAGGCCTCCAAAAGAATAAAGAGAGCTGGGTTTGTATTTAAAGAGCAGAGATAGGCGTCTGCGAAAAGTCAAGCTAAACCCATTTTTGTTTTTAATCTTCAGAAATGGGACACCACACACCAATTCGTACACTACGTTAAAATGAACGAAAACATGGTGGTTTACAAATAAAAGGTTTTTATTGTTGTGAGCATGCATCAATACACAGTACATCAAGGACCTCATATATCTCCTATCAAAGTCAGTGGGAGACTTCCTCTGGACTTTTAGGGGAGTTTGATCAGCCCTAAATTATTCAAGCTTGCCTTTGAATAGTTGATATACCATATCATACGATATATTGTACTAACTTTGAGACAATTATTGTCTAAGAAAAGGAACCAAATATTAGTGCAATTACTGATATTGATTTGACTTGCAAAACTATTGGTGATGGCTGTTGGAGAGTTAATTTATTTATCTTTTAAAACTTCTGAAAGGTTGTAAAAAGAAAAGGAGTACTTGTGGCACCTTAGAGACTAACCAATTTATTTGAGCATAAGCTTTCGTGAGCTACAGCTCACTTCATCGGATGCAGTTCATTGAATATCATGGAATTTTACTGGATTTCACATAAGAAACATGTCACATTTTTTTATGTTAAAAAGTAGTTCTGACTTGTTAGCATTCTTTAATAATATGTGTTCATTTAAATAGATATTAAATATTTGTATTTGTGGATAAAGCGTACCTTGAAATTGAAGTACACAAAAATTAACCATTGTTGAATATGATGCTCCATATCAGCCTCCACAAAAGTTTAACAGTATCAGGAAAAACAACTGTATAAGTTACTATACAAACACAGATAATTTCCATTGTCGTAACAAACCAGCCCATTATTTCTTTTACAATTTAATACCTCATTTTTAGTGAGTGCATTGCGAAGGGTAGGTTAGGCGTAGTGTCACTCAAAACAACTTTTGGAAAAGGCTTAGAAATCTAAAGGAACGCCCGTTAAGAGCAAAGTAGTGGTTTACATACAATATTAGCACAGACTTTCCGAACACATTACGCATTTCTTTCTGAGACAAGTCTCTTTAATGCCATCTTTATCTGCTACACGATGCATGAAATCTACTTTCTGTTTTAGAACTGCAAATGACCCTTGACCCCTTTAGTAGAGACACAATGTGACCTTTCTATTGTCATCAGCTTTCATTCTCTTGAAAATTCTATGAATTTTTATTACAAGTTTTTTTAAACCAAGCTGAGGCTTCAACAAATTACTTGACACAGATGAGATGAAGTTGTTGAAGTAGTGTTAGATAAGTTTTACAGCCAGCATGTGTGCTGCTGAACAGTACAAAGCCAGTGTCCTACAATGTCATACACCAGTAACTGCTGAGCCTACTATTGGATAAATACATCATTTTATGGAACATTGATTGTTCTATAAACCCAATGGAGTATTATGCTCTATGATCAAACCATTTAGATTGTGTGTAGAGCACAGAAAATGCCATATTCAGGATGGTACTAAAAGTGCCATTTGTGTATTTTATGGATGTCATTACGGGGGAAACTTCTCTCTGTAGGCCCTGTTTACTGCAAAATTTTTTAGTCTGTAATGACATTTTTCATTCACAACGTATGCCTTCAAGAGAGGGGCCCTTGTTTTATTTGTTTCATTCGAGTTTACTGCACAAATCCTGTACATTTTAATTAAATGTAAGCTTAACAAAAGAATAAGATATTTATTCTGTGGGGAAAAATGATGACAGTAACAAAAGAATAACACAGACACACAAAAGAAAGTAGTGAGGTACTGAGTAAAAGGGAAAAAAAGTACTAAACCCTATTTGTAGTTTCCCAAAAGCATATTAAACATGAAAGCATATCTTTTAGCCATATTTGGGGAAGTTTGTGCTCTCTGAGAATTAAAATAATCTGGAAATATGGATTTAATGTCTAAAATCTTGACATTTTCAAATAAAAAAATAACAATCACTCCAGCTGATAAATAATGCCTCTGTTAAAATGACAGGCTTCTTGGAAAGAAACCAGTTCTCTGATCATTGCATCCCTAGATATGAAACACTTTTTGCAATTTTTCTGAATATGAGCTCTTGCATCATTGTGTTTTGTCCTTTGAATGTTTGTTTGTGTATCCTTTCAATTTGTAAGGACATACTATCAGCAAGTGTAGATTTCCTAATATTAATATAAATTTGTATTTTAGCCTGTGTTTGGCATGACAATCAGCACATCCTTTCCTCCCCCCCCCCCATTCCTTTTTTGTTTTTGGATCGGGAGTCTGAATTTAGTAACACAAGTGACTTGCTGCTTCATACAGTCGAGTAATGTGACATTTTCTTTACACAATGTAAAAATATTATGTTGAATAGCAGTGCCCATTGTCCCAAAGTCATAATAGCAACTAATCCTTAAAACATACTGTTTCCTAAATATTTCTCCTATTTGGCTCTTCACTTTCAAAACAAAGAAAACCTATAAAGGATACAATTCGTATTTACCATGAAGATCACTAAAATTGAACTTGATGTTCTCAGTAAATTCTTGGTCATAGTCCAGTTAAAATTTAAAGTTGCAGTGGAGAGTCACATTAGTTTAAATGACACTTGAACTTCTACATAGCTCAACATTAATTCATTATAGTTGAAATGGAAGAATCTTCAGTGGGTGAATCTTTTACAATCTGATTGAGGCTGTTACATTTTATAGGAGCCATTTTTCAAAGCAGTACTGACAGCACTCGAAGTTATTAAATTGCTGAATCAAAAGATGGACCTGCAATCGCATTTATGAACTGTGATGGAATAGCTGGGGTTGCACTGAGCTGAGGTTAAGATGTTGGTGTAGTTAAGCTTCATCACACCCCTTAGTGACAGCAGTATTTACCCATGTAGTTTACTTTAATGGTCAGGAAGTGGCTTAACTCACCTCTGGATTCAAATAGATTAAGTAAGCAGACAGAATGGCGTAATTATCAGTGCTGCAAGGAATTCACTGGATAACTCTACACCCAAGAGACTTTCCATTCAATTGCAGCAGAAAGACTGGAGTTGCATAGATTCACAGATACAGCATTTATTTTAGAGGCTAAGAACAAGATGCATTTCTTTTTCTTTCCTCCCCGCACAAACTAGACCTTTCCCTAAGTATGATGACAGTATGATCTCTACTGTACCTAAATTACCTTTCTCTGAGGGTAATGATGGTGTGGTTTCTGCTATATCCAGTGAATACTTATGATTTGTAGATTTAGTTTGATTTCATGCCATATCACTGCAAGACCCATCTTGTATCATGTCAACAAAGAAGACTCCTGAGAGAATTAATTACTCCTATGCGATTATAAAACATAGACATGTTAAGATTATTTTGATAATTATCCTTTGATATTGATTTCTGCCTCCTATTTGTCTCTTGTTTGGGGGTCTTTTGTGTGTCAGTGCCTGCAGAGAGAAAAACATAGCAGGATAAATAACCGTGATACCACCATAGCTTATCCCTGCCAAAATGTAATTCAATAGCATGTGCCAGATCAATCATGCAATATCACTTGGAAATACTTACCAGTTTAAATTGTTAATTTTCCTTTCCAAAGATAACCATTAGAGCTCCCTCCTGCCTTGCAAGCTAAGATGAAGAAGCTTGTCTAACTCCAGTTTAGATTCCTGAAGCTGATCTGCAGTCTCTCAGCTTAACTTCAGGCATGTGTTCCGTAGCATAATTATATAGCCAAAGCTTTGAAGTTTTAAAAAATTATAGATCATCTACGGCCCAGTCTTTTGAGCACAAGTACTATCGTGATGTGTATGAGATCCTGGCTTGATCTTAACCTTAGTATTTCATGCTGTTGAGGCTTGGTGCTGCTGTAAGGTGCTAAGCACTTTGGCCCTTATCCAGCAAAGCACTTAAGCATGTGCTTAACTTTAAGAAATTAGTTTCTTTGACTTTAAGCACACGCTTCAGTGCTTTATGGGACTAGGACCAATGGGCTCAGCATTTCGGAAGATTGAGCCCTCCAAGGCCAGGTGAAGGAGCAACTTGCTTGGACTCTGAGGTGGGAAAACAACTGTGCCATTCATTAGCACCTACTACTTACTTGCTCAAAGAATCAGCAACTGAAAGTGACGGTCTACTCTGAAATGTAAAAATGATACCCTCCTGTACAACAGGCCTGTTCCTTGCGTACATTCAGAGTCCTGGCTGCTCTCTTTTGTTACAAAAATAAGATTTTACTGCTTTTTTTGCACCGGTTAGCCCTGTACAAGCCACAGAGCTAAGTGAGAGTGAGCTGGATTCTGTTCCGTCTTCTGCATCCACAAAAGATCCAGTCAACTATACCTATGCAATTGCACTGAAGCCAAGGGGGGCACACGGTATCAGTGAGGTCGGATTAGTGATCAAGGGCTCCATGTTAGTGATCAATGGCTCCATGTCTAGTTGGCAGCCGGTATCGAGTGGAGTGCCCGAAGGGTCGGTCCTCTGGCTAGTTCTGTTCAATATCTTCATAAATGATCTGGAGGATGGTGTGGATTGCACCCTCAGCAAGTTTGCAGATGACACTAAACTGGGAGGAGAGGTAGATACGCTGGAGGGTAGGGATAGGGTACAGAGGGCCCTAAACAAATTAGAGGATTGGGCCAAAAGAAATCTGTTGAGGTTCAACAAGGACAAGTGCAGAGTCCTGCACTTAGGACGGAAGAATCCCATGCACAGCTACAGACTAGGAACCGAATGGCTCAGCAGCAGTTCTGCAGAAAAGGACCTAGGGGTTACAGTGGACGAGATGCTGGATATGAGTCAACAGTGTGCCCTTGTTGCCAAGAAGGCCAATGGCATTTTGGAATGTATAAGTAGGGGCATTGCCAGCAGATCGAGGGACGCGATCATTCCCCTCTATTCAACATTGGTGAGGCCTCATCTGGAGTACTGTGTCCAGTTTTGGGCCCCACACTACAAGAAGGATGTGGAAAAATTGGAAAGAGTCCAGTGGAGGGCAACAAAAATGATTAGGGGACTGGAACACATGAGTTATGAGGAGAGGCTGAGGGAACTGGGATTGTTTAGTCTGCGGAAAAGAAGAATGTGGAGGCATTTGATAGCTGCTTTCAACTACCTGAAAGGGGGTTCCAAAGAGGATGGCTCTAGACTGTTCTCAGTGGTAGCAGATGACAGAACAAGGAGTAATGGTCTCAAGTTGCAGTGGGGGAGGTTTAGGTTGGATATTAGGAAAAACTTTTTCACTAGGAGGGTGGTGAAACACTGGAAAGCGTTACCTAGGGAGGTGGTGGAATCTCCTTCCTTAGATGTTTTTAAGGTCAGGCTTGACAAAGCCCTGGCTGGGATGATTTAGTTGGAAATTGGTCCTGCTTTGAGCAGGGGGTTGGACTAGATGACCTCCTGAGGTCCCTTCCAACCCTGATATTCTATGATTCTCAACACGGTGGGGTTGAACAGCTGTCACTGGGACACCATTTGGCCTGCAGAACCTTTGTCATTGGTAGGACTCTACCAAGTTCACAGTCCATTTTGGTCAATTTCATGGTCGTGGGGTTTTAAAAATCGTCAATTTCACAGTTTCCAATATTTACATCCCACCCCAAAAGAGGGTTGCGGAAGGGGGTCAGAAGGCTGTTGTAGGAGGGTTGCAGTATTACCACCCTTACTTCTGCGTTGCTGCTGACGGAGGCACTGCCTTCAGAGCTGGGCAGCCGAAGAGCAGCGGGCAGCGCAGACATGAGGGTCACATGGTATGGGGGGTGGTGCATAGCTTTTTGGGGTGCCACCCTTATGGGTGGGCAACCACGCAGGGCCCTGTGATCCCCCACACACAGCCAGCCCAAGGTCCCTTTAACCCCTGAGCATTGGGGGCAAGGGCACTGGAACCTTTGTAGAAATGGGGGTCCACCAGCACTGGAACCAGGGGAGCGGGGACCATGCCCTCCACTTTTTAACATGGGTGTAGTTTGGAGCAAGGGGCGGTGTTACCCCCCAAACTACAAGCCAGGCACAGAGCAGCTGATAACTGCTCCCCCACCGCGAAGTGCACCCCCTGCTGGTGCTGCTCTGTGCCTACCTGAGACTTGAAGTTTGGGGGGGCAATGCTGCCCCCGCCCCCAAACCATGCCAGTGTTAAAAAGTGAGAAGGCATGTTCCTGCCCCAGTTCCGGCTCTGTTGGCAGGGTGCACCACAGCCGGGGGCTCCTACCGTGCAATAGGCTCCAGCTGCTAGTCCCAGCAGGCTGGGGAGGGGCGGGACTTCCTCTTCTCCTGCAGGAGTCACTTCTGAGGTGGGTCAGACCCACCTCCAGGAACCTCGCTCAGCTGGATGAAACTCCCCGTGGCTGAGGAGTGATGGGGACAGGAAGCAGGGCGGGGGTATGGAGCCTCCTGCAGCTGAGGGAGGTTCCCGGAGGTGGGTCTACCTGGTCCAGGAGTGGCCCATGCAGGAGAAGAGAAAGTACTATCCCTCCCTAGCCCTGCCAGAACTAGCAGCTGGAGCCTAGTGCACAGTAGGAGCCCCGGCTGGAGCGCCCCCAGCCCTACCCCTCCCCGGGGAAGATTTCAAAGAGGATACCAGATTTGTCGGTCCGTAACATATTTTTTACGGACGTGACTTTTTGGTAGGGCCCTAGCTGGTGATGAACCATGAGAAGGGCAAGAAGTTGCAATGGCTCTCAAAAACTGGGTTAGGTTTGCAGAGACAGTAGCTGAAAAAAACATCTTTTTACTTGTAAATTGAGAAGATTTTATATGAAAACAATCAGGAGACAATTCCCATGCTGGCATTTTTACGGCATACACTGTTCAGAGTCAGACTATATGTTTCCTCCAACTAACTAGACGAATGAATAATGTCAGTTAGGTGTGTCGGGGAAGGAACTGGGGTGGGGGAATGAAGAGGAAACTAACGCATCAAAACAAAGACATGACCATTAATTTACCAAGAAACCAGAATACTGAAAAGGATATGTTGCACATTATCACACCCAGTTGTGCTTAATGTAATACAGGCAAATACAATTAATTACAAAAATAGCAGTACTACGGATATATTTTTCTCATAAAGGTGTTAATGGTTTTTAATTGTATACTGTATTTGTATGCTGCTTAATACAGAATGTTTTAAAAATAACAAATTCAGATTGTTAGTACTCTGCAGAATTGTTAACAGCAGCAATTATTTGGATTCTATAAATAAATAAATTGGAAAACATGCAAATTGGTTTTGTTCAATTGCATATTACACCTCTCTGCCAGGGAAATTTAAAAATTGCATTGGAAAGTTTTTTGTGTTTGAAATAGTGACCTACAAATATTTGCCATGATTCCCTATTAACAGACTCTTTTTGTTTCCTAGGCATTGTATCCAAGTCCTATGAATGTCGACTGAAGGGTCAGGGGGCGACCTTTGTAGAGACCACCAGTCCTTTCACTGCAGCAGCCCTGGGAGAAGTTTCTCCAATTAAAGAGAAGGTCCTTCGAAGTAACAGAAGACAGTCCCAATCAGCTGAACAAGTGCAGCAAGTTATCATTATTCAAGGATACGATGGTGACTTTGCAATTGATGCCTCCGTGGAGGAAACGGCAGCGGCTACCCTTCAGACTTTGGCAATGGCTGGTCAGGTGGCAAGGGTGGTGCATATTACGGAAGATGGGCAAGTGATAGCCACAAGTCAAAATGGTTCTCATGTGAGTGGCCTGGTTCCAGGACAAATACTCACTGAGCAATTATCAAGTGGTGCAACACAAGTGGTTGTGGTAGAAGGCTCTGTGGAGGGAACTGATATGGAGGAAGCTGTCCCAATCGATGCAGTGTCTAATTCCAGTAGTGCTGTGGTGCAACAGATAATGAGACAGGACATTTTAGATACATCAGAAGCTACAGTACATCCTCCAGAGTCCTCCTCAGCATTAGATGCCCTCCTTTGTGCTGTAACAGAGCTGGGTGAAGTGGAAAACAAAACTGGACTCCTCGACAGAACCAGGCCTAGTCACAAAGAGTTGTTACAAATGCCAAATCAGGAGCTATCCAATAATCCTAATGACACCGAGACACAAGAAATACAGATGTTCCATGAAGTTCAAGGGACTCAGGAAGATATAGAACCGATGGAAGTAGTGACACAGGTCATTCACCCATCTACTTTAATTGCATCTCAGGAGAGAGCTCAAGCTGCCTTCAAGAAAATGGTCCAAGGAGTACTGCAGTTTGCGGTATGTGACACAGCTGCAGCAGACCAGCTGATGAAAGAAGGTGTCACTCAGGTCATTGTAAATGAGGAAGGAACTGTGCATATGGTGGCTGGAGAAGGCTCTCAAATAATAATGCAAGAAGCTGGTAGCCATGCCCTCAGTGTCCAGAGTGAGCACATGGACTTAGTTGAGTCTGATGGAGAAATTTCACAGATCATTGTCACAGAAGAAATAGCTCAAGCCATGGTTCGGGATTCTCATGACAACTTCTCTGAAGGTCCGACCCATTACATTGTAACAGAATTACCACAAGATATACAGGATGAGACTGGTGTGTATTCACACACTGTGATAGAGGCAGCTGAGTCTCAAGAGATTTTGGAAGCTGGTACTGCTATAAATACTGAAGCCACCTCCCCTGATGGAACAGGAGAACAGTTAACTAGTATGGTCATTTATACAGAGAGTGGCTCCCAAGCAACAGTAATTCAGGGCCAGGGAGATAGTAATGAACTACAAGAAGCATGAAGAATTGTTTCTTGGAAAATTAATAGACGTGTAGGAACTTAATATGTAAAACCTTCATAATATGATATTCCTCCATCCAGGTGCCAGCCTCACTGTGTGAGGTTAATGTCAGCTACTGGGAAGAGTATACAGAAAAGGTATTATCTTATTGCAATGGACAGAAATTTGACCTGAGTATGATTAACAGGCATAATATGGTAAGAAAATTACTAAAGCCCCCCTCCCCACACCCAAATAAGTCAGTTATGATTCTGGTTTGGTTTGGATTATTTTGTGAGTTCAGAGTGATTTGCTGGTTTATGCCTTGTCTGTCTGGTTTTGTGGGTATGCTAAACATAATTTTTTCACTTTACATATACATTTTGTGAGCAAAATAATTAAAAATCCAAAACCACACCACATGTTAAAAATATGAGGTGACAGTTTGTAAGTACAGTTAGATGCTACAAGTGTTGCCCTGTCTTCTTCAAAGGCAGAAAGCCTGACATTTGGTTTTCTAAAGCCTTGCTCTAAAATGTCCCTGGTCAAAAACACCTCAGCATAATGACCCTTTCTAAATTTGTGTCTGAGAATCATTTTTCTTTAACTATAGTTAACTCTTTCATTATTTTGCATTGGACTTTGCGGAAGAGAGACCTCTAAAATCTACGCTTTAGAAAAGTCTTGATACGTGTATTCAGAAAAAAAGCTGTCTTGGTTTAGAAAAAGCTTAATGCCCGTTACTTGCAACTTAGTTTCGAACATAAGAGTCCTGCATATGAAATGTGCATTTTGGGGAAAAAATATTGTCACGGCCAATGTTTTGCTTTTCTTACAAATAGTGCTTCATATAAATTCCATGTTGCAGTTCATTTTGTGAATGACTTTTTGAAATGTTAGAGATTTCTTTAATGAAAATTCTGACATTGACATTAACAAGTAGAAAAAAGGTGACCTTGTATTTCTTGCTTAGACCAGAACGTCAATTATCTAGTTGTGGATACACTGCAACTGTTCAATGCAAGTTCGTGTAGAAAAGGTTTATTTCCTGATACAATGGCTTTTGTTTCTTCTGAAAAAGAAATTGTAAAATATAAAATGGTAAGGGTGTTTGGTTGGGATTTTGGGGAGGGTTCTTTCAAATAAAATGTTAGCATTAAAAAGAAGCATCATGATTTTTAATATTAAGCAATAAACAACACTGGCATTCAGCAGCAGGAAACGAATGCTATCGGTTATGTCTGCGTATTTTCTCTTTCCCTTTCTCTGGCTGGATAGATAGATAAAGATAAAAGAATCTAATTTCTGAAGTGTGCCTCATGCATGCTTAATATAATTGTCGAAGGGTTTAGGGTATAAACCAAGCAGACTCAAGAGATAACGGCATTTCCTATCATGTTTAATATCTTAAAATCATCGCATGTAAGAAAGTTGGGGAGGGGTGAAACAATAGTTTCTTCTTGGAGCAACTGTTTAAAAAATGGTTTTTCTGAGGGAGCTGAATAGAAAAGGTGCCTCACTCTGAAGCTAGAAGATCCTGCTGGCTTTTCATCTTTTTTCCCCCCTCCTAGGCGTTAAGGTTGCATCTGTGTCAGACCCCCCAAAAAAGTAAATTTCAAGTTAGACACCGAGATTCATAATTAGCTGAATTTGACTTGCTCGTCTTTCTTAGAGGAGACAAGCTGTTCACTTACTCTTAAATACTGTCTTCAGCAAATAGTGACAGGATCAACTCCCGTTTGTTATCAGGATAAAGGTGACCTTTACAAAATGATGGCCCTCTGCAAGACTCTCACAGATGTTCAAAAACTGAATGTTTTCCAGTGGAAATATTTCTTCTTGATCATTTCTCCTGTTAACTGTAGCCTTTGGTCTTGCGGCTTGGATGCTAATTCTTAGCTGTGCTTAGTCCTGTATGGCTAACCTTTCTGCTGCAGTACAGGGTGTTGACACTGACATGCTGCAGTTTACCATTTGTGATTTATTTAGGATAAATATGTCTCAGGTGGCATTTAATCCTTCATAAAACCAGTGTAGCCTGCAGTGTCAAACCAGCAATCACATTGTTTGCACAATGAAAAGAGCAGACCTTTGCATTTAAAAAAAAAAACAAAAAACCCTATGCAGGAGGTGTTTCTGGGCTTGAGAGTCCTGGAAAGGATTCGCTAGCCTACAGAGTGCTGGCATTACCTGAAAACCCAGGTTAACAGTACTTTTCTCTGAGTACAACCTGTTCAGGCCAACTATTTTTTTTAAATGTGGACTGTCAAATTAATGTCTCTGTGCCTTACAACTGTGGCATTGGAAATTAAGGGTGAAATTCATCCCAGTACACAAGGCCCTACGCACCAACTCTGTCCCAATGTACAGGAAGGAAACAAAGTTTCTTGAGCTCACACAGGGTGTCTGAACTGTGAGGATTTGGAGGTGGGATGGAGACAGTGGTACATCACTGGTGGTGCTGGACCAGTTTTTATAATGGGGGTGCTGCTGGTGGAAACCATGTATTTGGGTTGTTGTTACCACTTCAAGCCAGCACCTCTAGTTCCAGCACGTATGTATCACTCCATGCATCCTCCAGCATTCCCCTTGCCCTCATCCCCAGAAGCGTAGATGCGGTCACTAAAGAGACTATTCTAGCCCTGAGAAGTGTCCACAGAGCTGCCACTGTATGGTCTTCAGGGAAGAATAATGCTTCTATCCACCGTCTTGCACCATTCTCGCTAGTGAGATTTGGCATGACATGTAGAGCTGAAGTGGTGTAAGAGCTCTAACCCTGGGGTAACTTTCACCTTTAGCAGAAAGTCTTGTGGGGTGGATCCTGCTTGTGAACAGTACAAGTAACATTTAATTCTTAAAAATGTATTTTTGTTGTTTGGCTTGAAGCACTTCAGGTGGTTTTGTCCAGTGGTAAAACTTGGAGCTTTATGAGATCATTATGAGATCAGTTGTTAAAAATGCCATATTCCTATATCCCATCTGACACAGTTAGTTCTCTTCTGATGTTCTGGCTGCCAATGTTCTCCACTGGCTTGAATTTCTTTTTGATACTCATCTCAAATAATTGTTAGTAAAGTTGGATCATTTGAACTGTGAAGGTAATAAAAGCATTTAGAAAAGCATCAAGCTCCTGTACAAATAAACCAAAGAAAGGAGAGATGGCAAGGACCTCCCCCTACTTTCCCCCAGCATCTTAGAGTTAAATATATACACACCTTCCAGGGCAGTGTCTCCTGAAGAATTCAAGCTCCATCTTTTTGGGAGAAATGAGAGCTAAGAGGTAGCTGGAAATTCTATTTAGAAAAATATTTCCTTTAACAAAAACCAAAAAAAAGAAAGGCCCACAGCTACATCCCATTCTGCCTGACTACCAGCTGCACCTCGCCATGGAAGGTAGACAAGCCAGAGCCAAGAGTTGATGTGCGATACGCACATGTGAATTGTGCATAATGCTGCAAGCACTGCTGTCATTTATAAATGCTGCCATAATACCACAAATGTTCACTGCGAGGTCCTGAAAGAAATATATTTGTGATCTTTGTGGACAGTGGGTTCAGATTGTATAATCACTGTAGGAAATGCTGCACAATGAAGTTTTTTGCCTGAGGCTGGGCCAGGACTGAACCAGAAGGATGCCCCCCTTCAGGAAAGCGTGGGGCTTAGAGGGGATTCAAGCCACTGACAGAATAGCACAAGGCAAACTTGTGCTGTTGGTGCAAACTTGTGCCCCAATAATCAGCTTTGGGATGTGAGAGAGAGTCCAGCATTTCCAGCTCTGTAGATTTCCTGAGCATAAATGCAGTAAATAGAATAAAGAGCAGAGAGGGATGAGGAGAAAAGCCAGTCCTGAAATTTGAAACCAAGTTAGTTCTGCTGAGAGGATTAAGTAACAGAAAAGAGTCGTCCATTTGGCAAAATAAAAAAGAGCTGTGAGTTTTCACTTATTTTACTGTGCAATATTAGCCCATAATTTAAGATAGCACACGGTTCACTTAAACAGCCTACCCTGTTCCATCTTGTTGAAGAATACAATTCGTTTTCTACTCCTCTAGGGTGATATCATTTTATATGAAGAAAAAAGTTAGCTCAGATGGCAGTTATACGTTTCGGAAGCACCTTCTAATCAGGGATTGGTGATTCATTATTAGCTTCAGCAGGCGATCCATCTGACATGTAAGGGGAAAAAATTAGCAGCTGTCACTGCATGATGAGTTAATTTCCTGATAGGCCTGACACTGAAAAGCCATTTGGAGACATGGAGATGGCTGATGAGAAAACCTGGCACTGCTTTATAATTGGAGAGAAAGAAAGGGCATAGAGACAGAGAGAGATGGGGGGAGGGACTCAGGCTGATCTACAAGTGGGGATGAATGTTTGTATATTTACTAAATAGGCTGCTTCACAATAACCTGTATTACAGTGTATATACACTGTGGCAGTTTAGTAATAAGGCCCGGGTCCACTCATTTCCTTGCTATGTGTGTGTCATTATTTTTAGTCATTTGTAATTAGTACACCAGACGGTTTTAGTCTTACTTCCATCGGTGCATGTGGTGTACAAGCATGTGATTGGGTTATTTTACAGTGACATTGAAACCTGACATTTTCATAGAAAGGGGAGACAATGAGGCTATCCCTTTAATGGTTCCCGCTGCAATTTTCTTAATTGCAGCTCAAGGTTTCAATCAATCACACACGTATAAACTTATTTGAAATAAATAATGCTAAAACTTTCAAGGGTGCAATTGAAATTGAAAGGATATTAAAAGATATCTATTTTAATGTATGTAGAAGATATTCTCTCTAAGAATATATGCAGATATATGTGTATTCATCTCCTAGGTAAGACTATGTTAAAAGAATGGTCATATGAGGCCAAATATGTCCCTGGTGTAACTCCACAGGATTTAGCTCATAGATCTGAAACGGGGACAGCTTTTTTTTTTTCACAAGAATTAAATAAATCCATCATAAAGCTCTTAGCCCGAGAATAATTAATTTATTCTATGACTGCATGTTAGATACCTTTTAACAAATTCTTTCAAAATTACATAATTTTAACAGGATTTTCACAGTCAACAAAAGATAATTTGTATCCAGGATAAACATTATAGCCAATTGGACCAGCCATTTACCAGTCTGTTTGTGCCAGTTTAGCATCTAATCATGTTTATATTTGAATACTTCTTAAATTGGCAGACTGGCATTTGGGGGACAGATGTAGGGACATGCACATGAAACGGAGTCTGTCACATAACTGAGCTGTGATACATTGGCTAGTGACACAATTCAAGACAAATTGAACAAAGAAGCTATGATTATGTTCTGCAACGTCATAATGCCCTATACCATATCTGAAATATATTCCTATCCTCTGGGAGGAACGCATTTACTGGGGGTATTCCAAATGGCCAATTGTAATGCAGCTCCCCGCCTGAGGGTTACAATTAACTGAGCCACCAAGGATTGTGGGGACTTACAATTGGCTAGGAGAGCAAGCTGACAGAAAGCACTGGGAAGAGAAGATGCCTTTTCCACCACACTTTTGCAGCCCATTACTACTTGCTGTTGTTGCTGACCTGCAGCAGCTCTTTTGCTGTAGTGTCACCATGTGTTGGTCCAGCTTTGGGAAGCTCCAGCCATAGTACACTGAACTTGTATTCTGCTCCCAGTGCTTCCTTTCTGGAGGTGATTTAAATAGACCTGGGAAACAGAAAAATTGATGATTGTTCAGTTGAACTGCATCACATCATTCACTACCTGTAGTTTGGGGAGACCTATAGTTTGGGGAGGCTCCTGCACAAGATCCAGAAGCATGAGAGTGAGAGTCATCAGGAGAGCTTCTTGGAGAACATGACACCCAGTCAGGTGAGTAACCCTTTATCTTTCCTTCCCAGCAAGTGGCCACCCAGGGGCCTGTGACCGGACAGTGCAAGAGTGAAGTATGAAGAAACTGAGGATTAGGAGGAACAATCTTTTGATTCTTAGCCAGAGCTTCAAAAAGGAGCCTCCTAGAATGTAAGCAACTGGGAACAGAGTTGTCAGAAAACAAGGGCAGTGGTATGCATCCAGGAACCAGGTGAGTACTCAGAGGTCACAGGGTCATGCACGTGATACTTGAATCCATTAGATGATCCCATAAGGTGAGAAGAGTTCCTGCAAAGTGTTCAGGATGTAGCGTGAACAGGAAAATTGTGCTACTGGGAGAATGTCAGGGTAGTTTGGGAACCACCATAGGGAGCCAACCCAAACACTGAAGGATCACGACATACAGTCTGGACATGATCTGCTAGGGGGAATTCTTGTTTGTGGCATGACAAAAATTTCTAGTTCAAGGCAATAGAAAATCCACAATTAACTTGGAGGGAGATAATTAAAAAGATGTGCCCAGAATAGATTAGTCCATTTTGGCCAGTCCAGCACCAACAAATGGCCTATGGTTTATCAGTTCCCTGTCAGTGTAGGACAACTTTACACTAGGCAAGTTGGTGTAACATACTTTTCAAAGGGGTTCCGGAGTGCAACCCATCTGGAAATTTCATTAGAAGTCAGGACTGAGTAAGAACCTGCAGGTTTGGCTTTAAGTGCAAAGAGCAGCATAAGGCTTCCAACTATTATAAATGCAAGTGCTAAAGCTTACAGGAGAGGCAGAGGAGCTAGTTCATAGCTAGTTCTAGCTGTGGCTTGTTAGACTGCCCCATATAGTATGGCGGGAAGACAAAGGCAACATGGTTCTAAGAAGAAGGATTTCTCTCTTGATTAGTCTCCAGGGCTGGAATTGTCACTCTTGGATTATCCTAACCAGAATGCCAGAAATATTTTATGGGAAGAATTCTGAGCTTCCAGACCCCTATCAAGACCCAAAGTCACATTTCATGGGCACCAGTTAGAAATCAAGCCAAGATATGCATTAAGCAATGAATGCTAAAATTAAGCAAGGTGCATGCTGGCTGTGTGGCAGTCCTTACCTACACATTGCCAATGCCTGACCTGTGTATCTCACCTTAGGACAGATACCAAAAATGAAAAGCCTCTGGAGAATTTCAATTAGTTCAGCCTCTTTCTGAATTCAGAGAATTCCCACTCATAACCTGGCTGACTGAAGATTGTTCATTCAGTCCTGTGGTTGGACTGCTCAGGATATGCAGGGGGAAGCACTGATGGCTGGAAGTGATGTCAAATCATCATTTACGCTTCTCCAGGTGCATTCCCTTGAGTTTGAGTATCTGAGCTGTCCTGGTTGGTTTCATTTTCACAAAGCAGTGTCTGTCATATGCTCTGGGGCTCACAAGACTTTTCTCGTTCGGGCAATAATTATAGGTGTTGATTTAACAAACAAAAAGCAAACCAAAAAAACCTTCCACATAGCTATGGTGCACCCTAACTATCAGGATGCCCTTCATCTCCAGACACAGCTTTACAGGGGTTCTCCCACTCTAGCATGCCTTGTAAGCCATCTGCCTCGGCACATGACTCAGCTCACCAGCTGAGAAGCATCTAGTTCAAGACCCCTTCCAGGGTAATAAAATGTCCAAGTGATGTCCAAAGCCCCAAAGAATCAACCTATCTCCTAGGCCCTGTGCTCGCCTCTTCCTGGGACTCCACTGTCCCAGCTCTGATATCAAGCACTTCCTCGCCTGGTCTGTCTTCATGCGACCTCCAGCCTGCAACAGCCTTGGCACTTGGATCCTTCACAAGAACTTGCCGCTCTTGATGGAACGCTCTCAGTTCAGTCAACACCTGGGTCTTATAAATAGGCTATCACCTGATCCTTCTTTAGTCCTGCCTTCTCTGGCTGACAGGTAACTGCCTAATTATTGCCCAGGTGACATCAGTGTGATTAACTGGGTCTTAAGCCCTTGCTAGCCCATGATGGAGTTTCACCCCATCACAAGCATCAAATCTGACATTGTTGGAAACGTTGTTGGAAATGTCTGAGGTGAAACCTAGGACAAAGAAGGCTCTTAAAACTTTCATAATTTGAGCATAAGGATAGGAGTTAAGGGAAACAAGAAGAAAGCTGTTGTAGCTCTCACAAGACAGAACACAAATAGAGGCTGAACCACGGAACATAGACTGCGGCTTGCCTACAGGAGCGTCTAATGCAAGGATGGGCAACTGGCAGCCTGGGGACTGCATCCATTCTGCCAGATCATTTTATTTGACCCGGCACAGCTCAGGGCAAGAGATTCATCACAAGGGGTTGGGGCATCATGGGGGGAGGGACCCGCCTTCATGTGGATGCTTGCCTCACATGCCACGGAGATGAGAGCCAATGGGCTGGAGCAGGGAGCCAGGCCCAGCCCTTTGGGACAGGAACAGTGACTGTGGGGTGAGTGTGGGGTGGGCTTGCACTCCAAGACCTTCCCTTGAGGCCTCCCACCCTCTGGGGCCAGGACCCAACCCCCTCCACACACTCACCCCAGGAGCAACACCCCTTAGATGTCACTCCCCCGGCCTGCAAAAGGGTTGTGGTAGAGGGCCACAAAATCCAGTACATTACACATCCCTGGTCTAATAACATGAAAAAAAGGTAGTTTTTCATGGGGAAACAATGACCTGCCTCAGAATATCCAGTCTTGCATCTCTTTTGCAGGACTGGTTTGGTGGCCGTGTTTGAGTCATAGGGTTCTGTATGAGGTTCATTGGGGCTCGCTAGTCCCTGCTCAGCTAGTGCACTACCAGACCTTGAATATTTACTGTTACCCTGATTTGTTTATATTGGTAATAAAGCTGTGGCTGTGGCTATGGCTACCGCCAGTTCCCATCACACACAAGTGTGCCTGGCAAAGGTAGAAAGACCTGACAGTCTAATTTATAAGGCCAACACTTTGTGTCCAGTTTTTGCTTTTGGCCAAATCAAAACACTTGCCAAGGAAAAAAAAGTGCACAGAGAATTTTCCTATGCAGTGAAATGTAGCCTGGAGATGATCTATCTAATCTGTGCCTGTTTCCCTCTTTTTCTATCTGATCTACCTCTCTAGATATTTCTCTAAGTGATTCACATCCTACGGGGGAGAGGTGTGCAGAAGGTATTTATATTGTGCCTATCACTGTGGTATTTGGACATCCATCACAGTGCTGTCTGGCCAAAGGCCAAGATTTTCAAAAATTGGTGGCTACAGTTAGGCTCCTAAAACTGTATTTAGGCACCTATGGCAATATTTAGGTAATTTGTGGCCTGGTTTTCAAAAGCATGGGGTGGTCAGTCGCTCCCATTGATATCTGTTTGGCGCTCAGCACTTTTGAAAATCTTTTGACTATTGATTTAGGTGGCTAAATATAGAATGAGGAGCCTAACTTTAAGCACTCATTTTTGAAAATCTTGGCCCTGGTTTATCTGTGACTGTGCAGTAGAGTCTACCTCGATCTTGCTATAAGGTGCTACCTGCCTTTTTCTTTTGAAAATTGTTGCTGTTGTCGTTTTGTTTAGAACAGCACAAATTTTGAAAGCTATTTTGTCTTTTTCCGTCTTGTATTCATACAACCTTGAATTACTTTCTGCAGATTTCTCAACCCCTTGGAATTGTAGGCAAAATTGGCTTTTAAAAAAATAAGTGTTCCTCCCAGCTGCAATTAACCCCTATTCAAAAAGGGAGGGAAAATATCTTAGAAAGCATGGAAAAACACAAGCAGAGTGCACTTAAAAGGCAGGAGTACAGCCACTTGGTGAAGCTGGCTTCTAGAGAGATGGTGATATTGTCAAAGAAGAGTATAGAGTGGGAATTTATCATCATGTGGTCTCCCTACTAATTGCCTAAACTTACTTTCCATGGAACCTCTCATGCAATCTCGGTGTCGCGGGTGCACAATTCCCTTAATGCACACACAGGAGTGCAGACACAAAACCAGGCTTTCTTTCCCTCCCCCTCACTTTGCACAAATAAAGCAATTTTGCAAATGCATTCAATTGCACACTACTTGCTTGGAACAGCATGGGGTAAAATGGGGCTAGTATGACGACCTTGTAAGCATCCTGGATATGGAAAGCTGCAGATGATCTTTCATCATGAATGGGGCCCAAGAGATCAAAATCACAATGCAGAAAAAGACTGCTCGCCCATAACCTCTCTCCTCATGCAGGCGGGAGAGTGCCGGCAGCATGTGGGGGGGTGGGGGGGAAGGGCCTGTTCTCGTTGCAGATGGGCCCTAGGTTTTTGCAAGAGGATTCTTCATGCTGAGAGTGTGTTAGGAATTTCCCCCGAATCCTGCTGATCCTCTCCAATCTGCCACTGCATTCTTCTGTCACTGGAGGTGTGGAACAAGCTCATGTTTTCTGTTCAGCATATGGTGGCGGCTGCTGGTGTTTCAGTAGCTGTGAAATCCAGATGTCCAGCTCCAGGAGGATTTTCCCTAGCTAGGGACATCTGAGCATCAACTCCTCTGCATTGCTTTTTTCCCCCTCCACTTATCCTGTGTACAGCATTGATCAGATGTGCCTGTGATCTGAAATAGGATAATTCCTCTGCTTTACTGCTCTGTTCATCTGGATATCTTAACTTGCCTGTGAGGGACACCCCTATCTTGAACATGCCCTCGGGTCGTGCTGCGCAGATGCCTCCCTTGGACTCATACACAGGCCAAGGCAGTAAAATATAGGAATAGAGGGAGCATCTGACATTTCCAGAGCAAGTGGAAACACCTGGAGAAATGCCAGGCGTGTTTTTATCACAATGAAAGGGGGGTGCCTCTTAGAAATGTGGTTTGACCTGGGAGCAGTACTAGACCAGATCTGTGCATTTCACCATCTAGAAGCGGCATAATGCTCTGTAAAGAGCCATTCCCCCTGCTCCCCTCACCAATTTTTTTATTGCCTCTTTAATATGGTGGCTGAGTTTAGTGCTCCTAGAGGTGAGGGACTGATTATGTTGGTCAGAGTCAGAGGGATTGCTGACAGGTGCTCTCCTGCATAGTTCTGCCAATGCTTCTCATTCCTGACCTGCTACACAGCCAGTGATTCTACTTGCGGATCACTCTGCTTTAGAAACTGTGTGTCATGTGTGACAAAGTTCCTCCTCTACCTTGATGGGTCTTGCGCTTATTGGCGGATTTGCTCACCTGGGAGCTTCAGAGCAGCCCTCAGCTTGGTTGTTTTTCTGAACCCACAGTCCAGGTCAACTCCTCCTGTGTCTGACCAGAGTTGGGAGGATTTGGGGGGAACCCGGGCCCTCCCTCTACTCCGGGTTCCAGCCCAGGGCCCTGTGGAATGCAGCTGTCTAGGGTGCCTCCTGGAACAGCTGTGTGACAGCTACAACTCCCTGCGCTACTTCCCCATGGCCTCCTCCCAACACCTTCTTTATTCTCACCATAGGACCTTCTTCCTGGTGTCTGATAATGCTTGTACTCCTCAGTCCTCCAACAGTCCACATTCTCACTTTCAGCTCCTAGTGCCTCTTGCTCCCAGCCCCTCACACGCGCACCACAAACTGAAGTGAGGTCCTTTTTAAACCCAGGTGCCCTGATTAGTCTGCCTTAACAGATTCTAGCAGCTTCTTGATTGGCTGCAGGTGTTCTAATCAGCCTGTCTTAATTGTCTCCAGAAGGTTCCTGATTGTTCTGGAACCTTCCCTGTCACCTTACCCAGGGCAAAGGGACCTACTTAACCTGGGGCTAATATATCTGTCTTCTATTACTCTCCTATAGCCATCTGGCCCGACCCTGTCACACATGGTGGACTGTGACCCAGACCATGCTGGATTTATGATGTGGACAAATGCCCACTACTCAACAGTAGGAGCCAACTCCTGCAGTCCTTACCTAAGCAATAGGGCTGTTGGAGTCAATGAGATCAGATAATAAAACTCATTTTCACTGGTAGCCCAATAGAATTTGACTCCAAGGGTGAAATACTAATGCATTGAAGGATTTACTGGACTAGTCCTTGTGGTATGGAATTGGCTGTAGAATGCACCTCCCCTATGCCATAGATGTGGTTCCTCACCAGCAGTTTTCATCTATAAAACAATTGCTTCCAGACACTGCGGTTGTGAAGATTTGTGCCCTCCATTCCAGCCCCTTTGTGCTACTTGAGCAGTGCCAAAGAACTCTAAGCTGATGTAAAGCCAGCTGAGTGGGCTCATACACCAACCCCTCCCACCAGTCTGAGGAGCAGGGTGGAGCACAGTCCCATATGGATCATAATGAGCTGGTGTAACTTAGACCTTCCCCTATGCTTCCCTCATTTCTGTTATGGCTGGGGAAATATGAGAATCAGGGACTTGTGTAACTGGCTTCCTAATACCTCCCTCCCTTCCGCCCCATCTTCTGACCAATACGCACAGGAGAGAATCTGTTCCTATAATTAATGCAGTACCCTCTGTTTGAATTAGTAAATGTCCAAAACGGTAGCGCTAAAGGAGGCATGAACTTTCTCCGCTCATCTCCCTATCGTGTTAACTCTGAAACCTAATTATGGTAACATCAGTGTCAACATTCTTAATTACTTTATTGATGCTCATCTTAGCAGAAACAGCAGCTAATGTGCTTATCCATCATTGCTGGATGCAGTGGCAGATACTGGAGCAGAGTGGGTAGTAGGATGGCTGGTCTCAACTGTCCCCCACCCTCCCAAAATTAAATGATTTTCATTCCTGCACACAAGGGAAAAAAAGAAGATGTATCCTCTTCTCAGTGCTAAACGCTTAAGATGCTACCTTGGAGCCAAACCCCAAATCACTCCTACATCTTCTCAGGTGCCAAATGCCCCCCGAATAAGCTGTTAAAATATCCAGCTTTCGCCTGACAACTTCTCCAGGAGGTGTATTCACTTTCAAGAGAAAATTTGTAAACAGATAGAAAATATTCCAAAATGGAGATTTGTATTAAATTTTATATCAAAATGAATAACACAAGCGATACTGTACTGCCTGTATTATTCATTTCATATTTAATTCAATAAAAAGCTCTATTTTTGAATATACTTGAAGCTGCTGCAGAAATTTTAATGTGTTGCAAGATTTAGCACATAATTGTGATGCAGGAATCATGGGGAAGGGGAATTGCCAGAGTACATAGGATACTGACTTTACTATTAGCCCTAGTGCAAGACCATTTGAAGCAGGAGGGAAAAAACTATTTCCCCTCATATGCAATAGTCCTCCTATATCTGGGTGGAGACTGGTTACTTATCAGTAACAGGGCTGGATAACTCTGAGAGTAACTTCCTAGGGAACAAGATTTAAAAATGAAAATTCACACATTCCCCCAAAGCTCCTTACACGAGCTTAAAGTCCAGGAAGGGAAACAGAAAACCAAACTCATATTTCTACAGCACCTTTCTTCCAACAGAATCCCAAAGTGCTTCACTAATTCTTAAGGTCAGCCCATGGTGGGGGACCAGAGGTGCTTAGCCTCACTTGCAGAATGCTTCAGTGAGTGTATGCAGCAGTAGTCACTGCTACTCCCTGTTAACAAGGCACAGTATTCAGTCCTTCCTCTCATGCCACCTAAATCTGCTCCAAATCTAATGCTGCTATTGGTGTGAGACTTTCCCATGTCCCTGGGAGTCCCGTCCCCCGCCCTGCCCTGCCCTATATATATAAAGTTATGTCAAAAGAATATTAACGTTGCAAAGTCAAGTACTCAAATGTTAGGACAGGCCAGAACTGAGGATACCTGTGGAAATCTTAATTTGGCCCCCTTGGGCGTATGCATTATGAGACGGTCTTTAATTACCTGATCACATACTATTTTTCCATAGGATCCCTTCCTCATTCAGCGCTCAAAGAGACAGTGCCGACTAAAGAGACAGCTATTCCATGTTTTGTTTTCTCCTCATTGTTCAGTGTGTGGCCCCATGCCTTATTTATTACACCCTATTCAAACCCTACTGTTAAGACAAAATAATTTCCTCCTGGGCTTTTCTATATGATGTTCATCATTATAGTATCTGAGTGCTTCACAAATGAATGTATATTTACAACCCCCCTGTGAGATGAAGTGGTGATATTATCCTCATTTTACAGATGTGGAACTGAGGCATAGTGAGATTAAGGTCAAAGGCACACACTAACTTTGGCTGCCCAAGTTGAGACACCAAGGACCTGATTTATATAACATTATTTATATAACTTTATATATTCAAGCACTGGTGTCAGTTGCAGCGGGGAGTGCTCAGCACTTCTGCCTATCACATGCTATGGTCTCAGAATGGACAGTGGGAAAATGAGGCACACACAATTAGCGACCCCCTGTGAAAAATTTGGTTTAAGTGACTTGGCTAGAAGCACATAGGAACACTGTGGCAGAGACAGGAATAGAATCTAATTCTCCAGCAAAGCATTCAACTGCTTAAGATCCTCCTTTCTCTTCCTGCAGTCCCTTGCCTCGTTCTCTACACACCTTCCAACTTCCGCATCAAATGAGGTAGGGGTCATACGTCGTTAAAAAACAAACTGAAAAAACAGGAATTCCACCATGAGTCATCATATCAACATGCACAAGGTTCGTGAGCAGGGTTGGAACTTTTAGATCAACCTCACGGACTTCTGCCACTCAAGTTAACAGAGTAACTGTTAGCAGTAATAGGTTGTCATCCTCTGTGTAGACCAGCTCTGGGGAGGGATGGAACACTTGGCCTGTGGCTTTAACAGACATAGGCGCCAGTTTCACCTCTGCCCGGTAGGTGCTTGATTCCCCCTCCTGCCCCACCTCTTCCTGCCCCTGCACCGCCCTTGCCCCACCCCCATTCCACCCCTTCCACAAATCTCCCATCTCCACTCCAAGCTCCTAATAGAATATCAGTCTCTGTCCCACAAGTTCCTTGTCCCAGTCTCCCCATTTCTTGTCCACAGCTCCTTGTCCAATCTGTCTCTCCCAATCCCCCTGCCCAACGGCTCCCAGTCCTAGTCTCCTTACTCAGCCAGTCTGACTCCCAGTTCCTCCTCCCCCGTCCGCCGACCAGCTCCCAATCCTATTCTCCCCGCCTGACGCTCCTTGGCCCAATCTACTCTCCTCACTCTACCCCGGTCCAGCTCTTGTCTCCTCTGTATTCCAGTCAGGCAGCTTCATCCTCTGCTCTGCCTGGGTGCCAGCAGGGGGGCACTGACAGAACAGACAGACTCCCTGTTCTCAGTTCTGGTGCCTGGCACCACAGTGGCCCCAGCAGCCAGGAGCAGCCATTACAGGGAAAGTCTGGCTTCCCACCTGTCTCCCTGGGGATGGCGTGCGCACAGTGCTGTTAGCATGTAGGAGCTGTGAGGGGAAAGGGCTTGTTCAGTAAAGATGGAATATTTGAAGAATTTATCAAGTTGCTACTGAGCATGTGAGAAGTGCAATTTTTCAAAGGGTTGTAGCTTGGCTTAATACAACCAGATTTGTGTGGGGATGGCAAAGGGCACATTCCTCACACAAAGGCCACCCCTCTATCAAATTTGAAGTCCTTGCTCCAAACCATGGGATGCTGCTCAAAAGAAATATCACCAGGATTGTTTTCTCATAATTTTGTTTTTGGAAATAGCTGAACTGTTTTAGCTGAAAGCTTCTAAAAAATCAATCTGGGGCAGATATCTGTCATGAAAATTTCAGCCTAAACAACTGAAGTTTTACAAAGTTATAAGCAACTGAAAATGTCTCATTTTTGCCTGGTCTAGGCCTATGTTCCATTTGGCGCCCTCTCCATCTGCAGCCTTTCCTCACAGATTATGCTTAAGATCCTAGACTTCAAATCCTTCCAGACCTGCCACAAATCCTTCCTCCTCAGCAACAGGCATTCCAGTTGCCACCGCTGCCTTAGAGAGTCTCATGTCTATTCCAAGTCCAAGGTTTTCTCCATTTTCAAAGATCCAGAAAGATCAGATCCAGAAAGCTGAGGGAGGATAGATTAAAACTGCTTCTTTTAAAGCATTCCTGAGAGCCATGGGGTCTGAGTCACCCTTCTGTCCCACCATCCATCAGCTCCCGTGACTGCACCTGCCTCACCTCTTGTAAGCAGAGAGCCTTTGAGACCAGCTAAAAAGAAGAGACCCCAGTCCCTGGACAGAGAGACCAAGAAAAGGAGAAAGTCATCCTCTCGACCACGGTGCAAGGAGATTCTGTATGCCTGGACAGGTACTGCTGAGGCTTCTACCTCCTCTGGTACCAAGATCCTGGTACTGCCTAAAAAGACCTCCAGCATGCTGCATACCAAGAAGCTTCCCAACACGCTACCTTGCGCGGCACTGATATCGGTACTGGAATTGGAACCAAGGACTCCTCTAAAAGCAAGGTCTCAAAATCATTGTCCTCGGTACTATCCTTCTCAGACCATGCTAAAGAGGGCATGGAGTACCCTTAGGTACCAACCAGGTTCCTGTCTCTAGGACCGCCAAATCTTGGAAGTCCCTCTGCTGGGGCATACAGAGAGGGATTTCCTGGTGATACTGACATGCCCCCCTGGAGCCAAGCTACTCCGGCACTATCACGGAGTCTCGGCCACCAATACCAATGCAATCGCCAGTCCCTCCCTGACCTCCAATACTGACACGACTCCCAGTACCAACACCTGTTGCTTCTCCTCTGGACAAGACTGAGGACATTTTCTCAGCCTCAGATGTATTTGTACAGGACTCCACATCTTTCCCGTCCAGCCTCCCTTCCTTGAGGTGCATCCCAAGGACAAACCCCCAGCAGATGACTGACCTGTCACCCCTGGCAAGGACACCCCTGTGGTGCTGCTCCCTTTCCTTTTGCCCCACCCTAGTGCAATTTTTTTGAACCCTTGGTCCCCCTACGATGAACATTTCCACAGGGTGCCCTCGTACAACAGATCCTGTCAGGAACAACAGTTACTGGACCCTTTGGATCCTTGCCCTCAGGAAGAACTTCCAGAGGAGCAGAAGCCAGGCAAAAAAAAGGAGACATCCCCTTATCACAAATCCTCCTCCTCACCAGATTACTTCAAGGCCTTTTAGGATCTCATGGAAATGATCTCAGAAACCTTGCAGATCCTACTGGAGGAGATACAAGAACCTTAGCATTCCCTGCTAGTTGTCTTATGTACTTCTTCCAGGACAAGATTGCCTTTGCCTATCAATGATGCTTTATCATCACTGGCCCCTATCATCATTGGCAAACACCAGTGACCATACCTCCTGCTTGTAAGCAAGCTGATAAAAAGTACTGTATTTCTATCAAGGATGTGTAGAGTATCTTTTCTCCCATGCTACCTTTTTGCTCATTGGAACTGTGAATAAAAGAAGCAGACATAGTGATTTAGATCAATATCTTCCAACAAGGAACTCAAATGCCTGGACCTTCTCAGCCACAAAAATTATTCCTTGGCCACTCTACAATTCAGAATTGCCACCTATCAGGCCTTCACAAATTACTCCAAATTTTCTCATTTTATTGAACATTTGCTGCAAGCCCAGATGAAGCAATTTCAGGCTCTCATCAGAGAAGGCCAGATAATTGCTAAGGCTTCCTTTGAGGCTTCACTTAACGTGGCTGACACAGCTTTGTGCTCAGTGACTACAGGTATAGTCATGCAATGACCATCATGGCTGCAATCCTCTGGCCTTCCCCAGGAAGTACAAAACACTGTGGATGACCTTCCCTTCTAAGAGCCTAAGTTCTTCAGTGAAGCCACGGATGGATCCCTCCGCTCCCTCAAAGACTCCATGGTGACTTTGTATTCCCTGAGCATGTGCACACTTGCCACAAGAAAATACAGCAAATCACAGACAGCTTAGTGGTCTCACCCAGTACACTAACAAACCAAGAGACTGACCAAACCTTCCAGACAGAGGCCCAGATTTCTTAGGAAGGGGCCAACTTCCACATTGACACTGGAGTTGGCTACTTCTTCTCATATCACCCCAGGCAAGACTCCAATTCCAATGCCTCCAAGCCTGGCTTAGGTCTGCCTACTTACCCAACAAGCACAACCTGTCCAAGTGGGTGTCGATATTTCAGAGGGTCCTTGACTCCCTCAACTGGTGGAAAGAACTTCTAAAGGTCTGTGTGGCATTTCCATTCTCAGGTCCTAGCCCCACAAAGATCATCACCACAAATGCCTCCCTGCTATCCTGGGATGCTCATTTCCAGGACTTTACAGTCCAAGGCAAAAGGACCTGCAGAAGTGGAAGCATCTCCAAGCATGGTGGGCCCAACAATTCATACCTCCTCTCAAGTGTCTCCTCATGCACATTATCGATTATCTGCTAAATGTAAAAACCATAGGTTTATCACTGAGCTCAGTTAAGGTTCATCTGGCTGCTATTACCCTATCAAGGGGTTTTCAGTCTTTGTTCACCCAAATCCTGTGAGATTCATTAAAGGTCTGCTTAACCTTTTTCCTCCCATCAAAGAACTTGCTCCACCATGGGACCTCAATTTAGTCCTAAATGCCATGAGAAAACCTTCATTTGAACCCATGGGAAGATGTTCCCTTCTTTGTTTGACCTGTAAGACGTTGTTCCTCATAGCCATCACCTCAGCCAAAAGAGTAGGAGAAGTAGGAGCCCTTATGGCTGACCCCACTATACATGGTGTTCTCTCACCATTACATCCCCCTCCTTGCTTTCTACGTACAGTTTAATCAGATTTTCACATTAATCAGGACATTCATCTACCAGTGTTTTACCCCAAGCCTCATTCCTTGAGAGAGGACGCTCGTTTCCACACACTGGATGTAAGATGACCTTTTACCTTTTACTTCAGTAGGACTAAGCCCTTCAGGGGTTCTCCAACACTTTTTACTTCCATCATGGAAAGAATGAAAGGGCACCCAATTTCCACCCAAAACCTGTAAAAATAGGTTTTGGGATGCATCCTGACATGCTACACAGCCTCAGCAGCACAGCTCCCAGCTAGGGTGATTGCACTTTCCACCAGGGCCCAGTCTACCTCTGTGGATTTACTGAAGAACATATTTAATCTCTGGACATTTGCAAGGCTGCCATCTGGTATTCGGTACACATGTTTTCCCAAAACTATGCTATTGTGTGTGCTTCTAGAGGTGAGACTGTTCTACAGTCCATGCGAAATCCGCCTCCTCAAAACCCTCCTCTGTATACAAGGTACTGCTTGGGACTCTCCTGATGTAGCGCACCCATAGGGAGAACAACCCAAAGCAGAAGGAAAGTTTGCTTACCTTAGGCAGTAACTGGAGTTCTTTGAGATTTTTTACCTCAGAGTAATCCACTACCCTCAGTCCTTCCCCTCTGCTTTGGAGTCATTCTTTTTGGACTTCCTGACTGAGCAGCAACTGGAGTGGCTGCAGGTCTGCCCCTGCCTGTATGCCACCCACCAGTCTCAGTGGGTGGGGGAACTTGATGGGGCCAACAGTAAAGGGGTACAGTCACAACAGTGAGGGAGGGAGACACTTGCTGAGGCACACCAGGTAGGTCCTCCCCCCAGGAGTCTCTGGCACTCATTGTCCAGCTGGGGGTGGGGGATGGGGGGGAAAGAGGGGTGCTGATTGGCCAGTATTCCTCAGCTTCCAGGATATAACCTGGAGTGAGGACAATGTGGAGTCTCTTTTGGCTCCATTCCAGCAGTTTAATAAAAGTTGCAGCCTGCCACTTAATTCCATGCTTCTGTCTGTCCTCATTTTGCCACCATGTCTGCTTCAAATGCCTTCATACCAGAGCACAGGGACGTGTAGGATGCATATGTGGACCTGCAGACATGGCTGACAAAAGCTTTAATCAAGAGTGCCTGGCACACGCACCTCCTGACATGGGGCATCTATGGGGACAAAACATCTCAGAGAACTCCAGTTCCCGTACAAGATAAATAAACTCTCCTTCAAAGCACTACTGCAATACTACTAATAATAACTGATTGTGACGCCCTGTACCTCAAAGTAGCACCCTGTAACCCCCATATTCATCATTTGTATATCGTTGTGATACGTCATACAAAGCACGCCTTGTAAGGTATCCTATGAAAGGTTGAATAATCTGCTGAAATTCATTGTTCTGTCAAGACATGTATATTGTTATTGTGTATGAACTTATGAAATTTTGCTATATGGGTTGTTATTGAAATACGTTGTGAGCCTGGGAGCTGCCCACAGCTAGCTCTCCAGTGGCAACAAGTAGGTGACCCACACCCTGGTGGGCATTAAACAACCATCACCAGCCATTGACCGGCAGGGGAACTGTAAACAAAAGATTTACAATTCAGAAAGAGACATTTGCACAAGCACCACAGAATGGGGATTGTTCAACTCTGTGACTCAGCAAGGCCCACCAGGACATGTCTGGGCCAGTATTTTTCCAGGGACATGAATTGTGAGTATAGAATAAGGGAGAGTAGCATCATGCGACCACCTCTGTCCTCCCCAACCTATTCTGAAGGCAACAGGAATGTTGGGAAGACATAGACTTTGAGCAGGGAAGACTGGTCCCAGGCGGAGAAGGAAATTCAGCCTGCGCATTAAGAACTGTAACCTGTCTGCAACATCCAGTGGGGTGAGAAAAGCTGTTTGATTCAAATCTTACTGAGTCTGATAAAGTTTAGGATTTAGAATGCGTGTTTACTTTTATTTCTCAGGTAACTCTCTCTGAACTTTTTTGCCTACCACTTACAATCACTTAACATCTATCTTTCTGTAGTCCATAAACTTATTTTAATGTTTTATCTTTACCAGTGAGTTTGTCTAAAGTGCTTGGGCACTCTGCTCTGATTACAAAGGCTGGTACATGTCCATTATCTTTTGACAAAGTGGCGAACTAATTAATGAGCTTGCATTATTCAAGAGATGGTCTTGAGCAGTGTAAGACGGTATATTTCTGGGTGGAAGGCAGCAGGCTGGGAGGATTTGCTGGTGTCTCCCTCTGTATAGTTCATGAGTGGCTTAGAGAGCATTCATGCAACTTAGCTGGGTGTGTCCCTGAATGTTGTTGACTGAGTGATCACAGCCCCTGGAGATATTTGCTGCATATCACTAGCAAAGCATCATGAGAGACAGGCTGGAGAGTTAAGGGGGCACAATGGTCTAACAGTTCCAGGTTGTATCGCCAGGATCCCGTCACACTCATCTCATTCTGAATATTGCCTTTTGCTTCTGCCACTCCTGATTTGCAATAGTTCAGTTTTCTCATTGGTTCCATAGTGGGTTGATTTTTGTGTTTGTACGTTTTGTAATAATAATAAAAAAACAACAACCTTTTTGCGGCCAATTGTTGAAAGCTCTTTCTCAGTTGCAACCCAAACAGGTGCATTCAGCCTCACGAGTAAGAGCTAACTGATAGGATAAGTGGCAGCTCACAAGTGCTTCTTTGGCTGTACTTGCCAGAGAGATACACAGTTTGCTGCAGCACAAACTGGTGATTGGGAGCCATCTAATTGTGCAATGAATTTTCATTGGTAATTAAGAGTAAAACTTAGTTTCTCTTCACCGCAGTGTAATATGTGCACATTTGAAAGCATGTGGCTGTACATGAGATCTGGGTGGGTTTTTTTCCCAAGAAGTTTCCTTAAGAAAACCTTTCTGATAATCATTCTGAAAGATCACTGAAGTGGAAATTAAACCACTTTAAATGATGTTATGGAAACATACCCATCATAAGCAAGAGTCTGATTTTTGTAGGTGCCACCCAGTAAATACAAGGGACTTGATTCTTATCTCATGCTAGTGTTAGCCTAGCGTAACTACATTCTAGTCCAGCAAACAAAGGAGGTGCCATTGTAGTCTTTAACTGTGAAGACAACAATAACGAGGTAAACTGACAACTCTCCAATACCAGCTACTATAAAGAACTCAAAGAAGACCCCACAACACAATTTACTCAGGAAGTTAAGGATATCATTAAATCCTTCCCCAAACAACTTCAAGAGAAACTCTACAACTCATCCCCTATGAACCTCTCCCAGGGACCTTTTACATGCTTCCCAAGATACACAAACAAGGGAAACCAGACAAACCCCATCATATCTGGCCACAGCACTCTTACTGAAGGAATATCAGAACTCAGAGAAACCATCCTCAAACCACTCACTACACAAAGGGCTGGCTTCCTCCAGGACACAACCAACTTCCTCCAGAAACTCTGCAGCATCAACATCATATGGGAACACCACAATCAGCTTCAACAATGAAACCCTACAGACAACCATATACAAGAAACTCATGGATCACCACATCTACCTTCACAGATCCAGTAGCCACCCCAAACATACCAAGAAATCTGTTATCTACAGACAGGCAGTCAGATACCACACAATATGTTCTGAGGAGAGAATCTGGGATATAGACCTTAACACACTTAAAACTACCTTCACCAAACAAGGACATTCCACCAGAGAAGTAGATCGCATCATGGAATGGGCCACCCAAATACCCTCAGAGAACCTGCTTCAATACAGAAATAAAACCCCTTCTAACTGCACACTCCTAGTTGTCACCTACCACCCCACGCTGGAACCCATATGTGGTATCATCAAACAATTACCACCATACTCAACGGGAACTACATCATGAAAACATTTTATGAAACCCCTCTTCTGGCTTTCAACCAATCCCCAACCTCTCCAAGCTGGCAAGCTTATCTTCAGAAGCAAGCTTCCCCCGGACCAGAACACACCAACTCAAAGCAGCACCAGACCCTGGCACCAGAACTGACGCAAAACCTGTAGACATAGCTCCATTGCAATGATGGTCAATGCCTCTCCCCAAAACACCTTTCAAGATCCATGGGTCCTACACATGCCTATCACAATATGTTATGTATTTCATCCAGTGCACTAAATGCCCCAATAACAACTATGTGGGTGAAACCAGACAGTCACTGTGCTTTTGAATGAACTCACCCAGAAAAATGATAAAGACAAAACCACCCTGTCACCTGTGAGTGAACACTTTTCACAAACCCATCACTCTACATCTGACCTCTCTGTCCTCATCTTCAAAGGAAACCTGCGCAACATTTTCAAAAGGCGAGTCTGGGAACTTAAATTCATAACTTTGCTAGACACTAAAAACCATGGACTGAATATACACACTGGATTTATGCCTTATTACACCAATCTGTAACCCTCTTAATCAGTCCCCCAGCCTTTTTTCCTTCCCCCCCTATGAGTGGAGAGGTGTTAACGAGCTACTTCACCTTGAATGGGCCTTTGAAATATGTGTTAACTACCTATGCTAAACAATCTGTTCCAGATTGTATTTACCTGTGACACTTTGAGTACATTTCCAGACCTGAAGAAGAGCTCTGTGTAAGTTGGAAAGTTTGTCTCTCTCACCAACAGAAGTTGTTCCAATAAAAGATATCACCTCACCCACCTTGTCTTTCTTACACCCTGTTCAGTTGCTCCAAATAAAAACGGCAGTCATTGAGATCAATCAGGCCCAATGACCACTGGCAAAGGGGTGTTTTATTAATGAATCTGAACCATGTCTTCATTTGCACACGATCTCATCACATCTCTCCCAAATCCTGTTTTTATCAAAGTCTCTGAGTATTGCAGCTTGTGATATCAGCCAATTTGGAATTTCTGAGCCTGTAATAGTTCCTCAGACAAGGAACTCTCACTGTACTGAGCAACAACACGTTTCTGAAATAAAAGAAAAATGAAAACATGAGAGCTTTCAACAAAGTGTAAAGGAAGTCCATTGATTTCTAAATGATACCATCTTTCCTGGCTGAGGAAAAGCTATGAAGAGGCAATTTGTTCAAAATCTGTTCTCTGTGTGCGTGTGTGTGTGTGTGTGTGTGTGTGCGCGCATGTGCTTAAAGACTATAAATACATTTCTGTGAATGCTTTAAAAATATCAGGTACTTTTCTACTTAGCATTGTACATTTTATGTTTGGGCACATGGGATTTATGAATATTTGGCTTGACTGGCTAAAGACGTCAATGTGACATGATGCAATATGTTATAAACATCTCACAGATCAAATAAACAGTAGAAAAAAATCTTCTGAATTGAAGTTTATTGAAAACACATACATACCCTCTTTTTTTTTTTTTAATCACTGATGTTCCCCTGTTGCATCAATGCCAGAACATTATGTTTGCAAATAGGAATTTAGCACTACAAAGACAATACCCTAGGTTAACTAAGATCCCATTTCACAAAACCCTATGGCAATAGTCTGCAACATCAGTCACAGGAGAAGATATAACACGGACATATTTGTGCCCTCATGTAACTGAACTGAAACAAAACAAAGAGTGAATTAGACTGAATATCTTACAGTGTGCAATGTATTGTACAACAAGGCACCTTTGGGAATGTATCACAGGGTTTGGTAAATTGAAAACAAAATAAACAGATCTATGGGAATAAATAACATCATATTAGACGCCTGCTACATGTAAACTGCATTAGCTTCCAGTTAGAGCCAGTCTCCAGCTTTCCTACTATTGTTTTAAATGGCTTTAAAGACGAAGATGATAACAAAACCTTATAAAGAAATACTTATAATCTGGGGTGAGGGGTAAAAAGAGGCACCTCCCCCCACCCCCGTAGCATAACTCCTGGCAGACTAGACAACTGTTTATTATTTATTGCTTTGCATACATAAAATACAGTATTATCATTTCTGGACAGACACTGAGAATGGTGGCTTTTTTTCTCCATGCAGTGGTTTCATAAAGCCTCTCACTAAGGTGAATATTTTGTTAACCTGATTTATCTCTGGCCTGATGTGCCCAGCCATCTTGATTGGCATTGCTCCAGGAACTTCTGCTCCTTAAAGAGGCACTTGCCAAGTGTGAGTAAATGTTGACTGATCAACCTTTGAGCAACCTTTGAGTCCAGGAGCAATGCCTTTTTGAGTCAGTGGGTGAAATTCATCTGTTGTGTAAATACACTCAGATCACTTATGGCAGGGATTAATTTTGCTCAGTGTGTCTAGGAGGAGTAATATAAAATTATGCAAGCCACTAGTTCCCGATGGAGCCATGCATACTATGGCTATTGTAGATAGTAGTGAACAGCCAGGTGAATCAGGTACTTCAAAAACTCCCATCTGCAATTATAGCTGCACTACTAAGCCACATGGGGGCATATTCTGCTCTAAGATACACTGGTGAAACCCCATTGATATCAGTGGGCTTACTCATGTGATTCTGTCTTGTAAGATCATGCCATGACTGCTTTAAGGAGAAATTCAAAGTTAATACTCTCTCATGAACTTAAAGGGACAGTGCCGGACCAAATTTGGCCCTCAGATTTAGTTTTTTAGAAAAACGTGATTTTAGATAATGTGAGAGAAATAGCAACAATTCTATAATTATAAAAAATGCCATTGGATACCTATTTTAAACAAACATTCCCTTACCTTGTTTATGTCCCAAATACCATCATGCTAAGGCATGAGAATCTGAAAGAGATGTTGATTAGTAACTACAAGAAGAAAATTGGAAATGACCAATCTATTTTTATTACCCAAGCCAAACACCCATTTTCCCCCTCCAGATGGCAGAATTGGGCCTCAAGTGAAGTGCAAAAAGTAAACAGACAGCCTAAGTGAGAGAGAAAATGATACTCTGCCATTCTTTCCTTTTTAATAATCAAAGGTAGCATTAGTAGCATGGGTAAGGAATTTTGGGTGGAATTCTGGCTGCTTTGAGGCTGTTGCCAAAACTCCTATTGACTTCAGTGGAGCCAGGATATCACCATTTATCTTTAAACAGATATGGGCCCAATTCCACAAGCACTGATCACTCCAGCGGAAGTCAAGGGGAGCTGTGGGTGCTCAGCACCTTGAAAATCAGTCCTGTATCATTTTTCAACTGAGAATGTTCCTTTGGTTTATTTCATTCATTATGAGAGGCAGTTTTGCCTAATGGATACAGCACTGGACTGGCACTCAGGAGAGGACTTGGGTTTTATTCTTGACCTGCTGTGGGACCTTGAACTAGTCACTTCACCTCTCTGTGCCTCCGTTTCTCCATCTGTAAAATAAAGATAATGATACTGACATTCTGTGTAAAGTGTTGTTGAGATCTACCAATGAAAAGCGCTATATGAATCAGTTGTTGTTATTATATTCTAGGTCCAGTTGATCCACAGGCTATGGTATTGGATTCCCAACTATTGTTTTATATTTTCCAAGTTTAAAAATGTGTTGGCTAGAAGGTTTGTGGGCCTCTAATGTACCCCTCCCATCTTCAAGTTGTGTGCTTTTGCTGATGCCCATTTGAAGTTTCTCCCTCTCAAATGTTGGAGGTTACATAATAATATGGTATCTCCCTGTACATACCATTTGAACATATCCAGATGAATATATCCTCCCTTTGGACTCTTGAAGAGAGGGCACTCTGGCATTTTTAATTTGATTTCTCTATTCAGATAGACCCCATGGAGTCAGAGAAGGATGGAGTTGACGGCTCATGTAATCGACACTGATTGTCTTTTGCTGGTTTATCAATAGTGCATTTTTCTGTATTTTCTTTTCTTTGATTTTTAACAATAGTCTCTGAAGGCCTATGTGGTGCCATGGATTAGGCTCTGATTCAGCAAAGCAG
The DNA here is from genome assembly GCF_015237465.2 of Chelonia mydas. Classification (NCBI taxonomy): domain Eukaryota; kingdom Metazoa; phylum Chordata; order Testudines; family Cheloniidae; genus Chelonia; species Chelonia mydas. The sequence goes on from NC_057850.1 coordinate 98,278,358, forward strand.
TTAAGCTTGTACATAATTTTAAGCATCTGAATAGTACCATTGGAGCCAAGTGTTTTGCAGCATCAGGGCTTAGTTCACTATTCTTTCATAATTATAAACTTGTGTAATCTCCAGAGCTAGAAGATTTAGAGGGATGGAGCTCTCTGCTCCCTCTATGGGGGAGAAGAGAAAAAGCCAGTTTTGGCCAGACTTTCATACATGAAACATAAAATTCTACATATAGTGTTTTGTTGCTTTAGTTGAAATTTGTGTATGGTCTGATTGGATGCGATGTGATGCTAGTCACCTCGATTTTGAGGACAATGTTGATAGTCATAGTTTGTGCTAATGGATCCTCGCATGACTCCATAGACCAATTTGGGCAGAACGTTTACTGTGCTGGCCACAGAGCCAATTGTCTAGTTGTGTTGATTGAGCTGCCTGTTGATCTGTGCCTGGCACTGTGCTTCCAGCAGCTCAGCACAATTCTTCTCAAAATCTTAGACACCCACCCTTCCGGTGCCATGCAATATGATCAATGGGCAATGTTCATTTTGCGCAGATTTTGTGTGAGTGTCTTTGAAGCATTTCATCTGCCCACCACACTTACAATTGCTGGATCTTAATTTGGAATATAAAACTTCTCAGTCTCAGGTCTCAGGCATATGAATTACACGGCCAGTCCATCTCAACTGGGTGCAGATCCCAATTTGATGTCCAGCAATTGTCATAGGTGTTGCAAATTGAAACTGTCAAGGTTTTTAATGTGCCCATTGATACCAGGTCTGTCTTTGGCACCCGTAGAGCAATGTCATGAGGACTACAGCATTATAGACTTTGATTTTTGTCTGTAGACACATTCCCTGCTGCTTCCATTTTCGGTGATAGTGGTAACCATATGCAGCGATGGTTGTCTTAATTCACGCACTTGATGGTACAAATTAAAATGGATTGTTGCTGTGTCTATACTCATGAAAAGGTATGGGAATTATGTAAGATGAGTCTTAGAGTAAGTGGGACACCCTGACTTTATAGGCAGTGGACTCTGGTTTGGGAACAGATGCAGGTTCATCAAGAGAGGTGTAGGGTTCTGGTTCAGAGACTAGGAGCTCTATCCCAGGGAACAGTGTTTTGTCTAAGGGTCTTGTCTCCCATTTGGAGATTCTGAATTTGTGTGGAGTGATTCTGTGGGATTGGACTGGTTGTGCTGAGCTTATTTCACAGCGAGGTGTCACTGGACCAGCACCAGCAGAGCTGGTGTCACAAAACTGAACAAGGCAACTGTACATTGGAGCTGGGCCTGCTAGTGTGCACTTCACTGAACTGTATCAGACGGGAGGAGGAAAATCAGCCCTGGCAGCCCCTCACTACCACTGAGTCTAATTGGACCTGTGCGTGGGAGTTTAGGTGAATGGGGATTGCTGAATCTTAACAAGCTGGACAGTTGTCCTGGACCTAAACAAGGCTTGGACTTCAACAAGTTGGACAATTAATTCATTAGAACTGTCGGATTGGCAACACTCCTGATACGCTTTGCTCACTTTATTGTACGTTAATATACAAGTGATTGTTATGTTTCTTTTGTTTGTTTTTCCCTTTTCCACAAATCAAAGATACTTGTGGTTCCGTATCTCCAAGGACTCTGAGGGTATGTCTACACTGCAGTGTAAGACCAGGGTTAGAACTCAGGCTTAAGCCTAATCCTCCTTCCATCTACACACAAATCATGCTAACCCAGGGCTTTGACCAGGGTCCCAGGATCACACAGGTGTGGACGGTCTGAGCCTCAGTCAAGACGGGACCCAGGGTTCAAGCCCTATTGCTTGGCAGTATAGACACAGCCCCATGGGACTCATGCTTTGGGAGTCCAGCAAAAAGTTTTCACAATTCTCCAGGCTGACTTTCTTTGTCCTCTGAACAATAAAGTTTGGTGGACAGTCAGGTTTTCACACACTGCACCATGGATGAAATGCTAGAGCGGACATATTTCGGGAGCGTGCTAAGAAGTCTGGGATATGGGTGGTTGGACTGGTGCCCGCATGATACAGTGAAGATGCTGGAGCCCCGGGTTGGGACCAGGCCGGATTTCCAATTAGGCACAGTAGGCACATTCCTAGGAGGGCAGGCATTCTAGGGGTACCTAAAAGTTAAAAGTGGGTTAAAAGTTAAAAATGTTAATAAAGTTCTCAAACCAATTAGCACAAAGCTGCGGGCGGCCCAGCTGTGTGCTAAAAAAAAATTCAGTTTGCCGCTCCGGTCCCGGCAGAGGGTGGGGCCGGCTAAGGGGGGATGGCGTCACGCAGCCCTGCTGGAGCACTCCTGCCAGCAGGGAAGGTGAATCAGACCCTGTGGCAGGGAAAGAGCTCAGCAGTCCAACATAAGGGCCCTGCTGGGCAAGTGGGTCCTGAGGGAGCCCAGCCTGGGCAGGCCCCGCTCCTGCTCCGGCCTGGATGATTGTGCTGCTCCCAAGGGGCCAGAGCAATCCCTGACTGGCCCCAGCCACGCTGTTGGCTCAGCCACCTCCCAGAGGGGCCAGTGAGTGCTGCCAGGGGGCAGGGCATGGAAGAGTGGATCTCTGGGGGGAGCTGTGAGGGGGCCTCTGGGAGGTGAGGGGATGGCACTGGGCAGTGAGGGAGGTTTGTGTGGAGCACTGAGCAGTTGTAGTGGTGGGGCAGTGTGGGGGGCGCTGGGCAGTGTGTGTGGGGTGTCTGTGGGCAGGAGGCACTGAAGATGCTGTGCCTAGGAGCATGTAAGGTGTAAATCTGGCCCTGGTTGGGACCCAGGGTTCAACAATTCCTAACCTGGAGTTGCAAATGAGTGTAGATACTAAAGCCCTAGGTTAACAAATCCAGGTTTTGCTAACTCAAGTTCTGCTAATTCTGGGCTTACATTGCAGTGTAGACGTATCCTCCGTGCTTGTGAGTGGTGATGAACCACCTAGAAAGGTGGCCAGGGAGGTTGTACATTAATTTACTAGGAGTGTGGCTCTGGGAGGGGTCACAAGCTATAGTTTCTTTTACTTTATAAAAGGACCCCAAACAGACTGACCCCAACCCTTGTTGCTGGGATCTGCTGCTGTCAAAAGGATTGCACTTGAATCAAATGCTATGTTAGATCACAAGTAGAGATGAGTTTTGTGGTCACATCACAGTCCCACTTTATGTAGCTCATAAATCTACTCTGCTCTTGGGGGTGATTCACAGGAGCTGACTTTTGTTTTTGCCGATGGGTGCTCCACTCCCGCTGCGTCCCAAAGCCCCGCCCCCACTCGGCCTTTTCCCCTGAGGCCACACCCCTACTCTGCCTCTTCCCATTCCAGCTCCACCCCCTCCCCTGAGTGCCTCCTGCCTGCTCTTCTCTGCCCCCCCCGAGGCTCCCTCTGCCCGCCCACCCACTGCTCACTCCTCTCTGCCCCCTCCCCCAAGTGCCTCCCACCTGCCGCTCACTCCTTTCTGCCCTCTCCTGCTTTAAGGGGAGGAGGTGGAGAGGAGCGAGTGGGGTGGGCCTCGGGGGAAGAGGCAGAGCAGGGGCGAGAAGAGGCACAGCATGGGCGGGGCCATGGGGGAAGAGGCTGAGCAGGGACGGGGCCTTTGATGAAGCAAGGGCATGGCCATGGTCCGTGGGTGCTGAGTGCCCCCCCTATTTGCTGTGCCTGGCTCATACCGATGTTATTCGCCTTTCACAGTCACGAAAATCAAATTCACTCTTTTATAGGGAACTAACATTTAAAATAGCTGAACACCCTCACCTCAGCAATGCAGAGGAGGAATATATTTACCTGTTTCATCCCATGTGGAAAGGAGTCTGTTTCATTTACACAGAGAGAATGGCATGTTCTGAAGTTTGTTACATGTGTGTGCAGAACGTCATGTGTGCAGCTTTCATATTAATCAATATCTATGAGTCATTACAGAGAGCTCTTCTAAGTCCAATATGTAAAATATGTGCTTTATATAGTATGCACAAATAAATTACATATAGTTTTGTTCAATATCAGATTATTGTACTTCCAGATTGGGTTCTAGGCACCACCATTGTAATCTTCACCATCAGCATCCTCGAAACTCTACAGAAGTTGCCTGCTTTGAAATGGAGGTGTCTGAAAGCATTACTGATATACAATCCTGGACGTAGTATTGTACAGCATAGCACCTCTTTCAGAGCCCTTATGTAGCACCGTATCATGTCAATCTGCAGAATGGAAACATGAATAACTGAATATTTGACATGATACTTCAAGGCCATTATACTGTTTCATATTAATCCAGTGGAGATGGAGTATAGAGATGTTACCATGTTAATACAGCTGTAATCCAGAGGGTACATTTAAAAAGCAGCCTACCACCCAGAGTACTTTCACAGGAACAGCTTTTTTATATCCCTCAGGATAACTCCACAGAAGTGCTTTGAAATGCTCTGACCAGTGCTTAATTTGTGTCAGGTCTTGCCAGGGCTGAGCTGGCCCTGGCACCTCTAGGCTTGGCATTTCATAGCCCCAGCACTTCTGGGCTTGCTGCATCAGTTATGAATGTAAGAAAATGCTTGAGCCCCAGCACCTAACTGCTTGAGCTCTGGCACCTCTTTCATTACAAATTAAGCACTGGCTCTAACCAAAAAGAACAAGGGCTCACTGATTACAATGCAGTTTTGTTGAATGGAAACTCCTTCCACACCCCAGAATGAGGCCCCCAATTTACCACCTGAAATGATTCTGTGGGGTTAGGGTGACCAAACATCCCGTTTTGGCTGGGACAGTCTCTTTTTTAAGCCCTGTCCCAGCCATCCCGACTTTTCTGGAAGAAGTGGGCATTTGTCCCATTTCTTCTTGCCAACTGATCAAGTTGGAAAGAGCAAACGGGACAAATGCCCATTTTGTCAAAGTGAAGTGCAGAGGAGGGCAAGCGGTGATGCCAGCCCCCTGGGGTCGGGGAGGGAGGGAAGCAGGGCTCAGGCAAGGAGCAAGCAGCGAGGCCAGCTCCAGCCTCACGATGTCAGGGGGGGAAGGAGGCAGGTGGGGCTCAGGTAAGTAGCTCAGGCCAGCCCTGGGGAATGGGGGTCAGGGCTCGGAGAAGTGGCTTGGGCCAGCCCCGTGCTGGGGGGAGAGTGGAGGGGAGCCCTCATGCTAGCCCCACCTGGTGTCCCATTTTCCCTTTGGGAAATATGATCACCCTATTTGGGGTAAAATTTTCAAAAAGCACCTAATTGACATAGTGGAGACATTAATAACTGAATATTTGACATGATACTTCAAGGCCATTATACTGTTTCATATTAATCCAGTCCTGTTTTCAAAAGTGACTTAGAAACTAAGTCTGAATGAAAATTTCTAAATGGATACAGTTAAAGCAATCTGAAAACTGTATATAGAAGAGCCCTGAATTGAAACAGGTTAGTTAAAAAGCACTTGTATGCAGGAGGTGTGTTATATATTGAAACACTTGTCCTTAGACTTCTCAAAAGCACTGTGTATGACGAGCACAGCTAGGAGAAATTGCTCTCAGATTTGAATGCTAGTGCCAAAGAATTTACACTTCCCAATACCACTAGAAAGTTAAATATTCATAAAACTTCTGTGTATAAAGGCAGCACAGAGAATTCAAATATGTCTTCTAGGAATCTCTCTTATTTTTCTTAGGTAGAAATAAAGCCTGCCCTCTCTCCCCCGTTCCTTCTCTCTCCTTTTAAATCTCTTTTTTAACTTCTTGTTTTTACTGCTAATCATTTTTTCCCTTTGCTAATGATGCTAACCTTAGAGCTTTCTGCAAACTGACTTGTTTCATGTCAGTCTTCAGTTCACTTCTCCCTCTCTCTGCTCTGTGTTGCCCACTTTTGTTAAGACACAAAGCAGGCTTCAGTCTATTGAATGTCAGCTATTTTTCTGATGTGAATATTACTGTTGCTTATTTCAAAGGCATTTTCAAGCCTACAGTATTTCTGCACAGATACTGCTGTTATTTTCTTATCAGAATATTCTGTTCTTCTCCACTCTCTTTCTCTCCCCTGTGCCTTCCTATATTTGTGGAGAGGCCTGTGCTGTAATAGCTCTCATGAGAGTTGGGTGAAGCAGGTCTCTATAGAGGCCTGTAATTTTAAAGGACAAGCTTTATATATCAATACCCCTGTGGCAGTCTTTCTCCCACTGCAGTGGATAACAAAATGTATCCCTGCATTTTATCTGGAATGAAACCAGATAAGCACCAAATCAGCTCCCTATTAGAAGACAGAGAACCACATGATATGCAAGTCAATTCCTGAGCTCTCTCGCTAGTCCTCTGAGCCCACATTAACACCCAGAACCAAATGTAAAAAATGTAGGCGCAAAGCAGTGATTAAGCTGTCAGAGTGGAATTGGTTGGGCTTTATTGTTCATATTTAGATAGAAGAGCAATGCAACTGTGTCAGACTCCAGAGTTCTGGTACTGACCAAGTGTCATTTTGATCCATGAGCCACAGGCAGGCAGGGCTGTGCCTCCCAAAGCCCAATGCAGTACCTGTAGGGATGTCAGCAGATAGTTTGTCACACACCTGCTCGTATGAGGAAACAGAGTGTGTAGGTGAAGAGGGGAAGTGAGAGGAGCTTACAAAAAGATTTACTTGTTTAATTGAAGTTGAGTTATAACCTCCCTTTTCTTTCTGTATCAATTTTATGCCGGGTGCTTTATTCTGATGAAGATGATTTTTTTGTCTTTGGAGCACCATTGTCCTATGTCAGATATCCTGGAACTGTTTGTAATGAGCCACAGGGATATAATTGTAAGTGTAGTAACATTTGTACTCACTGGGTGACTCAGACCTTTTCAGTAGCTCCAAGTAACCAGGAGGATGATTTCTGCAGGAGATAAAAGAATTTGAAATGATAACTGTTTAGCATAAATTATGTCATTTGGCTTTGCTAATCACCTCTCCGTTCAAAAGATACAGGTCTTATCCAGTACACCTTAATTTGACTGTGGCACTAATGCTGGATTCACCCAGTCGATCTGATGCGGAGGGGAAAAAAAATCCCTTCAAGTGTCTAAACCATTAAATTGAAACCAGACACTTGAGGGTTACAATGGGGCACAACTCGTATCTCTCCCTCTTCGATCTTTCCCACCTTAAAAACAAATGTGGTTGGTTTTAATGGGATAATCTGTTTTTATTTCAAATGTTAGTGTTCCTCCCTCCCCACTTCTCATCTCCCCACCCCCATCCAGGTGAAACAATTAAATAAATCCAGGAAAGAGCTTTCTGCCAGGCTGCCTGTGGAAGTTTGCTTAAGTGGCCTTAAGTAAGATAATAAGCAAGGAGTGTGAAAAGAGGAGACTTTGTCTTTTCACATTAGCAGCAGCCCTGTTCAAGTGGCAGTATCTATGAAAATGCTGTTCAGCCTTTAATGAGACTACAGTGTGTTAGTGTACCAGTCTAATTAATCCCATATTTTCACACAGCATAATTACTGAGCCGGGGCTGAATTATTTGGCTACTGGAGGTGGAGCAGCGCCTGCACTGTCCTCTGTTTCTGCTCCTCACAATTTATTATGCTATACAGCAAGACACCATTGAAACCTCCTAGTATAGGACTATCTGTCATCTCTACATTATCAGTAAAATACGCCACCTTCCATACTGTGCTACAAGGGCTTTAGCAAATTGCTATTTTTATGGGATATGATAAAGGAAATGCTACCTTATGTTCAAATTTTTAACTGTCTGGTGCATGGAATATACAGTCTTGCTTTGTGCATGCAGTTTCATTGAGGGCTAATTTGCATAGCTAAATTCAGGATTTTTTCCCCCTGCTTCACTTCTTTCTTTCTTTCTTTCTTTCTTTCTTTCTTTCTTTCTTTCTTTCCCAACATTATCTAAAAATATTCTACTCTAGTAAAGAGGGTCACCTTTACACTTTAAGAAATCTCCATCTCTCCATGGCTTTAGGCTTTCCCATCCCCCAACATCCTCTCTCTTCCCCTCCCCAGTTTGTGTTATTCATCAAAACATATTTTTCCACATTATTATTCACCTCTGCTATATGATCTTGCCATTTTGGAGCTGGTAAAGCCCCCTCCCCTCCCCATTTCCCATAGGAGTTCAGGGAGATTTGTGGTTTAAACATTTACTCACTTGCTAGTGTTTCTGTGACTAGTTTAATGGTATCTTTTTAATGGAAGGCCAAACACTACATTAACTATATGGAACTGTTTTAAAATTATTCATTCAACAACAAAAAAGGTTGTACCCTGTAAATTTTAAACCCAGTTTTATCAGTACTTAGGGATATTTTGCTATTGTGTATGGTTTCCCTATACACATGGATAGATATATGGGTACACATATGCACAGACAAAGTAAGATCTCAGAATAAAGAAAACCACATGCTTAATAGCACAAGGGGGAAAATTACTTCTGCACATTTTTAACCAAATAATGCCCCAAATACTTGAGTTATTTGCTACAATTTCTCTAAATCAAATGGATTGAAGGAGCAATAAAAGTGAATTTCATTACATCTTTGTTGACATATCAATTGAGTATTGCAGCTGACACATTGAAGGTCTTCCATATGTGCAGACGAGTATCTGAACAACTTGTACTGCCCCCCAAATTAGAGATGCAGCATAGGATCTTTTTTCAGTCCTCTTGGGGCAGCAGAAAGTAGCCCAAGTTCAAGGGTTAAGCAAAGTTAAATGTTAACAAACTTCAGCTTGTCACACTTCACAAGGCTGGCCAAGCTAGCATCTCGCATGTCTCATCAGTTCTGCGATATTATGTCTTACCAGGTGGAACTCCGATAAAGAGAAAAGTGTAGAAAGAAAGAGAGATGTGGATAGACAGTGTTGGTATGTGCATGTACATGCATGTGTCAGATGGACTTTCTGAGCTCTGAGTGTTGGAACATGTTTAATGAAGTTGTATTTGTTTTGTCAGGGTGATGTAGAATATCTTCCTGGAAGTTTCTTGAGGATTCATTATGCTTTTAATAATGATGCCATGAAGGAAATTTCAACAGAATTAAAAAAAAAAAATTCTGTAAAAGCATTGAGGCACTATTGAAAAAACTTAGCTTCACTGGCCTGGGTACTTACAGTATCTGCAGCATCTTCCTGTTCTTAGACTAAGAGCTACCATGGTACTGCAACCACAATAGAATGGCACATGCTGAGCTTCCACTAGTTTGCTCTCTGCAGGGATATAGATTGTGATATGTATGTAGTTACATATTTGGACATTTACTTATAAAATAACTTTATCAAAATAACTTCAGATGTGTAGCTACTGCAAATACATGCAGTGATAATGCAGAAATGATGGCCAAGATTTTCAAAAGTGACTCATGATTTTTGGGTGCCCAACTGGAGATACCTTCAAGGGGCGAGATTTTGAAGAAGTAGAACAATCAGGTCACTTCAAGATGTCTGAGGTTGGGCACCCAATACTTGAGGCATCCAAAAGCACTAGTCATTTATTAAATCTTGGCCACCATTTTCTTATATATGATTGTAAAAGTGTCATATCTGATATGCATTTTCACAGCAAGGTGTGGATCCTTATTGGGAACTACAATAATAATAACCATTCTTCCCACTTCCTGCATATAGCTGGAATATTCCACTTTTTCAAGGTCTTACATAACTCCAGCCCTCCCTACATTTCTTCTCTCGTCACCTACTTCCTCCTACTGCTTCAGCTCCTCTCAGACTGAGCTGTAAATACTCCTCTATCCTCCTCCCATTTTTGTCTTTGCATCTTTTCCCAGGCAGCGCCATTTGCTTGGCTCTCCTTCTCTTTCTTTGTGCACCTGTCAACCTTTCTTTTATGAAGCCTTCCATTGACAATCACTGAAATTTTTTTCAAAAGCACTGCTTGGAGTTGGCCCTCACCTACTTTATTACAGTGGTTCCCATTAAAATGACAGCTGGTACCCACGTTTAGAACTCAGTGATGTTATAGATGCTCCGTTATTTCCCTGTATTCAGTAGAGTGGTATCTCAGCATGTGCTATTTCGAACACCACTGCATAGCATCCTTGGGTAAATGTTGGCCTTTAAAGGCAACTGCTGTACATGTTTGAATTGTATTACCTGTGTGTGATTTAGATTGAAAGCTACTTGAGTCAGGGACTCTGTCTTCTCCATGTTTCTACAGATCTGAGCATACTGATAGCACTAAGTAAATATAAATTTTCCCCCTTTTTCCAAAGTATCAGATATTGCCCACTGTTAAAACCAGCCTACCAAATCTGATGGCCCAATCTCCTGTTCTGTTGTGGCAAACCCTATCTTCTTATAAAGTGCAATTCAGTTTAAGATGCTTCCTCTCCCTTTATCTTCTTTTGTCCTCCTGTCTCCTTCCCTCATACATTTTCTTCTGCTTTCACCTCTGCTTTGCTCACAAGGCCAACTGAGCAGTACTGGGCGGTACCAGCAGAAACGGGCATTTACAGCAATGAAAGCAGATGCAAAATCAACTGCCATATGTCGCATAAATAGAATATGTAAAAATGTACTAGAGATACTGGAATTTATCTTCACTTGATTAGGTGTCCTGATTAACCACTCGTAGCTGTGAGGGGACAGTTGTCAGTGTCTGTGCTTAGACTTCCAACCAAGATGTTAATTGTGATGGTTGTTTTATGATATGGACTTCTTCTTCTAGGAATTAAACAGAAATTTCCATTTTTTTTTCATAGCACACAGGCAACCATGCTGTCATCAGATGGTCATTCAAATGGGTGTCCCAGAGATGAAAGGCAGTTACTGCTACAGTTAACAGAGTAGCAGCCATGTTAGTCTGTATTCTCAAAAAGAAAAGGAGTACTTGTGGCACCTTAGAGACTAACAAATTTATTTGAGCATAAGCTTTCATGAGCTACAGCTCACTTCATCGGATGCATTCAGTGGAAAATACAGTGGGGAGATTTATATACACACAGAACATGAAACAATGGGTGTTACCATACACACTGTAACGAGAGTGATCACTTAAGGTGAGATATTACCAGCAGGAGGGGGGGGAAGGGGGGGGACTTTCTGTAGTGATAATCAAGGTGGGCCATTTCCAGCAGTTGACAAGAACGTCTGAGGAACAGTTGGGGGGGAGGGTGGAATAAACACGGGGAAATTGTTTTACTTTGTGTAATGATCCATCCACTCCCAGTCTCTGTTCAAGCCTAAGTTAATTGTATCCAGTTTGCAAATTAATTCCAATTCAGCAGTCTCTCGTTGGAGTCTGTTTTTGAAGTATTTTTTTTGAAGAATTGCAACTTTTAGGTCTGTAATCGAGTGACCAAAGAGATTGAAGTGTTCTCCAAGTGGTTTTTGAATGTTATAATTCTTGACGTCTGATTTGTGTCCATTTATTCTTTTACATAGAGACTGTCCAGTTTGACCAATGTACATGGCAGAGGGGCATTGCTGGCACATGATGGCATATATCACATTGGTAGATGTGCAGGTGAACGAGCCTCTGATAGTGTGGCTGATGTGATTAGGCCCTATGATGGTGTCCCCTGAATAGATATGTGGACATAGTTGGCAACGGGCTTTGTTGCAAGGAGGAATTAATTTGCAAACTGGATACAATTAACTTAGGCTTGAATAGAGACTGGGAGTGGATGGGTCATTACAAAAAGTAAAACTATTTCCCCATGTTTATTCCCCCCCACCACCACTGTTCCTCAGACGTTCTTGTCAACTGCTGGAAATGGCCCACCTTGATTATCACTACAAAAGGTTCTCCCCCCGCACCCCTCCTGCTGGTAATATCTCACCTTAAGTGATCACTTTCCTTTCAGTGTGTATGGTAACACCCATTGTTTCATGTTCTCTATGTATATAAATCACCCCACTGTATTTTCCACTGAATGCATCCGATGAAGTGAGCTGTAGCTCACGAAAGCTTATGCTCAAATAAATTTGTTAGTCTCTAAGGTTCCACAAGTACTCCTTTTCTTTTTGCTACAGTTAAAATTGCAAAAGGTTTACATAATAAAGACCCATTTTTAAGTAGTCATAACTTTCTGAAACATTCTTCTTTTGGGCTTACATTTTCCATGCTTGGCCTGAAATGAGCAAAAATGGCCCAGGAAATTTAAAAATATTTTTTTCATTTTATTACAAAGAAAAAAATTATTGCCACCTTAATTTTGAACAGTGCCACAGCTAAAATAACAGAGCTTTGAAAGTTGCAATTGGACATGAAGTTAGACCACAGTGAGGAGCAGCTCATGGAGACCACTTTAAGTACCAACTATATGCAATAGAATCATTAATCTAGTAAAGTGCATGCCTAGGGAGTGATGTGTGCATGTTTGATTGTTTTGCTGAGCCTCTTAAGTGGTCAGGCACAAAACTTGCAGCCCAGGAAGAGGAATGGTTAGGGCGGCTTTCAGCCACTACCAAACCCTTCTAGTTCTGGGCTGCTTCAAGGGCCCACATTCCTATTGCGATTTAGGCATATTATGGCAACCCAAGCTGAGCTGCCTATGAGTGACCGCACCAGCCACAATCACTGTAGTAGCATCCACATTCCTAGCCTGTTGCCAACCAACTTCCTATGTTTGGACTTGCAAAGGGGCCTCATAAAATTGGTAAAGAAATCATAGTGGGAGGGCAAATATTTCCCTTTATTTTCATCTTGAACTGGTTAGTCCACAGAAAGTCTCCAAAATCATCAACTGCAGATCTAAGAAGATGTTCAGTCAAGAGGTGGCTGGCCAGAGACTTGGGAGTCAGAGAGTGAGAGGGGGCATGTAGCACAGGGGATAAATAAGACAATGGAATAGCTGGGAGTGGTTAGGAGTGAGGGCTTTCGGCAGAGGCCACTGCAGAATTAATTAAAGACTGTATCATAATGCATACGCCTGAGGCAAGAGACTTAGTTAACATGTTCAACCCTAATTTTGACATTTCTAGACTTCTCAGTGTTTAACAGGGCCACTTCAATGTTGTTGGAATGTGGGTTTTGCGTTAACTGCTGTTATCAGGAAGCTGAGTTCCCTGACACCACACCTACAGTAGGTTTAGAGATGAATTTCACAGAATAAGAACCCACACCTGGCTTTAGGCTTCAACCATCGAGTCGAGTGTTGATTCTCATGCAGGATCACAGCCAAAGTGAGTTCTTTTTTGATTTACCAGGCATCCAACTACTTCAAAATAAACAGTGGGTTTTTAATATTAGGGGCATCAAACTTATCATGACATGTTCAACCTTTAAAAAAAATGAATGATTTGTTTTAAAGGTTGGATGTCTCACCCTAGCATCAGAACCAGCAACTGAAAAAAAAAAAATCAGCGCTCACTGCAAACAGAGAAATGGGGGAAAAAACAGGTACCTGTTAAAGCTGTGTGGAGAAAATTAATGATTAGAAAGCCTGGTATAAACAAGACAATACATGACTGAAATTAACCTTCTGCCAGTGGAGGATCTTTGGGGGAGAGGGGCAAGTGAGGCGAGGTCTCCTGGAATATCTTTTTCCTCAGGTTCCGTTCTGTGGGAGATGAAGGTTCAGTATAAACCTTGACATAAAAGTGGGAGCCTGTAAGCCAGAGAAACTCCATTATTTATATGAAATGTGCTGCTCAGCAAAATATAGCAAAACCCATACTTCTAGCTGGAAAAAAAAATAATGTTTTATGGCTGCAATGTCATTAAGGGTCCATAGCATATGGCAATGGGGAGGCACTGTGGCTTGGGAAGTGAGGTGCTCTGCCTGCTGGAATATGAGGCCAGGCTGGAATTTGTTCCCGAGTAAGAATCTCTGCTCGTAATCCTTTGTCCTCTTGGCCTGAACTCCCGGTATCCTCTGCTGCTGTTCTTACAGCTAGAAAAAGGAAGGAGCAGACAGATTCTGATATGGAGACCAGAGTTGCTCCATGCTCTGGTGCACCTTTATGGAAAATCCCATAGAATTTAATAGGGATGAACCCAATGGAGTTTCATAGAAATTGCTCTAAAAGCCAACAGATTTTAATAAAGGATGAGATGGCTTCTACAGGCTTTTAAAATCATCCTATAGAATTCTATGCAGGTGTCAAAAGGTTAGGTCCCCAGCTATGGCCTGTACCTGAAAGAGTTGCCCAAGGGGCCTATGACGGCAGCCTGGGAGCTGTATACACTCGAAGAAGGGTTGCCTTTCTCAATGTAGAGAAGAAACTAGTTAGTGGGAAGGACCTGAGTGGGTCTCTCCACAGCAGAAGAACAGCAGTGAGAAAGGTGGGACTCCCTGAACAGAGGGAGCAGGCCCAGGAGGTGCTCAGTGGAATAAGACCAGCAGGAAATCTTTTTCAGAACAGGAAAGACAACTGTGCTGGTCAGGGGGAGAGTCCAGCAACATCAGGAACAGCTTGTGACTGTGAGGACCAAGGGAACTGTTTCTCTTATGGCTTCTTAATAAACTAAAACCCATGAAGGGGAAGTTACTTGAAAGGTTGAGGGACGGGGTGTGTGTGCGCATGTGTTCACTGGAGAGTTACTCAGGGACAGAAGTTACTCAGTTAACTTCTATAGAATGGTTAAAAAAAGCCTATAGAAAAGGGATCATTGACTATTAAATTTGAGAGGACTTTTTCATAAGGACTGGCTAGTGGCCCATGGCAGGTGTGTGGAGGGTCATGGGGGAGGCAGAGAGCATAGGAATCCCTGACCATTGGAGATGGGAGATGTCTTCATTTTCTTGGTTTTAGTTCCAGGGAAAGGGTATGAAAATGAGAGGAGACTCAGTCTTGATATGAGAGAGCCAAGTAAACCAAAAATGTGCTCCTATTTTACTGGAATGATGTCATCTGAAGACTACATATTTACTCTAGTGACATGTGCCATTACTTTCATTCTTGCCAACGATCCATAGCCTCATGTCCTAGCCCTTGTCCACATGGGCACTAATTTGTCCCAGGAAGCTGAGAATTGAAAGAAAAAAACACTCAGGATGCACTATTGCTTTCCAGTCGCTAGACTTTATTTGTTGTTCTTGTTGGGCAGCCAGTGTTCTCCCCATCTCATCCCTGTTGCTCTTCTCTGCTCTACAGACTGTTCTCTGAGGGCAGCAGGGATGGAAAGCTGGAAGGAGAAGGAGAGAGGGTCCCTGCTTCATTTGGCCATCAACCAGTGACACTCATATGGATGGGTAAGGAGACAGAGGAGGTGGAGAAGAAGCAGGGGTATGTGAGAAGGACACCATAGAGGGAAAAAGCAAAGAGGAAGCCTCATGGGGTGTTAGATGTTCTCAGAGAGACATCAGAAGTGGCAGGGGAGGTGCTAAGAACCTTTCTGAGGGAAGTGAGGAGAGAGAAGGGTGGCAGAAAAGGAAGCAGGCCTACTTTCCAGCTTCAGTCTTTACCTACAGAGACACTGGAGTGGAGTAATTCTACTGACTCCCCCTTTGAACAACACACTGGGGTAGGAGGTATCAGCCTACTAGTTGTCTTCCACCTCTAAGAAGACAGCTAGCGGTAGAGAGTGCCAGGGTCTGTTGTGGGTGGTAGGAGTAGAGAGCACCCCTGAGCCTGGTAGGTGGCTTCAAGAAGCTCAGGTAAGCATCCAAACTGATCCTGAATGATGATCCTTTGTCCTGTGGCTGGTTTTATCTGTATTTTTGCAATCTTGACAATTGGGGTTTTGCAATATGGTGGTGTTGGGATAATGACACATCACCATGGGTTGATCCAAAGTCAGGATGCAGCTTATAGGGCAGAGAATGCAGGATTTCATGGATTTTTTTGGTCTGATAAGAACATTAAGAACAGTCTGAAAACTGTATCAGGCTTGATGCATTAGGTTTGGGGCCAGACCTAGTACTGATATATAGAGTGCAGTGGGCACATCTAGGAAGAGATTTCCCTTGAGTCCCTGCAAAATTTCCTCGCAAAGCAATAACGCATCAGTATCTGAGAAAGATCCTCAAAAATCAATTTACTCCATGTAAGGTAATTCTGGCATTATTTAAAATACATCAAGCTTGTCATGAAAGTCTGTGTGTCATTAAAACTAACTGGCACATTTCAATTCAGGAGTGAATTTCCTGCTTTCTTTCAACTCCCATTCAGCTTGAAAAAGGAAGAGTAAATGGTATTCATATCTTTTACATACAATACTTACATTTCTTGGATTCTAACTGACTTTTTGTACATCTCATACTGCTCTGTGGTCTTCCATGAATAATCTGCATCATTGATTTGTGCTCCTCCGTTATGCTGTGTTGTCTAATTAGTCACTTTATTATGCATAAGAAATGTAAAATATTTATTTTGTTATGTAATTACATAAAAAATGGGTTTCAGAGTAACAGCCGTGTTAGTATGTATTCGCAAAAAGAAAAGGAGTACTTGTGGCACCTTAGAGACTAACCAATTTATTTGAGCATAAGCTTTCGTGAGCTATAGCTTATGCTCAAATAAATTGGTTAGTCTCTAAGGTGCCACAAGTACTCCTTTTCTTTTTACATAAAAAATACAACTCCTATTATTTGTCCATGGAGCAGGAAACCTTCTTTGTGGCAATAATGCTTTTCCATTTGGATAAATATTTGGGGGATTATTAGAACTCATTTTATTTTACTGCAGATTTGGTATAAGAAAATGGAGTTTATATCCTTTTGATCAGGGAAATTTTCTCAACTCTTTTCATCAGTATGGTAAATACAAACTAAAGAGAGAGTTGTAAAGTGTGCTTTAGTGTCACTACTAATGCAATAGCACTCTAGGAAATGATCCTAACAAGTCATTGTATATTAGGATCTTGGTAAAATTGTTCTTCTAGTGTGGATGGGGCTCAGGGTTTGCTCTCAATGATACGCCTTGAATCAGGAACATTTCCCGCCTTCTGTGGAAGGAGAGTACATATGACTTTCATTTCAGACATTTCTAGTCCTTAATACTTTCTCCTCATGCTCCTGGTTATCATATGCACAAACTCCTCTCCGTTTGAACTCCCATATCATTAGGTAGGTCCTCAATAAAAATGCAGTGTCATTGCTGATACAATGTGAACTTTCTGTAAATTAAAGGTGAATGGCAAAGCTAAAAAGAAAATAGAGTGAAAGCCCCAAATGTGCTGCTTGTCCCAGATAAACTAGCATGGGGGCATTCAGCACAGAAATAACAATAGCTAGCTCTGAAATAGTGCTTTGTCATCATCTATCTCAAAGTGCTTTACAAAGGAAATAAGTATCCCCATAGATGGGGAGACTGAAGCACAGAAAGGTGAAGCAACTTGCCCAAGGTAACAGCAGGCTACTGGCTGAGCTAGGAATAGAATCCAGGTCTCCAGATTCCCAGTTCGGGGCCCTGTTGTCTGGAGCATACCGCCGTTCAGCTCTAAGCATTAACTAACCTTCCAAATGGCTGTTAAACACTTAAAATTCTCTGGTACTTCCTTGCTTGCCATCACATCTACAATGCATCTTTCTGTGACTTCATGGGTATCAGAAAAGTAATGGAACCCCTTGTACCTGTGATGTCATAGAATGATATATTCTGAAGGATGTTTAGCAAACTAGCTAGTGCCAGAAGGGAGAAGGAATGGAGGAGGGGAGGAGGTTATATTTCTGAGCTGAATGCTCTCACAGTTTAGTTAGTTGGGGTATTCTATAAACACTTCTGTCTTTAGCTTTGCAGTCCCCTTTAAACTTACATGTTGCCATTGAATGCAACATCATTTATATAATTGGATATATCATTTATATCCAATCTACTTTGCTGGAAGTCTTAGGGTTTGCACCTCTGACAATGAAAGAAGAATAAAGGGCTGTCACTGGCTGAAATGAATGTCATATGTGTTCTCCTTTCTTAAAATATTCATACCTCAAGGACGTAATTTAAATGTTTGTTTTAGCTTTCGGGTTCACCTTTAAACAAGATAGTATTATAAGACTGCTACTTCATTTAGATTATGGAATAATCTGAAATCTCTTGTACATCTTGACATGGGTGAGGGCTGTGTGTGTATGTGTGTGTGTGTGTGTGTCTCTTTAGAAATTCAGATTTTGTAGGATCATAAGGAGGTGTTTCAATGCATCTAAAACTTGGAACCTAAAACTGCATGTATTCATGTCAGAGAGAGCGAGTGAGTCATAAATAAGATGCTTCTTCCAAAGCCAAACAAATTAATTTAAATATATTTCACTAAGGAATACACTCCAATTCCTCCTTCAATCCAGTTTTTGGATTTTCTGGTTTTTAGGATGGCTTGCCCTAAACTTCTGACTGCAAAGTTCTGCTTCCCCAGGAGTCCTGTAAGAATATGAAAGGCTGTGCTGCAATTCCTCTTTGCTGCACACCACTGCAGAAGAACAGGCCAAACAAAGCAGGAGTGAGTCAGAAAAGTACAGCACATAAAATATTCCTGTGACCTGGGATCAGATCACAGTTGTCTGGAGATGAACATGCAAAAGAGAAGAGAGATTACACGGCACAAATTCTAAAGGGATCTCCCAATACAGTATGCACGCGCACGCAAACACACACACAGACACACACAATCATGTTATGAGTTCAGGCGCTTTTGCTTTTCAGAGATCACACCCACTGTTTGTGCATGATGTACTGTATGCAAACACAAATGGCATTGCTGGAAAAGAATGTAAACTTTGATAGAAAATATCATTTGCTGATGCTCCTACTTGGTTTCATATCTCCTTTCTTTGGAGCTTTTTATGTGATCATATTATATATATTTAGGACGAAGTAATGCTTCTCTCCTTATTCCCACTGTTTGCAATGGAGGCTACATGCCATTTAAATGGGGCTTCTTCCACTGACCCTTGCTCAAAGATATAGGCATTGTTAACCTCTGAAATAAATGAGAGCAAAATGGAATTATAAATAAGAATAATAAAAAGAATAAATAAGCGGCGTGAAAAATGGAGTATTAATTCAAGCTGTGTCCTACATACCAATAATAAATGACCCAGTATTGGGGAAAGCAGATTGCTAAATTAAAACCAACATGGGAGATATTCATTCCCTCCCCGCCCCCCAGCTGCATGGATCTATGTTGGGGGCTTGGTTGTCTCCCTTCCCTCTCTTCAATCTACCTAGCCAGAGACTTCTCCCTGTTTGACAGCTACCGCAAGCCCAAACTGACAGCTCTTCAAAATCCGCTGAAGAAACCCAGCATTAATTAAGTCATTGCTGGACTGTAATTTCCTTGAGAAGTAAAAAATTCTCACACAAGAAAAGGTTACAGAGACCTTTTCTGTGTCAAAATTACCATGCTGCATGAATATTAATGCTCTTAATGAAGACAACCTTTGCTTCATCAAGAAGGTTCTGGAGCAGGTGCCAAGCCTGAAGTCTCACTCTGTGGATTTTCTAGTCTGTGGAAGTAGGCTCAATGCAATTTTTCCATTAAAATCAACATTTCCCATTTCCCATGATCACATTTTTTCCTTTCAGATAGGAGGGTTGAGGGGGGAAAATCCCTCTGCTTTGAAATCGAACATTTAAAGATTTCATTCAAGCCATTCGTCAGTGCTGAGAGAGACGGGAAAGAATCTGGCTTATTTATACAGACTCTCACATGCATCCATAGATCATAACACTATTCATGTCTGGGATTGCCCCAGGGTGCTGCTGGACACATTTATTCTAGAAAGGGTTGTGATGAAATCAGCTATGTAGGAAGTAAGGGGCAAATCCCGCCTCCCCCTCTGAAGCTGTGGGAATGCTACATCAGAAGGGGAGGGCCTGGAGGGGGGGTGCGCTCCCCTGAATTCCATGAAGCCTCAAGCACAGCTATACATGGGGGTGGGAGGGCTCTAGGATCAGCTGCTACAGAATGCTGCTGCCCTTTCTCACTTATGCCATCCCGGGGAGTTGCTAAGGCACCATGGATGCTGCTCCAGCTGTTAGGTTGTGTGGAGCCTGAGGGGGAGGGGAAAGATACAGCACTGGCTGCTCAGGCTGGCCAGTGGGCTTAGTATTTGCACCTAAATGAACAACCAGCGGTGCACGCGGAATCCATTTCTTACTGGTATGGGGGGGCAGCTAACGGGGGGCATGTGACTCTTCATGTTACCCTCCACGTGACTCCTCCCTGCCCCCAGTCCGGGGCCCTCATGCTCTCCTTGTCCTCTCCCCATGATCCACCCCCCTTACCTGGGGGGAGGGGCTTCTGTCTCCCTCCCACTGTGCCGGAGACTTCGGTACTGAAGCGGCAAAAAGAGCAGAACGTGGGGCCACCGGGCGGCCCTATGCTGGCAGCTCCTCCAGCGCAGCTGCATCACCCCCAGCCCCGTCCTCCAGCGGGGCTGCTGTACAGACGGAGGAGACCCTGTATGGAAGGGCTGGGGGTGGTACAGCCGCGCCGGAGGAGCTGCCAGTGTGGGGCTGCCCTGTGGCCCCACGTTCTGCTCCTCCTGTGTCTTTCCGTAAGCTGTACCAGCTATAAATATCTTGCTGGTACAGCATACCAGACCGTGCCACCCTACTTGCACTGCTGTGAACAACACACACACATGCACCCATAATATATAAACGTCCCATTTTTTCCCTCCCTCCCACCCTGAGTGTGACTCAGGCAGCTGTGCAAGACTAAATGGGACTCCCACTGAAGTCTATCAAGGCCACTCCTTAAGCAGCCAGAGGGCGCTTGGCAGAGCTTAGTAGGGTGCTGTTTTTCCTCAACTCTGCATGCTCTGCCAGCCTGTGCAGGCTTGGGGAGTGAAAGGCTGGGATGGACCCAAGTCTCACTAATGGCAACAGAGAGGGACAATCTTCCGTCATTGGAACAGTCACATGGTGTTGATATTTCTATTCCAGCACCGTTCACCTTCAGAGTAAATATTACAATGCTGGGTACGTAAGTGTTAGCTGGATTTGCTGGGTGAGGGAAACTGAGGCAGAGATTAAATGCCTTTCCCGCAGGCCGCTCAGCAGAATCAGTGTCAGAGCCAGAATTAAAATTCAGAAGTTTTAAATCAATTTTAAAATCAACTTTAAAAAAATCCACTCTTTAAACTGGAAGGCTCTGCAGACTAGATCCTTTTCAGCACCAGCACTCGGCTCTGCCTTTGGCCTCAGTTGCATTCCGCCAATCCCTGGGCCTGGTGCAGGGCCACTTTGGCCCCAGATGTAACTTGAGCAGCCTCACAGCTGCTCTAAATTTTGCTGGTTTATAACAGCTCCCCTAAACCAGTGTTTCTCAAGCTTTTTAATACCAGGGATTGGCTTGCTGCCTTCCTAAACTCTGTCGGGGAGTTCTCAGGGCCCGGCGTCGGACCTGTCGGTCCACAGACCAGTCATTGAGAAACACTGTCCTAGAGGGTTGCTGGAGTCATGTTCTGGCTATGCTCCAGCTGGATTCTCTCCATAACACCCCACTCTTATGAGGAAGTCAAGGAGTAGTTCTCAGAATAGGTGGAGTAGAGCTGACTATTCTAGCTCTATGCCAGCTGAAAAGTCCCAATGCCAGATGAGTCTTCACTTGCCACTTTACGGCAGCTTTACAGTCTAGTTTTGTTGCTCACTGGGTGCAAAGGTGCAAAACAGGGGCCAGGTTCTGGCTCTGGATTTCTTGGTTCCAGTTCCTTGCTCAGACCACGAGGTCATGTTTAATTCTTTAGAGAGCTCCTTCTTTGAAAGGTGAAAACAGATTTCTTTGCTTTCGTTTCAGTAGCTAGTTTGCACTAGAAAACTTACTGAAAATGAAGGCACATAATCAAAGCCTGGAACTCTCATTGACAGCCATGGGCATGCTGGGCATTCACATATGTCAGCAAATTATCTGGCCCTATATGTGCAAATAAATGTATGAAATAGTTAAATTTACAACGCAGCCATGGTTATAACCAATTGCTTACTGTGACTTTTGGCGGCATGGCAGCCCAATATGATATATCCAAACTTTGGAATATTCATCTGTGAGGGGGACCCAGGAGCAGGAAGCACATGGAATGTGGAGAAGGGGGATGGAGGTTCTCGAAAATTGTGAGAAGAGAGCTGGGCCAGGCAGTGGGAGGGAGTAGGAAAAATTTTAAGAGCCAGGAGAGCATGGAAGGAAGGACCTGGGCTAGCAATATGGGTGCGGGTATGCTTTCATAGGTTTTGGGGAGGCAGGAGAAGATGTTCCCAGTCGCTCTGGAACTGAACCAACATTGGGAACTACACATGTTCTGTGCTACCTGAGAAATTTCCCCAGCCATTAGGAGCTAAAAGTGTACAATGTACAAGAATTCGTAGAGAAATGTCCAGAACAGGTTAGCGGCTGCTACTATAGAGGGAGAAGGGGACGCAGGTAAAAACCACCCCCTCATCAAAGGCCGAAAATGATATAAAGATTAGCCATCCATTATAACTTTTTGTTTTGTTTATTAGCCATTCATGATCTAATAATATCTGTGGCTAAAATAAATCTGGTTATTTTCTGTTGGGGCATGTAATGCCCTGTATATATTAAAAAGTAAGCAATGATATATATTTATGGGTGCTGATGTAATAGCTATTAGATTTATAATGCAGAGAAGAAACATAATTTTATTAGAAAGAGCAATAGTTCACAATCCTATTATTGTTTATTGCTGACGTCAGTGTTGAACTATAATAAGAATCGCGTAACAACTAGAAATAATAAAAAATAGGTGTTGTTTAGATTTTCAAGAAAATAGATTCTTTAACAAACTACTGATTTTTATAATCCAACTTTCAGCTTTTTGAAGACATCTTGCCTCAGTTTTTGCTATGGTGGTGGCAGCATTTAGGGAAGTGCAGGGTCCAGGACTCTTGTGAGGTGCAGAGGCCCTCAAGTCTCCTCATTGAGGGTTCTTAGCACCCCCTAGAATCAGGCTTTTATCTTTCCTGTTAATGAAATTAAACCCAAAGAGTTATCTGTAGTGCAATCCAGTCCAGCGATGAAGTACTATGGAAAGACATGACTAACCAATAGTTTACTTTCAAAAACAGATGAGGATGGGGAAGAGGAAGGGGAAGAAAGAACTAGTGGTCAATATTTACAAAACTGGCTGCCTAAAGTTAGGGACCTAAATCCATATTTAGGCACCTAAACTAAGTATTTCATGTTAAGCTCCCCAAAACAGAGGTTCAGGAAATGACTGGACATTTCAAAATTTTGCCAGCTCAAGGTCACCTACTGAGTTAGAGCCAAGAACAGAACTCTGGTTTCTTGTCTCCTGTGAACTGTTTGTACGTTGCTCTCTAAATAAAATACACAAGTAGCTGATACAGTCCTATAAATTACAGGCTTTACAAATTTGTACATTACAGGGTAATAATATGTCCTGGAATGATACAAATATTTTGTTATAGGACATGGTGTCACTCTTAAAATTCTAAATTTTTAAAGGTGGTTCAGTTACTATATTGCAGCAAAATGCCTTCAGCATTAACTAGATTTGCTATTCTATCTGAAGAACAAAGAGAAAAATTTATAGAAGATCAAACAAATAAAAATACATTGAAAAAGACAGTAAGTGATGTCAACTTACTAAGGAATTAAAAACTTTGCATTTGGTATCTGCTTTTTTGTTGGTACCCAAGTATTATAAATAATAAACTACACCCAAATTGTACATATTATAAAGCTGTATTTTTCTCTTGGGGTTCTGGTGACATGTACAAACTGTTGAGCTTTACTCCCATGGTTTGTATGTTGTCGTCAAAACCCCTCCATAAAACAATAGAATTATAGTATAGTTGGTGGGTAATTTATTAGGGTCTGGTTTAATATCTTTGTCTGAAATTGTTTCCAAATTACTAGACAACCATTGCTCATGGCTCCCCAGTGTTGTGACACAATCTCATTTTGCTTTAACTGTCAAGCCACACTACTCTCTGAATTCACGGAAAGAGAGACCAGGGAGGGAATGTTTAATTTTTAGAGTATTGATTTGAGATGGTCCTGAGCCAAATCCACCGATTCTCAGCATCCCTGAATTTTGGCATGTAGGGGTTGGACTCTGAACCTCAATCCAAGTTTTGCAGCTAGTCCTTATCACCCAATCTTCAGATCCAGATGCCCCTAGACTTTGGGAGATTCAAAATCCTGGATCAGAAATGTATAGCGCAGGACTCTCTGTGGTATTGTTAGGCTGTTCACTGAGGGCTCAGCCCTGTGAGGTGGGAGGCAAGATTACTTTAGTACCTTGCATGACTGGGCCCTTAATGCTGCTAAGAGTTTGAATCAACTAAGGGTTTGATTTTTTTCATTCACGTGAGATCTCTTCTAATTATAAATCTGCTAACAGTTTTGTCCCTTGAGCTACAACAAATTAGACTGGACTTTTTCAAAGGAGACTAGAAGACCTAGGTGCCTAAATCCAATTGACATGAAATAGGAGTTGGGTTCCCAACTCACTTAGGCTGGAATTTTCAAGGTGGTCTGAATCAGTTGGTTTGTTTATGGTACATCTTCCCAAATAAGTGCACTGTTTTGCAAGTACTTTAGATGCCACTTTGTTTCACCTAAATTGCTT
The DNA here is from genome assembly GCF_015237465.2 of Chelonia mydas. NCBI lineage: Eukaryota > Metazoa > Chordata > Testudines > Cheloniidae > Chelonia > Chelonia mydas. The sequence continues at coordinate 98,302,743 of NC_057850.1, forward strand.
GCAAGCCAGCACTCTTATCTGATAAGACATAGAACAGCCAGACATATTTATTTATATCTGAACTCTTGCCATTAGTACTAGGTCACATATCTGCTCCAAGGCCATCTTATTACTTTCTACTACTCTTCATAGTATGTTGATTATGGTGATTCAAACTACACCGGGTTTGAAAGGAATGGTTTCCTGTTCTCTCTTTGATCTTTCCATTTAACTCTTTAAACACTGAAAAGGGATTGGTCATGTTTTCAGTGGGGCCCAGCGCAGCCCAGCCACAGGCCTATTGGGAATTAGGACAAAAGAAGGAGCCCAATAAAATGTCACCTTCCCTTGTGTATAGTATTTTACTGTTCTGCTTGTTTTTGTACCTAGCTAATTAGAAAGAAAAAAAATATATAAAAGAACTCCAATCTGACAGACTCAAATTACAGAAGTATTCTGATATAAATTATTTAATCAGTGGGGATAAAAAGAAAGACTCAGTATTAACTATCATTTCTAGATAGAGTATTAACAACCACTTCTTCCATTGGCTTCTTGTGTCTTCTTTTGTGCTTCTCTCACCAGTGAGAAGCTACTTTATGATGCTTATCATAAAATATGACTTTCACCTGTCTTTGTTGGCATTCATCTTTTTAATTTACCTACTGAATGCATAATTATTAAAAAAGTTTTTCATTTGCCTTCCTCCCTCCCCTTCTGTCACAAGCACTGTTGAAAACTTCTGGGAGAGAAAAAGACTTTAGTTCACATATGGGACCCCATTCTGTTAGCCAGACTTGACAGTCTTTGAAATATGTGCCATGAATTTATTGTCTGAAAGGGTGACTGTAACCTCTGTGTCAGATTATAATGCAATGATATTGTGCCATCCTGCACAAAGTGCTGATCTTCAGATCCATGGGTCTTTTGCATCTGTAATGATGGATTTAGTTTTTCAGGGCAAAAGTTTGGTCCAAGCAGCCAATTTTAGCAATAAGTAGAAATGGGCTTGAGCAACAAAATTCAGAGCTGAATCTGAACTTTTCCAAAATCGAGAGGTGTTTGGATCCTGGGCCTGGTTCCTACTGTTGTAGAAATAGGCATCAGTCCTGAAGATTTCAGTTGGCCTTAGGTACCTAAATACCTTTGAGGACCGGGGCTGATGCTGGATCTGAACCTTTTCTAAACTCAGGAATGTTCAGATCCAGGCCTTTGGTTGGGATTCCTCTTTAGTAAATATCTTAAATGAATTTGAACTACTATCAAACCCAGCTAATTAGCTAGTTTTAGTGTGTAACCTGATATTGCTTTTGAACGAACAAACTCATTTTTCAGTTGAGCATTCAGAGCCAACACATCGGGGCACTTGATTGCTGGAGTTACAAGTTGAGCCTCTGGCAGAAGCTTGACCTGCAAGATGCTGGGCACATCTGTGAAATAATGAGTGCCCTTATCTTGCCCTGAAGTCAATGGACATTGAGGTCACTCAAGGTCTCAAAGGATTGAACCCCAAGTGCCTAGGGAACCCCAACTTCATTATGGCCTTAAATCATGAAAGCCTTTCGGCACATGGTTACCTTAAAGTCCACGGGACTGAGGCAAGTGCTTAAAGTTAAGTGCATACTTGATTATTTTCCTGAATCAGGGCCTAGATCCCCCAAGTGGTAATCACAATTCTGTATTGCCAAGTCTTGCCAAGACTCCCTGTATCTTTCCTCCTCTTTTGAAAGTGAAGTTCAAAACTTGTCCTCGACCCAGTTCCCTAAATTTCACATAATGAGGCCTCGAATGGGAGAATCACAGCCTCTAACGAAACAAAAAGCAATAACTTGGCATAACAGTGCTGCCAAACCAACTTTCCTCACATGCTACATTCAGACTAAAAGATGGAAATCACACCTTTAAAGTTTATTAAAGACCTAATAGCATATGTTTGGTTCCCCCGAAAAATAAATATCAAAGCATGTTGCACAAGGGCCCCCTTCAGACATATTACTGCAAGCCCCACAAAACTGCATTGTATGAAAATAAAGAGTAAATTTATTGCTGTAACAAAGCCCCATATATGGGCCAGCACCTAACCTCAGAGCAATGTTTGTCATCCAAGAGCCTGATGCTACGGGCAAAAACTTTTTCGGAGATCAGGAGGGGTAGAGGGGGCCAAAGTCTATATTTGTACATTGAATTTGAATGCCAAATCCAAGTGCTGCTCTGGGACGGATAACCCCAGGGCCCGCCGGTATAAGTATAATGCTTGAGTCTGATAAGAGTACAAACATTTTTTTGTGTTCCCTGTGGTGGGTGAATACCTTTTGATTGCCTGCTGAGATTACATATAATAAAAAACAGAGAATCAACTGCTTTTCCTTCTACAGCTTTGTCACTGCAAAAAATGTTTGTAGATTCAAAATCCATAAATTCTTGTTGGCTAAGCAGCTGGCATTATATACATTTTTATGGAAAGCTTCCCTTTTTCTTTCTGTGAGTGCAGAAGGATCCAAAGTGTTATCTGAGAAACTAGAAACACCAGGAGACTATGGAGTGCAGTTATGATGGCCCTGTGATTGGTCAATTTAGTAGTGATGGAAGTGAATCAGTTTTGTTTTGTATTAAGTGACTTGAATATTGTTACTTAGGGTGCAATTCACATCTTCATGGAGTTCCCATAGAAGACCCTCCATACTTCTTAAACCCTGTTTGCCCTCTCTAGTGCAGGGTAGCTGGGGAAAGCTATAGGCACATAGGCTATCCAGTGAGGCTTGCTGCACCCTGTGCGTTCTGGAGGGAGATCTGCAAAGGATTGAATCAGTCACCTTAACACCCTGTATGGAGTGGCCTGTTGGGCTGTGGACTGTAGGCTGAAGTGGCAGCCTCAGAGGGGCTATGCTGCTCCATGTTGGGCATGTAGCTGATGGTAGGGGTGTAGTGAAGTGTTACCCTGAAAACTTATGCCCATGATGCCCAGCTTTGTGTACTCATATGCTGTGCAATAAAGATCACAGTTACTGTCAGGGAAATGTCTTGTGAAATGTAACATAGGCTAAATATTCACGGTCTTTGCTTTCGGGAAAGTTGCACTTTCCATTTGTATTTGGAGCCCGTTGTATACGGCCCAAGTTCGCCGAGCCTCATACCTTCCCATCTGCATGCTGAAGCAGCTGCCTGTAGTGTGCTGGCATTCCTGGCTCTAATCTCTCAAATATCAGTTCTCTGTAACAACTGCATGCAAGTACGGAAACTCTTACCATGAAAGGATTTCCCTAAAGGAAACAAAGGCTACTTCTCTGTGCCTTCCTCCCTGCAGCATCCACATTGTCATTCTTCTCATTAGGCCTGACCTGTCATGCAGGCCCCTGCAGTATCACAGTGTAAGGTGACAGGTTTCCAGTGAGTGACAAAGGCTCTTTACTCACTACAGAGCACTCTGCCACTTTTGTATGGGGAAAAAGGCCCATTTTTTCCAACAGAGCTTCTCATAATAGTCTCTCGCTCCTCACCCCTCACCCCGCCTCTGTCTCACCACCACCACTTGTTCTGTGCTAGAAATATGAAATAAGGCTCATTTTTCTGACACAACATATTAAGATCTTGAGAGTTTATGCCACAGCAATGTAAAATGAATAGCTCTTGGCACAACTGAGGCAAAGCACTCTGTTTGTTAAGAGAGAAAATTCTCCATATACTTAATCTGTCATCATTTATAATGGCAACCGACAGCTGTCGGCAACAGGATCTTCTCCCTTCTCTCCCCTTACTCCTATCCCACTTCTTTTGTCCCTGGTAGGATAAAGACACATGTGCTGAAGCAGCCAGGGCTGGGGATTTAAGAGAGGATATTTTACAAATGCAGTGTAGGTATTGAAACCCACTTGTAAGCAACCAGCCTCTAATGGAGCTTTGTTGAAGATGGTTCCAGATTGTTACAATGTACAAACTGCACATTGGCTGATGGTGAACTCTGAACTTTTGGGAGGAGTTACTGAGAGAAGGTTGCACTGAATGTGCAGTGAAAAGGAAAGAAAAGAAATGAAAGGAAAGTGGAAAACATTCTATAAATACCAGATCTGAGTTATTCAGGATGGACTAGAAAAGACCATATCCTCTCATGGCAGATGTTACTTTGAATCACATAGGGCCGAATTATCAAACCTGACCTCAACAGATGAGCCTGCAAAAAATATACAGCCAAGATTTTCAAAAGTGATTACTAATTTTAGTACATGACTTGAAACCCCTAAAGGTGCTTGATTTTCACAAAGCAATGAGCACCCACCCCCTGAAAATCAGGTCTATTTAAAGTTTCTCAAGTTGGGCACTCAAAAAATAAGGCCCTTAGATCACTAGTCACTTTTGAAAATCTTGGACTGTATGCCGGCACGATGCACGATTGTATGTATGTATGCACGCTTGGGTGCCCTTGCACACAATTGCACAGAGGGATGTGCATTTTCCTGATGTTTCATGCACTAATATGGATACGGCAGGCACATGTATTTTTATCAACACATTTGGAGGTCACAGATTTTGAAATTGTGCCCATAGTTTACAATTCAGTATTAAACAGTGTTTATTAAAAGAGGGAGGGTTTGCTCTGCTGTGTAAGTTACCAAATGTTTGATTTAGCAGAGAGATGTTTGTAGAAGTATGAAGAAAGAGCCTTCTTTATTCTTTTAATTATGGCTACTCCCAGGAGATGATAAGACTACGGGGAGAATCTGCTTTCTCTGAAAGCCGTCCAAATTCAGTAAAGTTGGAGTGTGAGGGAGGAAGAGAAGATGGACTCTTCGACAGCATCAAGTACAGAAAGGAAACCCTGAGGCCTTGTCAGCGCTGAGGTTTGCACCAATTTAGCTGAAACCCCCGTGTGGGACAATCTTATTTTGCTTTAAGAGTGACTTATTTTGGTTCAATTTAAACCTGTTCCTAATTAATTTAAGCTAGCCTGAAATAAGAGTATCCACACAGACTTTTGCACTGGTTTAACTAAATCAGTTCACACCTTAAATTAAACCAGTGCACCTCTGTGTGTAACTAAAGCCTGAGGGGAACTGATAAATCTTCTAAGTGCGCAAATCAAAATAGGATATAAAGTTGGTCAGAGGAAGAAGGTGGCTGCAAAGTGCTGATCTCTATACCAGCATAGTTGTAAATGTTCTCCTTCCTTTGGAAGGGTCCTACAGAGTTGTTTCCCCCTCACCTCCATTATCTATCTCCCTTTTTAATTCTATTCCTCACAGTACCCACAATGTGTTGACTTGTCCTACTGGCTGCTAAGGTCCGGAGAATTCAGCTGTCTCCAGAGGCTGACATTACCTCTTCTGGATCAGTTGGTGGGAATTGCTTGGGAGTTAAGTGAAATAATCCTCCTAGCCTGGGGGAAGGGATGCAGATCCCCCATGTAGTAGCACGCCATGCTGCCACTATAAGAAAATATTAAGAAAATATTTGGAGGCAAATTTCTCTGAGGTGTGAAGCCCTTAGAGTTACACACAAGTTCAGTCTGGAAACAACTTACTAAGATCCGTCCAGCTTTTGTGATCTCAACAGTCAGGTCCTAGGGTCAGGGAACTGACTGAATAAAATACTAATAAGTCACCGGTGCCATGAGGGGCAGACCGCCTCAAGGTTCTTGGGAGGCTGAAAGATTCCTGTCCCAGCTGATAAATGCCCTGTACTATTGCCAGTCTGGACTCTTATGAAAACTCTGTGCAACCAGGGGAAAAGGCTAGTGGGAAATCGGCACTGGGAAAGAGGTTAATTGTGAATCTGCGATAGGGAGGAGGAGGCATGTTTGCAGTCAGATCATTCCTATGCGGACTATGGTAAATCTGAAATCTAAAGTAAGCACAAATCTAGAGGTCCTGCCTTAGTCCTCAGGGCACAATAATCCACATCTCGGAACCACAGGAGTGTGTGTGTGTGTGTGTGTGTGTGTGTGTGTGTGTGTGTGTGTGTGTTTTACAAACGTGGAATTGAGTGCTGCGTAACGAAGGAGAATGAAATACTTTTCTTACCTGTGGCCTAACACAGATCCCAGTTTCAACTGGAAAATGGATTTTTCTCTGACTGTCCTAAAGTGTTGTGCTATTTTCTCTGTATAACTGCAAAGCAAAATAGCACAACACTTTACGACAGTCAGAGAAAAGATATTGCCATACTTCACCTCATATGTGGCTTTTTACAATGGCTAGTAATGTGATCCCGGAATATTGTTTGTAAAGCACTTTGGGATAAAAGGAGTTACAGTAATTGTCTCTTCCTATTTACAACAGTGTAGAAATAATTAAGAAATTACATAGGTCCTTCTAAATACCTGTGAGGGCAGACAAATTGCATGAGTTCATAGAGTTCAAGTTACATATAGGCAAAAAACTCTTCTGCCTACTTTGTTTTGTTATGCTTAAATTCTTATACCTCACCCATCCCAGTGGTATCTGGAGTGAGTTGGTATCTGCTAGAAAGTATAGCAGCTGAGTTTTCACCTGTACAGTGCATTGCTTATCTTTACTGTTGGATATGCTACACTCCCTCTGTGTGCAGGATTTCATGGATGACAGTGGGAGTTCTGCACACAGGAGGACTGCAGAACATGCAAGAGAAAGCCATAGTGCAGAGAAGAGATCTGCAGTGTGGACTGGAAAATTTTGCTCTCAGGGAAACAGAATATCAGTTCCTGGGGTGCCTTAGAGGGACAAGTAGTGATTAAAAAAATCCCAAAACCATTGTCCAAAGAACCACCCCAAAACCTCCCGCCATTCTGAAGAAATTGGAACAAACCTGGAATTTCCTTAGCAACACTAACCAAGCCCACTTCCACCTTGCAGAGCGCTGTATCTGAGAATTCAGCATTTAGATACTGTGAAGGAAACAGCATGGCCAGCTGGACCAACCCTATTTGCAGATTAATTTCCATTTCTTGTGCCTGATTCTGTTTGCACTGTGCTAAATCTGAAGCAACTCCACTGAAGTCATTGGGATTAGATTGGTGTAAAACCAGTGTGAGAGCAGAATCTAGCCTGCTAGATGTAAGCTTCATGTGCTCTTAGTTTTGCCTAATGAAATGCTGCTGATTTACTCTTCTGCTATATAAAGATTAGACATTTTTTTCACTCAGGGCTAGACTATGCTGTTCTATTTAAATTGAGTATCCAGGAAAGCAAAATATGTATCTTCCAGCTAGGTACTTTGTGAATATCTTCCTTAAAATTATTAAAAATAATTTTGATAATTTGCACAATCAGTGGATCAGATGCCTCCAAACATAGGGAGGTTTTTGACACCTGTAAATTGTCTGCATTTTGACTGCATATTTTGCTACTTGTCAACTCTTCCAGTCAATATGACCTCCAATTACTATCAGAGCTTAATGTTGTCTTTGATTATGACTAGCAACAATCTGGAAATGAGTTAGAAGCATGTTGGGAAATGCAGAACAACTGGAGATGTGACAAACAATAATTCCAAAAGCACTAGCTCTTAGAAGTGCTACTTCTAGGAATGAACCCAAATTTCTTTCTTTGAAAAGCCCCCACATGAAAGTTTGGTGAAAAGCAACACAACTGGGGCCCAGTAGGGTTGGAAACCTATCAAGGGTCCCAACCACTGGACTGGTCCAATTCCTCGCTGCTCTTGTTTTGCATCCAGTAAATTGAAAGGCCATCACAAACAGATGTTAGCACCACAAATTTTCAGGTTCCTAATAAAACTGGACACATTTCATATTTGATTGTTTCTGCCAGTGAACATGGCTTTTCACCATGAAGACAGAGATCCCCAACCTTTGGGGAAAATCATCAGTTTTCCCAAATTTGCTCTTCATGGACATTTGTTATTTTCATATCCAAATAGTTCTCTCACTATGACAACTGCCTTTAGCTTCCAAGAAAATTGAGATGAAGGCAAAAAATATTTTCTTTCACAAATGTGATTATTTGTTTGTTTATTTTTGCCATGGGTGAGATTTTTTAATATCTCTCTACTATCAGGTGAGGACATGTCTAGCTCTGGTAGAATGTTGGTGTATAAATATCATTTTGTATTTATGATTATTTTTCTGCCCTAAGAGTTTATTCTCCCCTCATTGATCTTGTGTCACTCCTATCAATGCTAATCAAAGTTACCTATCCATGCAGGGTAGGCTACTCTGGCAAATGACTACGGGCCAGATTTTTTCCCTCACGTATTAATGTACAACTCTTGTTTATTGTGTGCAAGTATCTGAGGGTAGAAGTTGACTCTAAATGTTAAAGAGCAGGAAGTGCAGCTATATGAACCCTTCAGAAAAGATACACAAAGTGGATAATGGGATATCTTCTATAAGACCAAAACCATAAGTTAGCTCAAGTCTTAAGTAGCAAAACTTATGGGCCATTAAGCAGTGCCACCCTTAGACACACACAGTGCAAGCAACTTAATCTCTGAGCTTTTTCAACAATTTACAGGCCAACCTACATAACACTCTACAGGAGCCCCATCCTGCAGGGTCCTGAGCACTGCCTGCAAAGGGTTGAGTGTTCTCAGCTGCCATTGGCATTAGCGGGAGTACCTCACAGCATTGCTCCCTATGGGAGCATACTGGCTCTTGCTATGCAGCTAGCTGTCTTACTGCAGACACATAATCATTACCAATCAGTTATGTGGAAAGGAAGTCTTCCTACTCTGCAAATAAGTTAACTAGAAATCCTGCAAGAAGAACTTGAATAAACATTGCTTGAAGGGTAAGATGATCTATTTCTAATCATTATGTTTTTGTTGTATTTCTGAATGAGGGTTAAAATTTATCTCTGCGAAATGTCTACCAGAAAATGAACAAAGCCCCCATAATAGTTCTAATCCTTCTCCTTAATATGTGCACCAGAGGGTGCTGTGCTGTGGATCTGAATGGGAATATTAAACATTCCAAAACACGTTTGGAGTTCCAATAAATAATAAAAGGCAAAATGCCTTACTGTAGATTCTTGCCTCCCTTTAAAAGGAAAAACAACATAGTTTTAAACTGCAGCCGACTGCAAAAAAAAAAATAATAGTGAAATATGTGATGTGGTGTTTTTACCAACTGTCTAAATAAAAGGTATAGTGAGTCACTGTGGAAAACAGAAAATCTTTCTTTATTTTAAGAGCTGCAGTTTAAGAGTTTTCTATGAAAAAGCTTCCCTTAGGTTTGTAACTTAAACATTGCCCATCTGCTATTTCCTCCCTGGTCTGCATTTACAGTAAATCTGAGATTTCCTTTTTCAAAAAATACATTTTAAAAAATGTACAGATTTTGCCAACAATATCTGTGCAGATAGCGAGAAGTCTAATTTAAGTTACCACTGGATTAAATGATAGTTTCCTTCTAGCCCATATTGAAAGAGAGGGGGGTTTCTTCTTTGGTCTAAATGCTTGCAATAGGACCTCCGTAAATTGTCCTAGAATAGAAGGTGAAATGGGAATGGGAATGCTAAGTAGGACATAAAGCCACTTTCCAAAATCACATAGAAAGAAATGGAAAATGTGTCCACTAGGCGCTGGCTCCAAAACCCACTGCAGGTAATGGAAAGATTCCCATGGGGTCTGAGAGATCAATCATATGATGTACTGGGACCCTCTGCAAGCTTCTGAATGTCCTCAAATTAGCATATCTGTGAATCAGGCCCCTTGTTCTAGTTATCATGGTTTGATGCATAGCATACTAGTTCATGAGGCTCATGAAGACTTTTTTCATACAGTCTCACTTTGTAAAAGAGGCTCCAGATCCTGGTTTGAATTACCGGTACACTGGTATACATCTGGAATAACTCCACCAAAGTCAATGTAGTTCCACTGATGGAAAATCGGTCTGAAATTACGATGAGGCCCTTTGGGTCTATCATAGCATTAATGCTGTTTTACAACACAGACCCTTACAAAACAGAACCACACGGTGCATTACACTGGCCACAGCTATGCCTGGATTCTTGAGAGGAGACCAAAGTCACTAACACTTTAAAGATAATCTATAAGAAAGGAATTCAAAGGCAGAACTTCTCCCAGCTCCCAACTTATATTTCTGTCTCTGACTCCCATTATTAATGAAGTCATTCACTTTCATAAAAACAACTACACAAGTACTTCTAACCATATCTATAAAACTATTTAATGCACTTTTCGAAACATGGCATCTTACAGCCATAGTAATTGCAGTTTTACTAGACCTTTAAATGAGAAGCAGCTACTTATTAAGTTTTGATATGGTGAGCTGATTAGACAAGTTAAACATAAAGGCACAATTTATGCATACTGTATAACCACATGTGAATGTAATGCAGTTCCAGCACCGATGTTTGTTACTCATTGTGATAGGAAATCCTGCTAGGTACACAGTTTTATGCCACTTACAGGTTACAAGTAGTAAAGCGAAAAATGCTGAATTTTACAGGAAAATAATGTTCATAAATCTCCTGCAGTGAATTACAGTATAACTCAGAACTGTCTTTGTTTTGCTGCTGCTATGAATTCAATTCTGTTGCCAGTGCAGAAATAATAAACACAGAGCCCAAAGTGGAAACCACTCCCCTTGCATTTGGCAAGTGTTTATAGCCAATTTACAGCTGGACTCTCAAAATGGCTTCTGCAACAGCACTAATAACAAAGAAGCTCTCACAGATGTTCATTCTTCTTCTAGCAAATGGAAGCAGCCCATTGTTCACAAGTGAAAGGTGACTTCTTATGTCCAACCATCTTTTCCCAGTTAATCTGCCTCTGGAGCTCTTCTTTCTCAAAATGCATCATATTTATTTGCCTTTTCTCATATTGAGCCACTCATTTACTAAAGGGCTCATTCTACATAGTTCTGGCATGTGGGATATTACCCTAAAAAATGGGCTCTGAGTTTTTTCTTCCTCCTGGACTGTATTAACTAGGTATATCATGGAGTTAATATTTCTTTCGGGATTTCTTTGCTTATTATTAAAAGCCAAATTCAGGGACTGATTCTCTACTGTGTTTCCACTGATTTTTAACCAACATAAAACTAGTGTATTACACCAGTGCAGACTGGGTATGGAGCCTGAAGCCATGTGGCTGGAGCCTGGGACCTGCCGCTGTGCAGCCAGAGCCTAGGGATGCAGCCCAAAGCCCCGTGGCCAGAGTCTGCCACCCTGCTATCCCAGGGCTGAAGCCCAAAGCCTGAGCCCCACCGCCCCTGGAAAGGTGGGGAAATCACGGGCTGCCTGCTCCTCCAGCGTTGTGCCCCAGGTGTCTCCAGAGGAGGGCCCAATCCCCTGCGGGTGGCCCCAGCAACCAACACCAAGGTGGTGCATCCAGGAACAACAGGGAGGGGAGGGGCCACTACTTTACCCCCTCAATCATGCCCAGGAGGCTGTGGCCCCAAGAAAAGCCTCTGGTGGCTGCATGCGGCCACGGTGGCCGCATTTGAGAAACACTGCTCTAGACTATCCAGTCAAGTCTGCTTTACCATGAAAAAAAAGAAAAGAAAAATGAAAAAAAGGGCGGAAGGAGAGGCAGAAAAGAGGTTTTCAATAGAAAAGAGAGGGTTAAATGAAAAGGAGCAGAAAAATAATAATATATTTTACCGGGAAAATAATGTCCTCGATTAGGCAAAGAATCTTCCCTCACCTCCAATGGCAGAAGAGCAGATACAGTTGTTCTCAGCCTCAGATGCAGCTGAGGATCACACAGTACAATTCAAGTGGGGATGTGTGCAAAGGTCACCTTTGTGCTCCCCAGATGCGGTGTACCATGCCAGTGCCCTCAGAATAAGTTAATGGATTTTGCAGACTGGTTTAAGTTATAGTGGCCCAAAGTGATGATCATAATAATGGAGAACTGGAAGTTATCGTGATTGGTCATCTAGTCCAGTCCCCTGCACTGAGGTAGTACTAAGTAGTACCTAGACTATCCTTGACAGGTTCTGAAAAACAGATCTGACCTTTTCTGAAAAACCTCCAATAATGGAGATTCCGTAACATCCCGAGGTAATTTGTTCCAGTGCTTAACTACCCTTAGAGTTAGGAAGATTTTCCTAATGTCTAACCTAAATCGCCCTTGCTTCAATTTAATCCCATTGCTTCCTGTCCTGTCCTCAGTAGATAAGGAGAACAATTTATCACTGTCCTCTTTATAACAACTTTTTACATACTATTACATACTATTATTACTTTTACATACTATTATTATTATGTCCCCCTTCCATGTTCTCTTCTACAGACTAAACAAACCTAGTTTTTTCAATCTTTCTTCTTAGGTCATGTCTTCTAGACCTTTCACCATTTTTGATGCCGTCCTCTGGACTTTCTTCAGTGTGTCCACAGCTTTCCCAAAGTGTGGTGCCCAGAACTGGACACAATACTCCAGCTAGGCCTTGTTAGTGCCAGGTAGAGTAGAAGACTTACTACTTGTCTCTTGCTTACAACACTTCTGGTAATACACCCCAGAATGATGTTCGCTTTTTTTGCAACAGTATTACATTGTTGACTCATATTTAGTCTGTGATCCACTAGAATCCCCAGATCCTTTTTTGCAGTACTCCTTCCTAGGCAGTCAGTATTAAGTTGGTTTGACATAATTTGTTCTTGACAAATCCATATTGATGGTTACTTATCACCTTATTATCTTCTAGATGCTTACAAATTGCTCATTTGATTATTTGCTCCATTATCTTTCTGGGTACCAAAGTTCATCTGACTAGTCTATAATTTCTTGGTTTGTCCTTATTCCCCTTTTTATTGATAGGTATTGTATTTGTTCTGGGATATCTCCCATCCTCCATGAATTCTCAAAGATAATTGTTAATGGCTCAGAGATCTCTTCAGTCAGTTCCTTAAGTATTCTAGGATATATTTCTTCAGGCGTAGCTGACTTGACAACATCTAACTTGTCTAAATAATTCTTAACTTGATGCAGTAGTCAGGGATTCCCAAGTCACGAAGAAACTCCAACTATGTCCCAGTGCCACAAGAGTGTCCATGCCTGGTCTACAACAGTGGAGGACCCCCTTAGATTTGGGGTGGGCCTCCTGTGGCCAGCTCTGCTAGTTTTAGGATCACTTTGAAAAAATGACCCCAGTGCAGGGCAGGGATCAGAGCCAGAATGTTTTATGTATTAGTATATGTCTTGCTCACCTTTGCCACATGAGCATTTGAGAAAGGACAGAAGGAAAAGCCAGCAACTACCCTCCTCTCTTGAATGGAGAACATGAAAAAGCTGATTTAGTTAAAGGAGTTCAATAGTTATCCAAACCCCAAAACCTTCATTTTTGAGCTAGTATAATGTCAAAATTGCCTATCCAATGTACCTGAAATTTGGATTTAAAATTAAAACTCACTCTGTGCTAAAACTTAACAGTCGTTGTTTTTATAGCTTTGCTAGGAAACTCCTTCAAAATCAGCACTTATCCTGAAAATGATGACATATCTGTAAAGCAAAGTGGTAGTAACAGGTGCTGCTGTTTCCCGCCCCCCCCCACACACACACAGCTACATGCACGTATAAAATTTAGATACACTTCTACAGCATGTAACGAGATTTAGACAGGAAAAATATTTTTTGATAGAAGTCAAGCCTGATAAAAGGGATGCATACTGTCATGCCTGAAAGTACGGTATTAATAATTAAGCCATGCAATCATTACCTCAGGATATTATTTCTTAAATATCTCTTGCAAAGGCAATATGATTACATATGAATTTTATCGATTTTCTACCAACAACAAAAATTCACAGAAATAGGAACTGAATTACACTGTCCAATTTGCTGTAAAGTTCACTGTATGTGAAGAAATGAATCAAAGCTACCACCACCCATTTTTATGGGAACATAAAATGGTGTGAACTTCCATTTTTAATGAAGATGCATAAGACTTTTATGAAGACTGACTAATAACACTGTAATGAACTGAAAGCTACTTATACATTAAGAATGAAAACTTTGAGAGATGTATTTACTGTGTTTCTTGTTTCAAGTCAGGGAGCGGTTCCTTTTGAATCCACCCACAGAAGAGGAAAGTCAAATGAAATTCATGTGAACTCCATATAAATTCATCTCCCTTGATGTGTAAATGGTCTTTGGAATTTGGTAACTGTCGAGTTCTAGCTAAGTTCTCTACCCAGTAGTAATGGTCTTCCTTTTTCTCTGCAATGTGGGGTACCATGCAGTCTTCTCAGAGTCAGCCAATCTGGGTGGATGGATGGATGGATGTGCCTGACAAGTTTCAGGGGAGCTTCTGGAAGAGAGCTTCAAGGGAATGAAGGAATTTGCTTAGGCCGTGAATTCAATGGGGAGGCCCAGGGTTGCGCCTGCATGGTTCTCTTGGCAGGATAACTAAGTGCATTCATTGATTCATTCAGTGACATCACAGCAGAATTTTTGGAAGCCTTCATGAGCCACTGCTAACAGGATAAGGGCCTTCATTAGTAGAGCTGGGTGAATACTGCAAAAAAAAGTGAGTATTAATTAAAATGAATTAAATAGTAATCAAATATTAAACTAATTTACTTTGACTGCATTCACACCCCTTTTGTACTCGCTTTCCTCCAACTTTATAGCAAACGTGTTTACTATTGGGAATATTTGCTGAAACAGAGAATTTTAAGCACATAGCATTTTAAGCTTTTTAAGCATATGTGAGGAAAGCAAATTGGAAACACCTAATTGCATGTATTCACACCAGAGTTCTGGGAGTTATGCTTATCAAACAAGGAAGCAGAAATATACCACATGGTCTAGCTGTCCAGTCAAAACAGCTTCAATTCTAAGTATCAAATACAGTAATTTCAATAACTTACATGCAAGCAAGCTACAAATCAAGAATTATTTGACGACATTTTTCAGTGAATAATTTGGAATAACAAATACATTTAAGAAAATTGTAATCTTTTGGTGTGGTGGACCATTTGCGAACAGCAAAAGATGAAATTTTTTGAATTAATATTTGTTGTTAATAATTCAGACAGCTCTGTTAATCAGTCCCTTCATCTCACCCTTTTGTGTTAATCTTGAAAATTAGTTTAGAAGCTACAGAGAGCTGGGATAGTAGCTAGCATCTATCTGGGAGAAAACCTCAAAGTTATATTTTTTGTTTTAAAAAATTCTTGTATCCTACCTAGTCTTTTACCATGATTCAGCTTTACCATGGCTTTAGACCACATTTTAAAAATGTAAGCAACATCTTAAAGCTCTGATAGACTTGAAAATTGATGAGCAGGAAGCTGACTGATAATCGACTTCCAAGAATTTTGCGTGGATGACAGAGGACTTCCTGAGCACCTAATCCACCTAATAATTAGTGGTTGATATGACACCTGTAAGTCATGTCTAAATCAGGGTATAGACATAGATCTAGTGGGTCTTTTCCATCTCTCACTTCTATGATCCTGTAGGTCAGTCAAGTGCTCAAAAATTGTCTGCCTAGACTAGTGGTTCTCCAATTTATTCATTCTATGCTCCACTTATCAACTGAAAGAGTGTCTCATAAGTCAACCTTGCATCCAAACACTCCGATTCCCCACTGCTTCACTCTCAACAACTTTGGTGGTCCACAGACCACAGTTTGCGAACCTCTGAGCTACACACCTGGCTTCCACAGGGCTGTATAGTATTCTAACCTTCTAACACCCTAGCAGTTTGATTCTTTCCGTCAGATCTTGGCAATCAAAGGAGCACGTTCTGTAGTAGTGTGTAAATTGATGAACTTTAGTTTAAAAAAAAGTTAAAATAATAGTTATGTGGGACAAGCCCAGAACCTCAAATTTGAGTGCCTCTGAATGTTGTCGTTGGGAGGAGCGTTTTGAATCATGTTCCTAAACAGAGCCTGAACCCATGGTTCTGGTTCTGAGTTGCATACAGATCCAAAAGGGCCTGTTTTCCAGTAGCTTTGGGTGCACTGTAAATCATTGCAGAACAACTCACCATTTCAGCACGACCAAATGACACTCCCAGCTTTAATTCAGCCCTTAGCTAAAGTTGATCCAGAGCCAAATACCGGCTCTTCAGCCCATCTCTATCAAAATCCTGTCTGTCTTTGTTATAAATAATGTTACACTAGTCCTGTTATTATTCTTATTTATTATGGTAATTCTTAAGGCTGCAACTGAGATCAAAGCCACATTGTGCTAGGCTCTGTACAAACACACAGTTAGAAAACATCCCTACCTCAAAGAGCTTAAGTTCCCTGTTTTCCTATTAGAGGAAATGTTGGTGAAATGGACAGGTCTAGGAACGCCTTGAGAAAGAGGTGTGGAGGAAAGGGAGACTACAACATGTAAACCATGCTCAACAGAGCTTCAAAACATTCCATTAGATTTAAAGGAAAGAGGGCTGTTTTTTTGTTCCTTGTCCTAAAGTCTGTTGGGTTTGTCCATAACATCACGTTGATAAAACTACTAGTGGTTAAAAAGACTTTCAAACAGCTCAGCCAAATAGCATAAAGACTGCTAATCCCCAGGCAGGGTTTTTCTCAGTTGCATCTCAGTTTGGGCCATATATTAAAAGGCTTTTGTCTTTCCGTTGAGATGGCAGTAAAATCTTTTTTGAAAAAAACTTGTGTAGTAAACAGAAAATCCATTATTTAAATGAATGATTTATTCCTTTAAAGCCGGTGTGGAATCTATCATCGGCATGATAAGATGCACATTGTCCTCTATCTGCATATAGCCATGTAGCTGTGCAATATCTGGCAGCGAATATGAAAAAATATCAATTTTTCCTGGTTTCAGGCCTATCTCCCGAGTCCTGAGATATGTCTCACTTGTTTTTCAAATACTGCTGCAAGTAATTTAAGCGCTGCACTCAGAGGAAGAGTGAGTGGAAGAGTGTGTCTGTATGTGTATGCACACATGGCTGTATTACCTGATTGGCACTTAATATTTGTGTTTGTTAAATAGGAGGACTGCAGCTGTCCTCCAAGCATATTATTGCAGAGGAACTGATCATTAAGAGCCTGATCCAAAGCCCGAGCCAAGTAAAGTCAATGTAAAGATTCCCATTGATGTCAATGAGGATTCGATCAGGCTCTTAGAGCCTAAATTTTAAAACCATATATACCCATTTCTGTGCCCATGATGAATTACCAGCAAAACTTCCCCCGTGGGCAGGTTGTTACGTAATTATCTGTTGCAAGAAACTCTGTATTTCCCTCTGAAGCATCTACTATTAGCCACTGTCAGAGACAGACAGTGATGCATCACCAGAATACAGGACGTGGGCCCTTGCTTGTGTCCATGTGAGGTTATTCCAGTGGGGATGGAGCAGTGTGTTTTGCAAAATAGCATCCTCAGCTCATGACACTAGACCAAACCACGTCTGGTTTTGTCTCAGTACGGGACAGGAGACAAACAACACAAAAACAGGATTGTGGGGCTTAAAACAAGATGAGTGGCCTGCTTAGATGAGATGGAGCTGGTATGGCAATTCCTGTGTTCCTTAACAACATGAATGATTTGCAGGGCACAATTCATTGTGCCAAAACCAGGCCTATGCACCACTTAAATTCCACTTATTCCCTATCTGAGTGCTTAAGCAGTACATGGGTGGGTCTCTTCTTGCCCTTCTGCACAGGGTTGAATTTCACTTCAGGGTGCAAAACTGTGCCCACAGAAGTGAAGGCCCAATTTGTAAACAAGGCTCGCAACGTATTTTAATTGGTACAAGCTAATGTTTAATACAAATATATTTTTCACCTCCCTAATAGATGATTTCACTTTTCCCTCTCAGAGAATCTATCCCCAGTCACTGAGACAGAGTGAGTTTCTGCTGCTCCTTGCCATTTTGGCTAAATCTTCGGCACAGATTTTTAAATGTTTTCTATTTGTTTTATTACAACTTTTTGTGAAACCTTATGTTTGATGAACAAACAGTGGGTAAACATTTTGCGCTGAGACAAAAAAACCCAACAGAATAATTTTCTCAAATAGCTCCTTTCTTACGTCACCCCTGATATCATGCGGCAAGAGCTGGTCCATTTCAAAATAGGGGAACAGAGGGATAAGAAGGGAGACAGCAGTGTGGAAGTAATGAGTCCCTCTTCCGCCCATATGGTTCAGGTTTGCATCTTGGCTGGCATGATAACACAATTGTTGGCAGATTGAATGTTTAGTCTGCAGAGCGTAGCAGCCAATGAGTTGGGGTGTAATGTACATGTGAAGATGTTTATAATATTCCACACTGGCTGAACGTACAGCAGGAGTGAATTCAGATGCAGTGAATACAGAGATGCTGCATGAATCCTTCTGTCAGCACAACAGTGTCATTTTCAGGCTTTTGCACTTGAGAAGGCAAGGACAGTGTCTCTGGGGATAGGAAACTGCACCCATCACTGTGGCAGAAATTTTTAGCTTGCAGCATCAAAGGCCATGTATTCTGATACACTTTAAAGGTACTTTTCATCATCATCATTTTATCACCCCTTGAAATATTACTGTAGATCAGTGGTTCTCAAACTTTTGTACTGGTGACCCCTTTCACAGAGCAAGCCTCTGAGTGCGATCCCCCCCCATTAATTAAAAACACTTTTTAATATATTTAACACCATTATAAATGCTGGAGGCAAAGCAGGGTTTGGGGTGGAGGCTGACAGCTCGCGGCCCCCCATGTAATAATCTTGCGACCCGCTGAAGGGTCCCGACCTCCAGTTTGAGAACCCCTGCTGTAGATGAATGTTAATAGTAACTAAGCAAATGGGTGTTGCCCTTTCTACCCCCAGACAGCTGCCCTGGTTATAAGACTTCGTGGATGGGATGGACAGTGCTCCCAAAGTGGGCGGCATATTCCTCCTCCCTGTTTCAGGAGATGATCCCACATAGCACAATGAGATTTGATAAATGTAAGGCTTTTGAACTGGAATTTGCATTTTCAGACTTAAAGTTGGCCTAAGTGACCAGCTGAGGCCTCCCATGAAGGAAATTCCATAGTATGATACAACTAGCACTACACCACCTCTCTTCCCAGCCCTTGGTCTTTGGGGCTGCCAGGAGCATATTGGCTAAGGGAGTTTGTTGTGAGCTCTAGTGCCATTGGAGAATGTCAAAGCCAGATGCACAGTAGGTTGGAATTGGTTCCTGGCAGCCTTGAGGGCTGGGGGACAGTAAGAGTGATGTGCAGTTACCTTTGCCTCTTACCTGTCCTGTGAAAAGTGACGGCTGCACCTGAGGATTGGAGTCTTTGTTTCTAATAGTTTTCTCTACTGCCTGAGCTAGCGGCAATGTGCCTTAGCTCACAGATCAGGGACCTGGATGTTTGGAGTCAAGAGCCTTGAATTCAAATTCTGATGGTTCCTCTTGTTGTTGCTATAGGAATTTAGGCACAGAGCATGGAAGCACTCCCTTTTTACCTGTTTAATGTTACTCCTAGAAATACTACATCTGGAATATAACAGCTCTGGGAATGACATTTCAATACCAGAAAACTGATCAGCATTTCCAATGTTGAAATACCATTTCTGGAAGGAGAGTTTCTGGAGAATATGGAGCTTGACAAAGACCAAAGATCAGTACATAGTGCTGGAGGTAGCCAAGTGTCTCAGGCCACTTACCTTCTAAGACACTTGAAGGGTGCACAGTGAATGCACTGCTGGGATGAGGGGAAAGGAGCAAGGTTAGGGGAGAAGGAAAGTACAGAACTACTAGTAATTAGAGATACTCTCAAGCTAGGTAACCAGATCCAAGTACCTCTGAACTTTAGATGGAGGACATTCTGAATCCAGATCTAGAACTAAATTTTGAATCTGGTTTTTATAACAACCCAGACCAAAACTCCAAATCTAAAAATCCCTAAACATTTTAGAGTGCTAGAAATAACTTGCACCTAATCTTCAGGCCGGGGATCATGTATACCTCTGCACAACAGACCCCTGATCTTTATTGAGGGATCTGAACGCTACCAGGGGTGCTGGAACAATTTTTATAGTGAGGGTACCAATGATGGAAACTATGTATTTGGTGTTTGTTATTACTACATCAAACCAGGGGTTGTGGCGGGACCCCCAGCCCCCTTGTTCCAGCACAACTGAACATTACGGTAGTACAAATAATAATAACCATAAATACATAACACAGAGCATTTTATTCACATTTTGCAACTTGAGCCCACCTCTGCTATCAAGATTCCCAATCTGGAATTATTTCCTTTGTATCTTTACTGCTATTGGGAGCTTTCCCCCTTCCCCCTAGAGGCTTGAAGACATTCTGTGCTTCAAGGCTTCATTCCCTGCATTCTTTTTTTTCAGGTGTCACTGAGCTCCCCTCGTGGGTGGCAGTGAAAGGGGGAAGGCACAGAGATCCTTGCAGATAGTTCAAACAGATTAAGAAGAGTGAGCTGCAATGTCGCTGAAGTAGTAGGAATTCCTTTTATTGAAGAATACATATAATAAAGGTAGAACAAAGGAAGTGAAATGGTGAACAGATGGGTGGGGGTTCATCAGTAGCTCATGATCTGTGTGTGAACAGCATAGTTTATGCCCTCCTTCTTTTGTTGTTGTTTTTGGTGCATCAGGATGGGATGTGATATGATATGACAGAATGTGTCAGAAACTTTGGGGGGGAATGAAACGCCCTTCTTTTTTGAACATCACACTATCAGTATCAATAGGAACAGCAACTGTTCAAAATTTGTTTCAGAACTGCCAAGAAGTGAACATTCACGGGGTGGGGGGATTTCCTGGCTGTTTGCAAGGTGGACACAAATGCAAACGGCAGGAGGCTGACAACTTGACACATGTCTAATAAATCTAACGCATGTGGAAAAAAGTCAACATTTCACTGTATGAGAAAGCATTATCAGGATAAAAAATAGCACACAAAAAAAATAACCATGTAAATATATCTATATACACTGAATTCCGTAAGTAATTTAGCCCCTGGAGCCTCAACTCCATTTTTAAAAAAAATCTGAGACACTTCGTTTAAACATTTAGCGTCTGTGCTGAGGATGCAGGGGCTTTGCTGCATTATAAATGAACAAGGTGCAAAAGCTGAGTCCAGTGAGCAGATGTTGGAGGCTCACTGTGCTGGTGACAAAGGGCTAGAGTGCAAGAACCTTCAGCATCACGGCTGCTCTTCAGCTCAAAGCAGGAAAGGTTTTAATTTGACAAGTTGGTTGGATGCAGGGAATTCACAGAGCCTGGTCAATGCCAAACAGATTTGGCCACCTACAGCATGGCCACACTCAGCCAAGAGAATAGCAGTTGTGGAGATTTCTATGCTACAGCTGCTTGACACTAGGCACATACCAGGGAGTCCATAGGAGGCTAGTTACTAGAGACTGTGAATTCCTTTAAACAGGAAAAAAGCATGCAAGAGAAAATCATGTTTCCAGTACTAAAGTAATTAAGTATTTTTATTTTAGATGGCTGGGTTGATTATTTTTTAAAGCTCCTAATCTTGTTTTCCTACAGCTGGTATGATGCAAAGTACAAGAATGAAAATGAATGCCAAAACTAATGGCAATTCTCATATAAGCCCCATCTAAACAGAAACATCGGCATTAAAGTTATGAATCTTCATTTGTGCCACTGAGCTAAAATGTGTATCTTTCTGCATTAAAGGAATATAGACATACAGCACTGTGTAGTGTCTATGTGCAGTACAGAAAACTGACATGGTCTCTCCAATTTATGAGGAAAGTGACATAATTTTTTAAAAAAAGGCAAAGCCACTTGTGAACTGGATTTTGCATAATGGGATTAATTTGGTTGACTGTCATATCAACTGTGCTGCAGAATGCAAGTTAATCACAACATCAGACTGATTTAAAAGACGAAAGAAAGAAGGAGAGGAAAAAGAAAGAAAGGAAAGGTATTTCTTTCCTTGTTTGACTCTCCTTTCATTTATAATGCATCCTGTTGCTACTGTATCTTTTATAACTATAGCAAACAGTGTCAGCCTTCTTTTACAATGGATACCTGAGTGAACTGATCTCAGTATGGCCTTCTCTCTCCCCGTAAAAAAAAAAAGTCGACAGCTTTTCCAGGATCATGCAAAACTGCTTCCAAGGAATGCCAGAACTGGTTACTCAGAATTTAAACTGTTCCACAGAGTTGAAGTGACACTAAACATCTTGTCATTCAGAACTCAATTGCTGCCTTCTCCTCCACTTACTCCCTTCTTCTGAGAAACCAGTTCTCAGCAGTTGGCTGCCTAGTGTACCAGTGTTGCTACCCTTTTTTGGATTTCTCCACAGCTTTGCTTACACTACAAACACTGTCAGTCTTCGAGAAGCTCTGCATAACATCAGAAAAAGAAATAAGTATTCTTTCGTTATCCACAGTTGATTCTGCCTATGTATAAAGATATACGGGAAGGAAGAATGAAATAAACCTTCTCACAGGCTCTCACATTGTGTTCTTGGCAAAGGTTTCAAAAACAGGGGCTGCACATGTACATGACACGTCACTTAAGTCCTCTAGTTTCTATGGTTGCAGTGGATTTCGCTTTCAGGGGGCATCCCGGGGAAGGAATTAATGCAGCTCAGTGCTTTGGGCATGATGGAATTGAAGAATTAACTTTGGAAATTGATCCTACCATGATAGTGGTGACAGAGAACAAGGAATCAGGACTGCTGGGCTGTCAAAGGAACTTATGCTTCCAAAGTACAGTATCATGTCAGTGATTTCTGAAGAACCTTGCACCATACCAAGGCCTATTACTACTCCTTCACCCCTGCCTCCCTCCGTCTCAGCAAGTACAGCACACTGTCTAGGTTAAACAATTATCGTACACTAATTGGCCTCTGTCGGTCCTGATGAGAAAGTAAACAAATGCCATGCAGAAAAGCTGAGACAAATTGTATCTAATTAAATTGATGAAAAAAGTGACATCCCTCCCTCCCAATAAATAAATAAATACACAAACTAGGCAACCCACAGCGTTGCAAACAGCCCGGGCTTACAGCTACACGCCCCTCTCATTACAGCTTGCACCTGCGAGGGAGTGGATGTACCATGCAGAAGAAAACACAGGTGGCCAACAGGGCCACCTCAAATGCCGGGCCCACTGGGGATGACAGTAATGAGACCACCTCATGCCAAATGCTGTATTCTTTGTTCGTAGGCATCCTTGGAAAACCATTTTTATCTCAATCATCTGAAGGGACATGGAAAGAGGAGAGCAGTTGAAAGTTATCCAAAAGATAGAACTAAGAAAACCAGGTATTGGAAGGGGGCATTAAATAGAGACCCACACAGGAAGACAGGAAGAAGGAAGAGGTCAGGCTGGTTAAGGGCAAAGGAAGTAAGCTGGCCAAGGGGGAAGAAGGCCTTAGATTCCAGTCCACAAGCCATGCACTGAAGCAGGACATTGGACCACCCAACGGACTCTGACCCTATCCCAAAGAATGCCCCGGGGAGGAAACCGAGACAGAGCATTGCAGTTATGATGTTTATTTTCTAAAGGATCTGTAAGGTCTCGTGGTTATATGTTTAAGTAAAGGAGCAATAATGTGTTAGATTCTGAGCAAAGTGTGTTGGTGTGTTAAATGCTTCACAAGTACTGTGTACCTGCAGAGAGAGTTAAACTGTAAACCAGAAACTCCTTTGTGGTGGAGCTCGAGGAGAGGGTGTATTTAAGTTCAGGGGAGTCTGAAGGGTCCAGAGGGACTAGGCAGGTTCCAGCTCTCAGAAAGGAGTGTTAGACACAGGGTCTTCACTCTGAGAGTATGCCTACAGATCCCAGGATGGGGGAAGTGGCTGGACTTTGTTCAGGTTCTGTAGGTTAAAACACCTAGGGATTCAGCCACAGAGGAGTGGATCCCCCCCACCCACAGCAATCTGGGAGGAGGTCAGCAAGGGGGTGCCCAACCAGATCTGTCACACTCTTACAAAGAGCTTTTCAAACATTAACTAAGGTTGTGCCACCTAGATCCTCACACAGAAGGTACTCTCTGTGCATGGATATCCCCCCTTCCAGATGCCAGGAGGTGGGGGTGTCAGGCACATCTGTGGCATCATCCCACTACACCCTGGATCCTGCTGAGGTCGGTCTCAGCTGTCCAAGTTTGTACTTATGTGAGGGCTGCCATCTTGGCTGACTCTGGCGATTGAACCCAAGGATTTCCAGAGCTAAAGGCAGAGTCTCTGCAGCTTGAACTAGAGAATTACACTCTGTAGCTGGGAGCAGTACCAAACACACTCTCTGTGGATTAGGCACAGATGGGGGACTCGTAACACATGTTGATCAGTAGATTATGCTAGCACAATCTAGTACAAGAGTTGCAGAAGGATAGAGGAAGAATTGTTGGGAGAGATGCAGCAACAAATCATCTCCTCTCTGGCCAATGGAAATTAGCTAGGTAAAGCAATATACATCCTGGGGCCCTGAGAGCAGTTAGAATCATGTGTAGTTGCTGGTACCATGGAGTCACGTTGGGAGCCAGAGCTGGACCTCTGGGGCTCTCTGGTGATCCACCAGATTTGGGAGCAGGCCCCACAGCCTTTTCCAGGGCAGGCAACATCCCCTTTGCTCCAGTGGGACATGTTGGGGAGTTTGTCATGACGGAGTCCTTCAGATAATTCCTCCCTCAGACCACTCTCCTACAGATTTTTTCATGGGAAGGAATGAGCTGGGCCTAATTAATTGGTGAGATGGTAACAGGTCAGTGAATTCTAACTCCAGGGCACTGAGTACAACATATGGAAATTGGGTAGTTAAACCCATTCAAATCTCTTTCAGTGATAGTCCACTAAGTATTAGTATCTGAGGCAGGGATTGGCAACCTTTGGCACGCGGCCCGCCAGGGTAAGCCCCCTAGCGGGCCAGGCTGGTTTGTTTACCTGCCGCGTCCGCAGATTCGGCCGTTCGCGGCTCCCGTTGGCCATGGTTCACCGCTCCAGGCCAAAGGGGGCTGTGGGAAGCGGCGCGGGCTGAGGGATGTGCTGGCTGCCAATTCCTGCAGCCCCTATTGGCCTGGAGTGGCGAACTGTGGCCAGTGGGAGCCGCGATGGGCTGAATCTGCGGACGTGGCAGTAAACAAACTGGGGGCTTACCTTGGCGGGCCACGGGCCAAAGGTTGCTGATCCCTGATCTGAGGGCTTCATCCAGATCCCACTGATGGTAATGGAAAGAATTATATTGACTTCAGCGAATCTTACATCAAGCCCATACTGGCGACATCAGCAACTGATTATGCATTTCCATACTAATCCCCTGCTTTGACTTGCTCAGAGCTTTCCAAAATGTTCATCGATCAGGATAAAATATTCCAGGCCTGGCCTCTGCCTGAATGTTAAGTTTTTGCTTAATAATTTAAGACCAAATTCTTCCATTGTTTTTGAGTGGGAGAAGAGTGAAAACATACACTTTCCTATTAGCAAATTCTTGGGACTGTTTTTTGAACAAGTCTAGTATTGACATATTTGAGGGTTCAAATTTGAAGTTCACTTTGAGAAATAGCCCTCCTCAAGAAGTCCATAGGAATGAAATGTGAGGACCACCATCTTGGCTGCAACCGGGGTTGGCTGGGGTGACTCCAGAGCATTACAGCTTGCATTTAAGAGCCAGCCTCTGTTGATGACAGCTATGACAGACCCATGTCCTCTGTGGATTGGGCACAGCCTGGAACATGTAACACACACTTTCCAGTAAGTTACATGGAAAATTGGCTTTGGACTGACTGAGCTGTGAGCCTTTGCAAATCCCACTTTGGGTATGTGCAGTACAATTGGTAAGGTTGCTTTTGCTCTTTTTGGCCATATTGGGAGCAAAGACAGGCTGTGCTATGCATGAGTGCAGCTGACTCAGCTGCACAGTGGAAAATGCTATTCACATACACAGTGAAGAAAGCTGAGCTGCAGGAATCTTTACTGCATTCAGCACCAAAGCCTACTGGAGTCAATGGTTTTACACCCACTTTGTAACTGACCATACGGTGTGCAAGGCCATGAAGAAGCAGGCCCTATGTATCATGTATGTGTCAAATGTATTGACTCTGTCTGATTCAGGCTGTAAGAGCCTTGGCTATACACTTTGCGTCTTCCTTGCTTGTACAGCAAGACACAGACTGTTGACACAATAAATAATAATATGAAGCTATCTCCTGATTTCACTCAACTGACCCTTCAGGAACAAGGAGTCCGGTGGCACCTTAAAGACTAACAGATTTATTTGGGCATAAGCTTTCGTGGGTAAAAAAACACTTCTTCAGATGCATGGCTTGAAAATTACAGATGCAGGCATTATATAATGACATATGAAGGGAAGGGAGTTACCTCACAAGTGGAGAACCAGTATTGAGAGGGCTAATTCGATCAGAGTGGATGTAGTCCACTCCCCATAATAGATGAGGAGGTATCAATTCCAGGAGAGGAAAAGCTGCTTCTGTAATGAGCCAGCCACTCCCAGTCCCTATTCAAGCCCAAATTAATGCTGGTAAATTTGCAAATGAATTTTAGTTCTGCTGTTTCTCTTTGAAGTCTGTTTCTGAAGTTTTTTTATTCAAGTATAGCTACTTTTAAATCTGTTATAGAATGTCCAGGAAGATTGAAGTATTCTCCTACTGGCTTTTGTATGTTACCATTCCTGATGTCTGATTTGTATCCATTTATTTTTTTACATAGGGACTGTCCGGTTTGGCCAATGTACATGGCAGAGGGGCATTGCTGGCACATATAACATTAGTAGATGTGCAGGAGAATGACCCCTGATGGTGTGGCTGATGTGGATAGGTCCTCTGATGGTGGCCCCGTCTGGTTCTCCACTTGTGAGGTAACTCCCTTCTCTTCATATGTTATTATATAATGCCTGCATCTGTAATTTTCACTCCATGCATCTGAAGAAGTGTTTTTTTACCCACGAAAGCTTATGCCTAAATAAATCTGTTAGTCTTTAAGGTGCCACCAGACTCCTTGTTGTTTTTGTGGATACAGACTAACACGGCTACCCCCTGATGCTTGACCCTTCAGGCTGACACATGTTAAGTACTCCATCTTATGCAACACACCTAAGAGCTGTTTGTGTTGAAACATCAGTAAGTTCAAATCAACAGGGTGTAGCTTAATTAACTATTGCTTATATGGCAGTTTGATGGTACACATATTATATGTGTCATTATTGTTAATTATGAGTATAATTTGACATGCTGTAGGTTAGTCACAGGGTCATGTTTCAATCAAATTTTGACCATGGACTATGCAGAAATTACAATGGAGAAAGTGTTGCCCAGCTGTTACAGCATGTCACTCTGTACTCTGCTCCCTGCAAAAAGCACTTGACAAAGGCGAGCAAGCCACATCACCAACCTTTCACATATGGGGAAACTGAGGCACAGAGCTGTTTGGTGACTTTTCCATGGCACCTGACTCTCAGTGTGTTACCTCCTGAACCATGCTTTTTCCTGGTGAGTAACTACCAGAGAAGTAATTGTCCCAATAAGTGCACATTTACAGCCACAAATATGGGATTTTCACATATCATTTGGGCAGCCAATTTTGAATTTTTTCCCCAATTCTTACATGGGTCTTTATTGCACCTTCTCCAGCTGAAATCATCAGGACTTTTGCCACAAGGTTCAATAGAATTATTTTTTTATTTACAGGGGGCAGCAAGCCTAAGGGTACGTCTACACAGCAAAAGCTGGCCTAGCCTTCCCAAGGATCCAGCGAGTATGAGTAACAGCTGTGAAGACAGCACTGTGTGGATACTAAAAAGCCATTATGGACCCTGAATAACATACTCTGATCACTAGCCTTCTCTGAAGCCTGCACTGCTCTGTCTTCACTGCTATTGATACCTGCACTAGCTAGATTCAAGTTAGCTCAGCTGGGTTAGTCCATGACAGATTTTGCTAAGTGACCAAGATTAGACAGGAAGTCCGTAACAGAACTTGGAACTGTTCCAGTATCCAGTGCCAGTCCCATCACAATGCTATGCTTCCTCCTTGTGGCTCTTGGAAAGGTGTTGGGTTTTTTTTTTGTAAGTCAACAGACATATACGCGGGTCACTGGCTGTTACCTTTGTCCCAGACAATAGCCTCACCCTTCATACTAGACCATTTCCAGCGGAAAGGGAACAGACTAGGGAGAGAGTAACCCAGGATTTACTTAAGGAGAGAATGTTAGGCAACTTGTATGTGAGTAAGTGACTGGTTTGTTGCAAGGGAACTGTTGGAAGGAACCTTTTTGATCTCCCATATGCTTAACATACTACTAATAAATAAACAAATAGCAATAATTATAGCAACCCCAAACCTGTTGTATCTCCAGGTTTCATTAAGGATGAAATACAACTGAAATTCTGTAAAAGAAGGTGGCAGGGTGGGACACATTTTGTATTTTCCTGCTGTGCATAGAAATGATGCTTTAAACTAACTTTTTTTCTCTCCTTAAAATTTAGCTTAGCTGGAGCACTGGGGGAGCCTTCCCTTCCCAGACAGAGGCTGAGCAGGCAGACAGTAAATTTCCCCTCTGCCAGTTTCACTTGCATCCAGTTCTTCCTGCCTCGTACAGTTAAGTTTTTTAGATACTTTACTTGCATTTCTAATTCAGTTATTCTTCTGAAATTTATTCAAAGGATTTATGCTTATGAAATTATAATATAATGCTGCCTATATGCCAATGAGCTGCAGGCAAAGAAAATAATTTTCTTCAATTTACAGTTATGAGGCTGGAGGAAAATGATGCCTTCTTATCACCTCTTTTTCTTTGTATGGCTCAGTATTTTTTTAAGTCTTCAGAAGGCAGGAGCTGATGATGAATTCTTAAGCAGATCACACTGATAATTGTATTTCAGAACTGTCAACTCTGTGAAGACTGTCCACGGAGGTGTCTCAGTTCACTTGAGCTATTTGTGTCACTGCTTCTCCAGGAACTCAGCCCTCAGTAAAACCAAAATCACTGGGGATATTGTTAAGTCTTGTGAAAGGATTATTAGATCGAAGGAAAATTTATGGATGACACTTTGTAACAATTAATCAGGAACTGCTGATGAAGTTAAGTTGGTCCTTTATTCTTGAACAAAAAAATAAATAAAAAAAATCAGCCACTGTACAAATTGTCAAATGGCTTATTTTGTCACTCTGTTTGATTAATGGACCATTTGGAGTCCCCAAAAAGTCCTAGTACAAATAAAAAAGAATCATAAATATTGAATAAGCTCACAGTACGGTTAACCTTGACTACATTCTGGAACATTCTTGGACAAAACTTTGCTATTCTGAAAATAAATTGCTGTGGGGATTAAAAAAAAACAAATTGGAGATTTTGGAGAATGTCACCTACGCAACCTTGTCATTCTGATTAGCCTGCTGTGATAAATTAGTTTAGTTAGCTTTTGCAATCAGGTCAGAAACTGCTGGCACACTTCTGCATTTTGCTGGTGGGGCTCCCCCTGGCCCACAAAAGGGGCACATGGTGTGAGGAAAGTGCTTGGGCAGTTGGTGTTTTACATTACACACAGTATTAGGGTGCTGACAGGTTATTATCCTTGTGTCCTGTGATTTATGGAAATAGAGCCCAAAGTGTGCTAAGAGTATGGGAGTTGTGGTGCCATAAGGTTGCTTTGGAAAGGCTGGTCAAAAGATGGCTAGTGATTTGTGTATATGCAAATGATGAAACCTGAGTTTCTGCTGCTGCGTACATATGCTCCGATATATATTCAAGACATGCTGTTGC
The DNA here is from genome assembly GCF_015237465.2 of Chelonia mydas. Classification (NCBI taxonomy): domain Eukaryota; kingdom Metazoa; phylum Chordata; order Testudines; family Cheloniidae; genus Chelonia; species Chelonia mydas. The sequence continues at coordinate 98,332,294 of NC_057850.1, forward strand.
CTTCTCTTCCTCTTACTTCACTGTCTCTCCATTGCCAGCTCCCCCCACCCTTGCTTGATGCAGTGGCTATGGCCCTGTCACATCTGACCAATCATTTTTGCTAACCTCTGGTGGTATCTAGGTCACAGTGATCTGTAATTTTTTGCTTTTATTCGCAATGAACAAGTTATCCAGTGCTGCTGTTCTTAGTTTAGGCTTGATTCACCAAAGCACTTAACCATATGCTTAACTTTAAGCGTGTGAGCAATCCTGCTGCTATTCAGCATATGCTAAGTGATTTGCTGACTCAGGGCCTTAATCAGTATGACACAACACCTCCCTCGCATCCCAGTTATCAGTCCCTTTTGACAGTATATGCAATAGGGTGGCCCACTGACCCCCACAAGCTGCTGTACACACAACCAGTTCCTTGAGGCACAAAATCTTTATGCTTGGGAAGTGGGCTACATTCTGGAATTTACAAAGCTACCTACACTAACATATAGTAAAATGATACCAGTTGTCCCATTAATTACACCCTGTCCATTCGTCATCAGTATTAGAAAGACAGTGTGTGTGGAGGGGGGAATCATTTCCCCACGTTTAAGTGTTTCATCATGAGCCCCTGCCTGATTTCTGCCTGATTTCACCTCCGTAAACAAAAGAGTTCCCCATGTTCACAAGCACCTATGATTACTATGTTTCAGAATAGCAGTAACAATCCTGAACAGGGGAGGATTGGCTCAGAGAGAGTATGAGACATATGGCATTAGCATGAAAAATTAGTGGGGTTAGTTCTGTTTACTGCCTGGTGCAAGCCCTTTGGTTCAGGTCACCTTGATTCAGCAGCCCTTCTCAGCAATCAGCCAAAAACTCTAGCTCAGAATAGTGGGAATAGGGGAAAAGCAGGGACAGTGTGGGGCATTTTAATACTTTCACTTGAGGTTGCTCAGGGGGAGAGAGAGAAAGGAGGAAGGATTAAGCCTTTCAAACACTATGGTGATGGCATCAATGTGTATGTCTGAAAAGGAATGGTAAGTCCTTGTACAATTTGTGTTTGGCAAAATAGCATAGAGCCTGCAATCAGGCTTCAGAGGCAGGTTTCACAGGCAGGACTGGGTTGGTCGGCGTCACTAGTTCAAAGGAAGTCTGGCAAGGAACACCTGTAGAATGAGGTGTTGGTAATTCAGTAGGTGGTACTTTCCAGTAAAGTCCACCCTGAGTCCAAGTCCCTGCAGCAGAATGTTAAGGAGATATTGTGCTGCTTGCTGTTTGTCTAATGAGGTGTAAAACCCGTGGTTCTGAGCGCTTGTGGTTACTTAGGATGGCACTTTCCAAAGAGTAAGATGTTACCGCTTGTGAAATTCCAACTCTGGTAATTGCATTCTGCCTACAGGAATTCCCTCTACAGGTTCACTGAGAGAAGGTGCAGTAGGCTTTACATCCTGAGCTAGAGTATTGTGAATTGCTGCAGAGTGCTGCTAAACAATGGCTGCTTTCTACCTAAGCCGTGGTTACCTTTCAGGGATGCATGAAGTGACACTTGTATATCCCTTCCTTACCTCACAGAAGTGTTGTGAGAACTAATGAACATATCTAAAGTCATTTGAGATCTTAGGATGGAAAGCCATAATATGAGTGCAAAGTATTATTATGGATGATCTTTGTCTGAGTGATGTAGCGGTGCATGTAATTTCTTTTTATTAAAGAAGGATAATATGAAAAACATATAGCTGTTAAAATCACCAGGCTCCTACCTGGAGGATGGTTTGCAGCTAGATACGTCCAAAACTTAGGAGTTTGTCCTCTTTTGTACATATGCCTTTCTTTACAGCTCTCTGGATGCTATCGCAACTCTCTAGTCTTTAAGAGGAAGCTTTCTCAGCTTGTTTTGCAAATGGCTGCCCCTTTAAATTTGGCAGAGAGCTGCACTTGCAGCCCTGAAGTAGTCCTTTGGCAGCTGTTCCCCACCCCATTGAGCTGGTAAGTTTTCTTATTATGTTTTTCCTTTCACTTACCATGGCAGAGTGGGTGTATTCTCACAAGGCAAAATGGTACCAACTGGCTCTTAAAAATAAAGGAGAGGTTTAGTATCGTCTTTCCTCCCCCACTCCCCATTTACCACTGATAGCAAAGGCATACATTCTCGTGGCTAAAAAGTATCAGGATGTACTTTTTGCTGTCCCCATGAAAATCTGGCCAAGTTATAAGCCTTTGAAAAACTGCAGTTTATATATGGTCAGCAGAGACTTAGATTCTAGCAGCTAAATTCCCTGAAGATCCCATCTGCACTGGGTATGCTCCAGGCTCAGCCTGGGATTTCAGAAGGCTGAACAGGGTTTTATCTCTAGTTGCAGCTCTGGGTGCTACAAGTTATGCCAAATCTGGGCACCTGAACTGAGAGGAAAGAGACTGTCTCTCCTATGCTCTCATTGACATCCCTGATGGGCCCAGGAAGTATAGAGGAGGAAGCCATGTGATTTGAATAAAGAGGGAACAAGGGTTGGATCTGCAGGAGGTAGCAGGAGTAGGAGGCTGGGGAAGGGGACTGGGATAGAAGGTGGTGGGGGAAAGAAGGAAATTGGGTCTGGGAGACTTGGAGCCACAGAGAGGGTAGACTGGGACTGGCTGTCAAGGAGACTGAGAGCCAAGGGGGCAAATGGGGGATTGAGATGGCATGAGGAGCTGAGAAGAGTCTGGGACTGGTTGGGTGAGGAGAATGGGTTTGAGAATCATTGGGGTGCGGGGAGGAGGAGAGATGTGTAATAAGGATCTGAAGTGTGGGGGGAATACTGGGACAAAGAAGTGGGAGTTTGCAGAAGTGCTGAACACTCACAGCTGCAAATGAAGTCAGTTGGAGCTGTGCTTTGAACATAGAAAGTGCTAAAAACTCTGAAAAATCAGGTCACAAGTGCTTGACTTTGCAACCTTAGAATTCATTTAACACTTTTTTGTGTAACTCAAAATATATACTGTGTGCAACACATGTACCATGAGGGCTATACCTTCTCAGTTCTGCACCCTTAAGTGCAAACTCTCTTTAAGTCTCCTAGTAAAAAAATTATGGCTAGGGCTCACATACCTATTGAAATAATAATATGGTATTTATACACTGAATATCTGTCTGTCTTATGACTGAGGGAACCCAAATCATGTGTGTCAGAAGATTCATGCATTAAGAAGTGAGAATTGAGAGGCTTGCAAAATGCTTAATAAACTCTACCACATTATTGTACGATGTGCAATGATTTAGAATAGCACAGTAAAATATATGTGATTAGAGTTAAATACAATGCACTGTATACAATTCAAATTCTGTGTAAAACAATCAAAATACATTCAGCTTGTAAGAATTTCCTAACAAAGCATCTTGTGAATGGTGTTTCCTTTCCATAGTGCTGTAGGGTTTGGACTTATACTCAAACTTGGCCAAAAATGGGGATGTTTGGATTTGGGTTTCTAGTTTTAGCACATCCCTCCTTTTCCAAGGCTGTTCCGGAAGAGTGCAGGAGACCTGTTTTGTACAAATGCTTCCTCCTCCTTTCTCTTCCTGTTTTTTTCCATCTGAGATTTTATCTTCCAGATAGACAAGGGTTCTCTATTCTCTCTCCCCTCCTATGAAAATGGCACAACAAGATCTTTTAGACTTGGTAACTAAGCTTTCAGCTGTGATGTCACAATACAGCCTTCACCTTCACATCGCCACATGAAACGTGCATATTTCCTCTTTGTAAGTGAATGGTGCCATGTTGTTAAACAAATTGGCAGCAGGATTTTGCTTTTGAATCATATATAAAATATGCTCCCCTTTCTTGTCATTTTGTTTATCATTAGCAGCCATTATAATTTCTCCCCAGTGGCAATTACATTGATATCACCGTATCTAAATCAGAAACGACAGTGCAGCAATTATATTATGTTGACTGGACATCACCTAATTTTTAAGTGACACTATTTTCCCATCAATGTGATTATATCCCTTTCTAATAAATAATATAACAGAAGATCTACATAATGGGAAAATATGCATATTAATGCATTCCATGACAAACACGTTAACGTGGAACTTTACATATTAATCTCAGTAAATAGAAATCAGGTTTACATTTTCACACACTATTATGTTGACAGCTTGCAGCCTCTCTGGTTTTAAACCTTTCCCTTCCTTGGTATATTTTCCGTTGCCTCTGGTCACCCTTTCGGTAGCAGAAGAGGAAGGCAGGTCATATCCATCTGGTAAGAAGAGAACAAACAATGCTGCTGGATAACATAATATTATCGTTTCCTTCATTGCATTCAGGTCTGCATGAAGGGACTTGAGCATGTGCAATAAACATATGTGTGTGATAATGAGATTGGTGGTGGAAAGTCATCTTGAAAAGACAAGGAGCAATTAAGCTTGCTTACTTACACAAGTTAGAATGACAAGATGCCATTGCTGGCCCCACTCATCCATATAATAGGTTCTTCTTCTCTGCTTAGCTATATTGGGAGAAGCATCTCCTGTCAACCTTCTGCCATGACACAGTCTGCCTTCCTCCCTTTTATATACAGTTCATTCTCACAGTCACATCAGTGTCCTGATTGCAATTGACTGCCTGGTAGCAAACACCTGAATTAAAATACTTTTAGAATTCAGTGCAAAGTCCTCATGTAGATTAATGTTTATTTGTATCTGTGTACTCTCTTGTCCAATTTCAACTGAATACTTAAAGATGTCGGGGGTATGTGTGCTGGTTTCCCATAAGCATTTATTAATGCAATGTGTTGCATCAACAAATAACGCACCCTCTCTTTGCCATGCCTAAGATTTCGGTAGGATACCTTGGATGCTATTGACTGTGTGAGAGAATGGTAAAACAATGAGAACATATGATCTTGCAGTGCTAGATAACATAGCCATTCGTATTCATCTTGAATGGAATGATAAAGCCATCAATTAGAGAAATAGCCCTCTGAGTACATACCATTGAAAAAATGAATAAACAGTATATCTAGAGTTCACTGAGTGTCTGGATGTAGATCCGAGTAACCTGTAATCCAGGAAGCCAGAGAATGGCACCTGCAGTTGTACTAGTCCTATGATTGTGAAATTCACAAGTGCTTCATCCATTTGTTTAAGCTACTTGATCCTTTCAGAGAATGACAATAGATGTAACTTGTACTAGCCATTCAGGCAATGCTTTCTCATTTAATTTGAGGGTACTGCTCTTCTCCACATCAGCATATTTTGTGGACACTTCTCTTTCTTCACATTCTTCTAGGGCAGGGGTTCTTTCTAGCTGTTGGCAGGTCTCCGTACTGTAATGGGCCCCTATGTCTGCCTGTACATATGCAATTATAGCTCAAATCTATAGCAAGGAGCAGACCTGGCAACCACTTACATGGCACTGTTTCTCATTTTCAATCTAAGTTTCTCTCATTGGCTCTGGAACCTTTGATTACCACACTCCTCTCTCCTCCCCCCCACCCCCACTTTTTTTTTTGGTTACTTATCCATTAGTGCTATATTATAGAAGCCGGACAGACCTAAAGCTAAAGAACTGCCTTTATACTGAAGCAATGAATTCCCAGCACTTGTAGTTTTCCCTTTATCTTGTTTGGTTATCTTCCCTACATTATGAAAATAGGTATTCCACAGTACGGGCCAAAATCTGTCCTTAAAGTTATGTGTAGGCAGAATTCAGCAGCAGCTGTATGAAAAGGATGGCTGTAATAAAGAATAAATACAGAACACTGGGAAAGTCTGATTAACATAGTGTTAAAATGTTTCATATTGCCTCTGAAGACATGGGAATAGGACATCCATTTCTGAAGCCTGTTTCCTATGTGTATGTATTTACTGTGTTAGGTCAATCAATCCAGCCAGGACACGTTTTCCCTTCTTAGGGTCTTTTACTAGTATGGTACCTCCTGATCATAGTTTGTGAATATGGAATCTAGATTATATGAAATTGGTTCTGCCTTTTCTTAGTGGAATCTTTCTATTTAACTCCTCAATTTCTCTTTTGTTTCCCCCACTGCAGATGATCATTAATTTTTTTAAAAAAATATTCTAACAGGCATGTCACAAAAAAGACAGTTCTATTGAAAATGGGTTGCCAAAGCCTAGGAAGATCTGTCAAAATACTTCTCATTTCTTAAAATACTTGGAAAGAGTTCATGAAGTTTGGTGGGCTTCCTACTATTGACAGTGTATAACCTAGTGAGGGAAAGCTGGCTGTTTAGTGGAACAGTAGATGAAAGAAAATCTGTGGCCTTCTTTCGCCTAGATCTAAAAGGATAAAACAAGTGACAGTAGAACAAGGTTCTTGGACACACTTTGCTCTGGAAAAGAATATTTTATTATCATTCAGAATGTAAATAGTGGGATAAAACAAAATTTTTGTTGTCTGCTTAATGAGACATTGTTAGGGCACCCTTCCCTCTAATCCTCTTTCCTGGTCAGAATCCAGTGGATGAGAGGGTATTTAGAGTACTGCTGAGAAAGCATAAATCAGAAAACTGACTTAATTACATTGCTTATTGCCTCTATAGGTCCACATGGTTTGACTGGCTATTTTAGGACACCTTATAATTTGGAGAAATCCTGTGCACAGTCACCATAAATGCATTGCTGCTATCCAAAGCACTGTTACTAATCTAAAGTTGGCCGTTAATATTGCAGGAGCCCGTGTCTATAATTTCAGTGAATGACCTGAATGACTCTGCAATGAAAGACTGAAATGTCATTCTCTTCCTTTACTTTGTGTGCCTTGAGCAAAGACTGCTCCAGATTGTGTACATTCACTGAGGTCCAAATGATGAAAGGGCAGTGAATAAACTTAGGCTCATGCTCTGCTAAAGCTTTCCAGCTCTGTCAGAATAATGGGGGGAGGGGGGGGGGATGAGGAACCTGACATTCTTTTCCTGAGCTCATTGAATAGTGCTTGAGCCTCTTCTCAACACGCAGTGCGCAAGGGTAGGCCCGACTGTAGGCAGTCTCTATGGGGAATTGGCTCACCCATGCTCTCTTGTTGCCAGCTGCAAACAAAACTCCTATGGCCAAAGTGAATGCCAAAGCAAATCATAGATAGATTCACAGATATTAAGGTCAGAAGGGACCATTATGATCATCTAGTCTGACCGCCTGCACAATGCAGGCCACAGAATCTCACCCACCCACTCCTGTGAAAAACCTCTCACCTATGTCTGAGCTACTGAAGTCCCCAAATCGTGGTTTAAAGACTTCCGGGAGCAGAGAATCCTCCAGCAAGTGACCTGTGTCCCATGCTACAGAGCAAGGCGAAAACCCCTGACGGCCTCTTCCTATCTGTCCTGGAGGAAAATTCCTTCCCGACCCCAAATATGGCGATCAGCTAAGCCCTGAGCATATGGGCAAGATTCACCAGCCAGATACCCAGGAAAGAATTTTCTGTAGTAACTCCGATCCCACCCCATCTAACTCTTCTCATAGCCAGAGTTCAAACTATCTTTGTAAGTATTTATGTTGCACCCATTACTGTGGTGTCTACGTGATAACAGAGTTATGTGAAGTAAAAGTCAGGCAGAGTGACTTACACATTTAATCCTTCCCTCTGATTGTGCTGCTTGAGTACATAAAGAAAGAATTATATTTTTTCTGTTGAAGTTTCATAGGCCATTCCATTGATATTACTGAAGTGACACAAATGCAGAGAGCTTGCTCTTAAGTTTCTGATTTTTATCATGAGTATTTTACTCCTTTGCTATGTTGGAGCCCAGTTTGTAAGATCTTGGCTCCAACACAAGAAATGACTAAAATACTCACAGTTAAATTAATAAACTTCAGTGTTTGATTCTCATTTAGAAACTTGTGACACTTTTACATATCTTTACTGGAAGACAGGACCATTTCAGAGTGATGATCAGTTTTTGCATCAAAACACATGATGTTGTACGTTTAAAGGAGAAACTGTAATTTCTCTCTCACGCCCACTCAGACACACATTTAGGGGAGCCAGATGAGAGGGAACAACACTGAAAATTCCTTTATGCAAAATTTTGCAGAAATGCTAGATAACTTCACACACCTCTACCAATAAAACTTCTTGAAGCAAGTGGACCAGATTCTTAGAATACACAGCACATACTTGCATGGTAATATTATTGAAGTCAATCAGACTATGTGCGTAAATGCTACTCAGAGTAAAGTTCAAGAATTACTCTGCTATCAGTGACATCCATTCCACCTCCACTGTCTTTTTCTCCAATAGATGTGGTGATATCAGGACAAATTCCTTTCCCTGTGCTCCTTAGAACTAATATGACTGTGAATGAGGCCTATCCTAGCATTATTACAAATCTGGCTTGCAAGCAAGGCTTAAATTCAGCCGGAGCTGTCCAGAATGGAGTTCCAGTAAAAATTTCCAACCCCCCTGGAGTTTTTATAGCATGTTGGGGGAGGGTGGACATTGGGGGGGGGGGGGCGCCTCTGGGAAATGCTCTATCAGAATGTAAGCCCAGCTTGCAGGGGTGAGAGCTGTTTTCTATTCAGTTTGGATACTGTAGTTGTATGATTATAGAATTGTGTTGAGAAATCGGAGGAAATCTGACAAAGAATTACTGTGTCCCTTTGCCCTGTATGAAGGCAGGACCAGTGTTTCTGTGGAAAGCCCTCACTTACATGTGCAAGTGGCATTAAAAGTGTGTAGTTGGAGTAGCCATGTTCTTTATGCTTTCTGGTCTTCAAAGTATAGTGTTTATTACAACAAAAGAAGCAAAGCAAACTGATCTTACCTATCACAAACCCGCAAATCCACATTCCCCTTAGTAGTTAAGCGTAGCCCCCTCACCCCAAAACATCCTTCTCTTCTGTTTCCCAAACAACTAATCCTTTATAGAGCTTCCTCCTGAGCAATCTGATTGGCCTCCAGTCTCCACCCCTGTCTCATCAGTGAAAGAGGAGGGGAAAATTAGGCTGGGATTAATCCCTAGCCTGCCAGTGACCAGGAGGGCGCTGCATGCTGCCCGAGGTTGCTTTAAGCCAACAGCTCCCTTTCCAAATGTAAATTCAGAGAACATATAAAAAGAATTTGTAGTTCCCTGGAGAAGAATGGGTCTCGTCCAAAAATATGATTGCAAGTGCCGTTGCTGTTCGTTTGTTGTGAAATGTGTCAATGGAAAGAAGCTATATTTGTCTGTGAAGTTGAACATTTGTTTATGCGTGACTTCAAGGAGGAAGGAAGCCATAAGAAGAGTGTTAACAGTGTGAGTGCTCAGAACTACGTGTTTGTGAAATACTCCTGTTGAATTTAGGACAGAGTTTTCTTATGTTGTCTTAGATGTGTGATTAAAATGTTCCTCTTACCACCTGTAGAACTCATGTGAGGTGAAGCATGGGCCTTGATTTTCTCCAGTCAGCTGAGCAGCACTGTCCCAAATGACCTTTTCAGCCGGGGTAAAAAAAAAAAAAAATAGTCTACCACTTTCTCTCCAGCATGCTTTATTTTGAGTCTCTTGCTCACTTTATAGAATTCAGGATTCTGGTTCATGCAGCATGAACCAATGCTTAGCTATTCTATGCAACAGCAATTTCAGTTTCTTGAAAAAGAGGGTATTTGGCTCCTTCTTTGCTCCATGACCCACATGTTGTGAGTGTGGAATCTGTCTGCCTCTCTCTCTCTCTCACACACACACACACACACCAAAAAAAAAAAAAAAAAAAAAAAAGCAAGGCAAAAGAACAAGCCATCACCCTAACCCACAGCTTTAACAGATAAAATTGAAGAGACAGCACATGAAAACACCTAGGTTGAAGTTGTTTTTGATCCCCCACTCCCCCCCCCCCCCCGCCCCAGTAAATAAGAGAACGTTGCATGTTTGAGTTGGAAGTAGTATCTGTTTTTTGTGGTAAAATGTGAAACTGGAGCTGCGTTGTATACATTGGCCCTAAATCTTGTCAAAATCTGTTGCACCACTTATATGCAAATCAAGTGATCTATGATCCACTAGGTTTAGGCACCTTGAAATACAGGGACAGCCGATCTCCACAGTTAACCCATATCTGCCTGTAGTAGGAAATTGAAAACCTTGAGACCCTCTTTCTGGATGCGTCCCCTGGATGCTTCTCTTCCAGAACACCTGGTTTTTCTCTCCAATTTGAAAGAAAAGACATTACATTTTCTGGGGGTTTTTTTAAGTTGGCGGGAGGGAGAATTAATCTGTTTTCTACTTTGAAGTGAGTTCTGACAACAGCGATGCTCAAGAATTCAAGTATTTTCTTCTTTTGCAGCATCTCTGGACAGGACCATCTTGCTGTCCTCTTCTAATCTATTTGATGATACTTGTATGGTGTGGGCTATTGTCGCTGTCGTAGTGGCAGCTCTGGTGACTGTGAGCATACGACAAGCCTTCGCTTTTGCAAACTGTCCTGAGGGCAAATTTCTCAACAGCGTGAGGTTGGGCAGGTCTGGGTCAGAGCTGATTTCCTCCAGCAACATAAACACGCACACACACACAAAAAGGGACCCAATTTGCTTCTGACCCCACTTTCATACCAGCCATTCCTATGGAATTACTGATTTACACTAGCACTGTACAACGGCACACTGTTTCTGCTCATCACGGTAAAAAGCCCACATTGGCTAAACTCCGCTTCTAGTTTACAAAGAATAAGAGGAAAAATAACATACTGTAATTTACCTACTTTCTTCTGGCTACTCGTGGCATGCTTAGCACAAGCAGGAAGAGTGCACTATGCTAATGGTATGCAGAGGTTACTGTTAAAATTGTACAATCCCAAAGGGAACATTCATTACAGCTTCAATGAGGGATTACACAAAGGTGTCAAGGGGCAAATAAGCCAAACATGTTTCCGGCATTACCCTTGTTTAACATTACAGGCTTTCCGAACTCTGGAGGCAAACAGATTGGCTGCCAGAATAGTCATTCCAATAATCCCTTGTAAATAGAGGAATACGGTCATACTTTTTTGATTGTTTTTCTGGGTGACAATAAGACATGACAGACAATGCATTTCTGTGGAATTCTCTGGTCTTGGGTGGTCGGAATCACTTGGCTTTCAGCCTTGTGCCTCAAAGTCCACCTGAGGCATACTGTAATCAGCCAGAACTGCACTGTATGGCAAGTCTTACTGCTTACAGAAACTACACAAATTTCCTTTCCTTCCATTTCCTTTGTGAATTAGCCCCTTAAGGGTATATTTTTTCAGACAGCGTGTAAGAGGTCTGTGCACAAATCCCATAACACATAATGAGATTTATGTGCTTCTGTACGTTCTTTGACTCATTCTGAAAATGAACCCTCTAATGTTGGAAGTGACTTGGCCTGGTGCATTCTTGTTATGACCTCACTATGGTCATAGGTATATAGGATAAATATTTCCCACTCATTTCCTAGAGCTGGTCCATGGGACAGTATGGTCTCATGACCATTCTTCTCTTTGGGGCTGAACCTGCTGGGGGCTGTGTGCCTTCCAGAGATGCTCAACGCCTTCAGCTCTACCTCCCATAGGAAATGAGGATGCACCACACCTCTCATGATCAGAAGCAACATGATGCAAAATGCCTGGTGACAGAAAACTAGAATTTGAAGTGTGCTTGGAATGACCAGATGATAAAACAGTAATTTTAAGGAAAGCTGCACTTTTCCTTACAAGCAAAATTTTTTTCTACAGAACAAATGCCCAGGGACACATTTTGTCCCCTATCCAAGCCCATATACACCACTGCAGCAGTGGCTAATCTTTGGAACTGTAACCCAAAGGATCTGAGACGAATGCCTTCATGCAGACACCACATAGGGCATTAAGTGGCCCTACAGCAGCCCTTTTGCAAGCCTCAGTAGGGGGCAGAGCCATAACACAGAGTGCTACAAAGATTCTTAGCTGCTCCAGATTGTGGAGCAGCCGTTGGGAGGCTGCCATAAATCAGTGCTGCCCCTGGCTGGAGCCAGAGCAGAGTACAAAGGTAGCTTAAAGCCACTGTTGTCCTGCCTCCACCAGGGGTGCACAGTGCCTCCTGGAGCTACAATTTCAACCTAAGTATTTAGTTCAATAAAGCCAACTTTTTAATATAATTGCATTGCTGAAAATAAAACTTGCATTTTGTAACTAGCTCCAGATTGCATTTATGTCCATAATAAAGAATGATTTTTTTTTATCAAAGGAAAGAATGATTGTAATTGGGGGGAAAAAACCAAAAATTAGAAAAACAGCAACCAGAATGCATCTATGAAACAAACTATTTTGTACGTATTCAGTATTTATGAAATCCTTGTTCTAATCCAGAGAGAAGCAGCCAGCCACATCTGGTAACTCTGTTTTTTTCCTTAGGCTTGGGCTACACTAAGTTTTTGTGTCAGTAACACACAACTGACAATTAGTGTTTCCTGTCCTAACTGTGTAATAAAGCTCAGCTTGTATTTATGCATGCATCAGGGTGCATGTGTGAGAGAGCAAATAACAAGGTAGTTGAAAAAATTAGCAACTCCGTCTCATCAGTTATGATGCAAACTACCCATCCACATCCAGTGAACGTGAAGTGGTAAGTGAAGGGGTTAAAACACTACACAGGTACAGATCCTGTGGCAATTACAAATGTTACTGAAATAAAAGCCAGAAACAGGAAGCCAAAAAAACAGGTCCCTAAGGCAGGCATCTGTCTTAAATGATATCATTTGTCAAGTTTCCAGCATCGTGTGGTTGTGAACACAAAAAGAAGTTCTGTGTTACACTAAGGACATTACACACTCATTAACTGGAATGTTCCTGAAGTACATAACACAGGATTTTCATTTAATAAAAAGCAGCTACTTGCCACTGCGCTGTATATAAAATAAATTCTAGATACACTAATCGCCATTCAAAGATGTTCTACCCAGCTTTGGATAGGGTGTTTTTTCCCTCCCTCCCATCTTTAGACCACATTGTAAGAATTTTAAACAGAATGTGTTATTGCCACAGGTTAAAAACCTTTTTAGAATCTTTGTATATCCTCTGAGATGTGGATTTTTGTGATGATGAAAATTGAAAGCACTAATGCTGTTATAAGAAAAATGACCTATAGGGACATTTATTTATTTATTACACATAGGGTAAAAAAGGTATTAAGGGAGAAAAATATAAGAACAAAATTACTCCTTTTCAGCTGTTCCCCCCCCTCCAAGAATAAACATAATTGTAATTAATTAGTATAATTCCTCTATTTATCCACACACTAGTAGTGCATTAGAGTTAATATACAAGCTCCCCTTTCACTCACTGCCCTGCCAATGACCTTAAGCCTGATGTGGAAGGAAGACCACTCTCCTTAGACTTGAGAAGCAATTTATCCACCATGATTGTTCAGTCCAGGCCCCCTCTCTAAAACCGAGACTGACAACTGTGTTGAATTATGGATGGTACATTTGTAGTGTGTACAATGGTATGCAAAGGAAGGTGCTGAGGCCATCAAACTCATTGCATTTAACATTGCAGGCTGGGTTTGTACAATGATCTGAGAAAAGACAGAGCCCTTGCTGAGTCATGACCCTGCATTTGCAAATATATTTCTGAGATTGTGTCTGAATGAGAAAATAGTCTTCTGTTTATCATAAATAAAAACAGTTGCATAGTTTTTCCATTTGTAAAAACACATTACATGAGAATATTTTTTAGTTTGATTTTATTTTACCTGGGATTTTTTCCCTTCTCCCACATTTCAGGATTTAGCATATCCCCTCAAAACATAATAAATTTCTATTCTTTAGCTTAAGGGATCCATCAGTTAAAACGTTAGTCTTTCATCTTTATTACCCTCCCATTAAAATGAAAGAAACCGGGACTCACTTCAGTTTAGAAGAAGCAATTTAGTTGGTAATGTCCTTACTACGCACGTCTTTACAAAGAGAGAAAGTGCATTATTGCTTATATTTCACACATCTATCTGCATAAGAAGCAACTAAACCTTTCAGACACATACTATGTTAAATTTAATAATATTCTTTGATTAGATTATTTTATTACAACATTTTTCCATTACTAGTCATTTCCCATACACATTTACATTCATAAAATCTGTGGGTTTTTTGTGTGTGTGTTAACACAAGGCAAAGATTTTCTGTTTTGCCACAGCTGTTAGATCTGAAAGGGACAGATTAATAACTAACCACCGCATTGGACTGGGTTTTCTTGTACATTGCAGCAGTAACCCTTTGCTATAATGAGGACACAAAGAGCCTCACATCAGGCTGCTCCTCTTCTTCATAACTCAAAAGCATCACAGTGGCAATAGCCTCCAGTGCTATTTGTCTTTAGTGCAGTTGTGACACTTCGGCATGATCCATAATTTGGCAGCTATTTACCGTGACATTTCCCTTCAGTGCAGCCATAACATTCAGTGAAGCCATTATTTGGTTCCATTTACCATATAAATTGTATTGTTGTGCATGCATGCTAGAAGCTACATTAGGTACCTGAAAATGAGTAAATCTTGTAAAATAGATACTAACGGCCATTCAGCAGTGGAATTTCTTTACTCCTCAGACTGAATGAGGAAAAAAATAACATTTTCAAATACTGTTTCAAACTTTTCCCTGAGCAACTGTAATTATTTGTATGTATATAACATGGCAGCTATACTTGGCCACTTTATTTAAAAAAACAAAAAAAACAAAACATAAACCACCAAAAACTATAACCTGCTAGCAATCTAACTTAATTCAAAAAGGCATTAGGAGATTCCAGCATAGCAATTAAGTATGGAGCACCTCTGTGAAATGTGCTGAGGGGTACAGACCTGAATATACAGTAGGGTGTGTGTGTGTGTGTCAGACCTGTATATATATAGAGAGAGAGAGAGAGAGAGAGAGAAAAAAAAAAAGCATATAGCCAGCCCTTCATTACATTTCTTTGTTGTTTTCCATGGAAGTGTGCATGTGTAGGATGGGAGAACTCTGTCATTAGCCTCAACAAGCAATGTTAGGTTCTGTCGTAGCAAATTCATTTAGAAAGGTAAAATTAGGATGTAGCGCCAGCAACTACAGCTTGTTCAGTTGCTATTATTAATAATATTATTATTTAAATCCCCACTCTCTACAAATAGTATACTTAGTACTTCCCAGGCCCCTGTATTATTATTTTGAATCACTTAAGTCCCCACTGTGCACACAGCTTTTAATACACCTTTTTTTTGCAAGCATATTAAGTGTATTGTTATTAATCCCTTGCTGTGAATCTACAGTATTTCTTTTCCTTGTACATTCAATGTCCTATAATTATTTAAACCCTCATTGTGTGCATGCCATATATAGTCTCTTGTCCATCTACTATTGTAGCATTATGTATACATACCACAGCTTGCTTATCCAAAATGAGCCTTATGCAGACTGTAGCCAGTTCACAACACATACTTTTGAATAAAAAAAGAAAAAAGTTGTCTATGTTCTCACATACCTGAGAATTATCCGCATAATCTGTGTGCCTCAAATACCTGCATTTTTTCCCACATAAAGCTGCTCTTTACAGTAATCTAAAACTAGTAATAACTTATCTTTAAAAAGCGGGGGGTGGGGGGGGGGGGAAGATCCCTGACTATCCTGGATTCATTCACAGAAGAACAATCATACATATCTTAAGACGTCTCTTTAACATACTCGAGAAGTTTGATAAAAAATGACAAACCCATTGCTACAGCCAACCTAGACAACAAAAGTCTTTAGAATCAGTAAACAGGGAATTCAGGTTCTACATATAAAGAAGCTGAACTTTGGTAATAATGTTACAAGTGTATTGAAGTGCTGAAGAGTAGCTCAAAAGCCACAATTAGAACAAAAACAAATAATGTCACATTTGAATATAAATATAAGAATGTGCCAAATGTGCCTCTATTCCCTCATCTTATTTGTATTAGTGATGGAGCTTGTGGCAGTTACTACTTTTCTAAATAATCTTTAGGAATATAACAGTTTATGAAATACTGAACGTCACAGATGCACATGGTACACTACTATACATAATAAATCTTAGGCCAAATGCACAACTTGAGTTATCCGATTTCAAAATATTGTTCTTCATGAGGAAGATCCCTGCACACTACAGACTGTTAACGACTATGGTTCCTTGTCTGGACTTTATCAGTTAGTACAGATCTGAATTGTTTTCTCAGACACTTGTATTGCCCATGGATATGAATATTTTAACACCCCCCACTCCTTTTTTTTTTTTTTTAACACTAGAGAGGACCAGACACATTGGAGTAAAAATATATCACATTAGTATTCTCTGACTGGGGTCTGATCTTGTAAGGTTTTGAGTGCCTCGCCTTTATCTGGCATCAAAAAGTAAAAGGAGTAGAAGTAAAAACAAACCCATCCCACCATGGTAACTAGTTAGCAGCAAGCCACATGGTTTGAGGAACCCTAGAATGTCCCTGTAGAATAATCTAGGCTTGCATGATTATAAGAAAAAGCAAAGAACTTTAAAATGCAATGACTGACACTACTCTACCTACTCCTGAAAACACCTGAACTGATACCAACATTCAAAAATGGCAGAAAAGGAATGATTCTTTGCTGGATACTAATCTGTTAACCAGTAATAACAGATGTAAACTATCAAATTACAGTGGGAATGCAATATTAAATCATAAATTGAAAAGTGATTTAACTTTTCTATGGGTTCCAGGTTTGTTAGTATAATTGAAGCGTTTACCTACCACACATTACTTTCAAGAAAGCTAAATCCTATGTGCACAACCAGTCCTGATTATTGCCCAAGATGTAAAATTAACCCTGGATTTTTTTTTCTATTTAATATGGGAATGTCCTATGATACAAGGGAACTAGAAGTTTATCATCAGATGCCTGATCCTGTGAGCTGCCAGTGCTCTCAAAGTCCATTAAAATTAAAATTCTCTGACTTCAATGGGTACAGCTGGATCAACCCCTAAAAGTGTAACTACAGTAATGAAAATAAATGTACAGTATAAAAGATTTACTGTTTTGGAAAATGTTACCATGTCTATGTTGTATTCCCATTTTACGTCTAGGTAATAGCACCTCCTCAGCCAGGAATAACTTTCAAAACAGAACAAACATTTTAACTGAACCCACTGTGTAAACCACGGATTCTCAAACTTCATTGCACCGTGACCCCCTTCTGACAACAAAAGTTATTACATGGCCCCAAGGCAGGGGACTGAAACCTGAGTCTGCCCGAGCACTGCTGCTCTGGGGGTGGGGGCAAAGCCCGAGCCTCACCACCCTGGGTAGGGAGGCCCTAAGCCAAAGCCCAAGGACTTCATCCCTAGGCAGGGGGCCTGTACCCTGAGCCCCACTGCCCAGGGCTGAGGCCAAAGGCTGAGCCCTAGACGGTGAGACTCGGGCTTTGGCCCTGGGTAGTGGGGCTCTGGTTTCGGCTTTGGCCCCGGGTCCCAGCCAGTCTAACGCCAGCCCTGTCGACCCCATTAAAATGGGGTTGTGACCAACTTTGGGGTCCGACCCACAGTTTGAGAACCGCTGGTGTAAACTATTCCCTAGTTATGTTTTTATTTATACATATGTGTATTGGGCACAGAGAATTTATACAAATGACCTTGCTCTTTGCCATAAGGCCTACACAGTAGCAATACTAAATAATAACTACTAACTTTGCTATGAGAAGCTGTACCAAATATTCATCACTGTTTTAAGGACATTATAATATACTGCACCTCTATGGAAGAGCTAAGCTACAAGAAGTGTATCAATATGAAAAAAATACCACACACACGGAGATAGCTTTCTGCACTTTATTAAATTGTTAGTACAAGTAAAGGACCTCAATACATGTAAACACAATTCAGAACTAAAGCCCAATTAGCTCATCTAGTAGTTTAATAGGGAGAATAAAGGGTAAACAATAAAGATAATAAACACCAGGGCAAAGGTATAAGATGACTGTTCCAAAAGGTAACCAAAGACTTGAATGAAAATGGCAGGGTTAAGTATAGTTGCAAACTCTGTAATTTTTTTTTTTAAATTGTGAGTATGTGTGTTCCCTCCTTCCCTCTTCTCCCCACCCCACTTCATTTTTCTGCCATGTTAGAACTAATGGATAGATTTTCCATATAGAACTGGTCATGAAATCTGATTACCATGCACAATGTAGCCATAATATCATTACTGAGTTTGCAACCCAAAAAAGTAAAAAGATAATTTTTAACTTTGGTTTCCCAGAAATGTCAAGGGTTAACAAAGCATCAACAAAATGTTTTGTTTTGCTGTACATGAAAGATATTTTTAAAATCACAGGATCTAAATTGCAGAAATGACACACATGAAATGTAATGTTTCCAAAAAGGATTTAAAAGCTTATCAAAGAAACTGATGGATCAGCCTCTGAATCATCATTTATTCTAACTGCCCAGAATAATGTTCATATCTAGTATTAGCCTGAGCACCACTGCCTGTAAAAGTTACAGAATCGAACACAAGCACGTTAAGTCCTTGCTATAGGCACTGGTTAAATTTAAGCTTTCTTTTTTAAATCAAAACTTTTTATTAACAACTTAATAGAGTTTTAATACACCATCCTTTACCAAGTTTTTTTTTAAATGGTTTCTAGTAATTCTGAGGCATAAAGTGCCTATTTTCTCTCTCTTTTGATTTATATCATTGTTCTGTTTTTACAGCTTACTGTTGACAGAGTTAGGTAATTCAACTACAATTTTTCCAATGTTTTTTCCCATGTACATATAATCTACAGCACGGAATACAGACTCCAAGCCAGTGAACTTGCCCTCTGGAGACATGTCTCCGAGGTCCACCTCACAAACCAGTTCTCTACTTTCATACATTGTGAGTAAGTGCTCCATAGCCATTTTATATTCAGAAAGGTAATGGTTCAGGAAGAAACCCCGGATGCTGGCAGATTTCTTCAGCAGTTTTGCTGGCAACATTTCTGCTTTAACAGGCTGAAGGCCAGTAGGATTTTGATAGCCAGAGATAAACCCAATAACTATCAGGCGCCCTTTGGTAGCCAAGGAGTTGACAGCCAAGTCAAACATCTTTCCACCAACAGATTCATACACTACATCCATACCTTCTGGATAGTCCCTTTTAAGAACAGCACCAACATTTTCAGTTTTGTAGTTGATGGGATGGTCACAGCCAATGGATTTCAGAAAGCCAGCCTTTTCATCACTGGAACAAGTTCCAATTACATGGCACTTTGCCTTCTTTGAAAGCTGCACAGCAAACTGGCCTGTTCCTCCCGATGCTGCGGTCACTAAAACCTTCTTGCCTTCAGACAATTCTCCAAGCTCCTTCAGACTGATGTACGCTGTCGTGCCACTTACCATTAGAGTAAGAAACTCAGGTTTCACAGAAGGTAGAAGAACTGCTTGTTTGGCAGGCACAACTGTATATTCAGCAAAAGAACCAGGTGTCATATAGGCCACAGCTTGGCCTACTGTGTATCTGGCACTAGCACTGAGGCCTAAAGCTACCACATCACCAATACCTTCAAAACCTGCATCAAACGGGGGTTTAACTGAAGTGTCATACCGGCCAGCTGAGTAGTTTATGTCAGATGCATTAATGCCGATAAATCTAGAAGAAAACAAAAATTTGTTAACATGCTTTCTTTGTCAAGTACTTTGCCATGTGAAAAAGCATCCACTTACATTTACTGGGTAAGATATAACAAGGCATATTCAACTATACCAGTAATTGGAAAAAATGTTCACCTCATACTATTAAAAAAAATGTCCGTATACATAGCATAGCAGTGATTTTAATCAGACTTTTGTACCTTAAGTTTCTAATACTGTAGAAATTTTAAATACGTTTTTAAAAAATAAGACATTTCCACATGGCCATTTTAACCAAAATAAGCAAACCAAAAATAATTGTGTATGAGACTGGAAAATTAAAATTAATTGACCACTCTACAAAAGATATAAAAACAACTCTGTGGAATAAAATATGTGTAAAGTGCTAAATATGTTGATTCTGGCAACAAATTTACATTTCTGATTATAATAATATGTTAATGACTAACGATAATATTCAGTATAAATGTCATCTACAAGGTCATTGATCATAACATGTTACTGAAGGCAAGTTTTTCTTTTAATTATGATGTGATTATAGGAAATTTGCTAATTTCAACATTATTAAAATATTTTGCTTTATACCAATTACTTGCAACACATCAAAACACCATTGTACAGAAGGACTGAAATTGTAACAGAGTATTGAATGTTTAGAAGTCCTATTGACCTCTAACAGGTGAAAAAGAATGCCAATGTTTTCAAAAAACAAACATGTACACTAAACTTGATTAGCAGTAAAAAAGATAATCATGGTATCACAATCTACTTTAATTGTACAGGCGATATTTTACTAACAAGATTTTTCCATGTCAATGTAGTTCATAACTAAAATACCTTGCTCCACAAAGGGAAAGTGGATGGGGAGAATCTGTTAACTAGAAAACGTGAAGAAGCTTGCACATGCAACAGAAGAATCCCAGATTTTTACTACATGTGGAAGCGATAACCTAAAGATTATAGAATTTGGTGTCATATGAAAAACTGTAGAAGTATGCAAACAGTGCAATTTTAATGGTCAGAGTTAGCAATATTTTCAAATTTTGTGTATGTGAGATTTTAAAGTGCTTACACACACAGTACACAAAGAAATGAGAAACGGAAAAAAAGGCTTTATTTTGATTTTTTTTTCAGTTCCTTATACTATGGAGAATCTCAGAGTTTCACTAATATAAAGTGTGTATCATACACACACATACAGCGAGGCAGTCTTATTAATATAAATATATATAATATACACACAGGCGGAGAAAGAAGAATGTGACTTTTGTTGCTTTCCTTAATTCTGCATTAAATCCCCTGTTCAACTGTAACAAAGAATGTTTACATCCTATTTATAGATACAAAAAAATCTACCATTCTCTTTTAATTTACATAATTCCAATGTCCCATTCTTTAAAAAACAAACAACCAACCACAAGCAGCTTCCACAGCAAAACATGTCTCCTCAGGACATTCGAAAAAAAGTACCAGAAAGCCAAGGCGCAATTGGTGCTACAACTCTGCATTAGATTAAAAAACCCAACTTTTAGCAGTGGGGTTTAAAAACAGAGAGATGGTTATCTCCCTCCTTTCCCTCCCTTATCCCTACAACGATAACCTTCAACCCATGGATTTACCACCTCTCCTCCACTTCCAGCCAATTTACCCCTGAATTAGCCTCCTACAGACAGAACCTCCTTCCTGGTGCAGAGATCCTATTCATGCGCCTTTGATTTTTGCACTGTATGAAACAGGCATTCCCTGTATGCAGTGCACCCTAAAGAAGGGAGGAATTAAAAAAAAAAACTTTTCTCCCCCACCCTTTGCAGTCCCATCTTCTTTTCACCTAAGAAGCATCGTTCTTAAAATGGAAAGAGAGGGACAGAGCAAGACAGGTAAATAACCGCCTAAAGCTGGAAACTTTGTATGTGTGTGGGGGGGGGGGGGGGGGGGGGGGAAGGAAGGCGGAATGGAAGTACTGCAGTTAGCCAGATGTCTGGTAAGCAAGTGTCCTTAACATGCTGCTTTTTACCAGGAGAAAATTCAAATCATTCCCCATCTCTTCCCCTTCACCCGGCTCCACCAGCAGCTGAAACGCGTGTGCGTGAGAGAGAAGAGGGCGATGCAATGGCAGATCTCGGGGAAAGACACAGTGCAGAAGAAGTTGGTGCTTGCCTGGCACCTCCCCACCTTTTATGGTAACCGTAATAGGGGGAAAGTGCCAGTGTTGGCACCAATAGGAGTGTGATGCCTCAGCGGGGCTTCAAGGGTCGGCCAGGGACTAAGAGTGGGGGCATCTCTCTGAGGACATTCCATCCTAGCACTCCCTCCCTCTGGCCCCTATTCTCCACCCCGGCATCCCCACCTCCTTCTCCAGCACTTGGCCACTTGCAGCAATCCCTCCCATGCAAGGCTGTATGTGCAGATGCGGATGCCTTTCCATCTCAGCTGGAACTGGGGTCTGCGTCTCTTCGGTGGCTGTATTACTAGGGGATTTTGAGATACGCACAGGTCAACCTGTGGAGAAACCATTTGAAAGACTGTTCTCTTGTTCGCGATCCCTGCATTTTCCATTTAAAACGGGGCTAGGAGCCTCAGCAAAAAAATAGATTATTAGGAGGAAATAAAGAAATGCGAACTACTGTATAATGTGTACGTGGCTTGCTGGTAATATTTGTTTTTACCATTCCATTTCTCTACCCCCCCCCCCCGCCCCCCAGTCTTCCGAGCTGCCTCTGCTATGTGAAATGATTCTCTCGGGACTAGGGGAATCATTATTATTAATCAATATAGTCTCCAAGCTTGCCAAAGTACTCCCCACCCCACGCTTTTTTCTTAACCCACCAATATTTGTATAACTCCCATTTGTGTTCGCATCTAGTTTTTTGTTGGTTTTTTTTAATGTAGTCTCCCTAAATTTCTCATATGCAAAAAATGATCAAACCACAAATGTCGGGATTCAAACATATTGTCTAAATTCTTTCAAGGTACTATGAGGGAGATGGTTTACTGTGCTGTGCCCCGGACGTTTTCAGACCCTTTCATTTTAAACGCAGAAATAAATTCAAGATCAACTTCCAAACTTGTGTATGAGAGAGCGAGACGAGGTGGGTGTAGGGGGGGAGTAAAGAAGTGCACTCTGGGTTTGCAGTATGCCCTCAGAATTCTTTTCAAGTGATCTGCCTGTTTTAATTCCCAAATTTAAAATGCCTTTGTTATTTGACTATGGACGGTCCGGTGAGGACACCGTCTTCCGCTATTTTCAAAATCTGAAGCGCTGAGACACCGAACCAGACTAGGGCTGGCTTTTCCCAAAATAATTACACACTCCGAGCCACCCGCTTTATTTACACTGAAGCGTGCTGAACCCCTTACTATTGTTTATTATAAAACCAGGACGAGCCCGAGGAGGAGTGAAAATGCTGCTTCTCGCACCACAACAAAACGTAAGAGACAAATTCAGCACAAAAGCCTTCAACACATAGACAAAACAAAGTAATCCAAACTAGGAGCGCAGAAGAAAAACAAATTCTCAACCCAAACACTCAGCAGAAATAATCCCCCAACCCTCCCACTGTGATCCGCCAAACCATGAATCAAAAACTCCCCCCCCCTTCCATTTCAATAAACTTTTTTCCCCCTATTGACTTCCACCTCAGCAGAAAATCGTTAAAAATATTTTGGAAACGAAATAACCTGTCACTCCTTTACAAAAAGCTCGAAAACATCGCATAATTTAGGGGAAACCTGGGCTTTTGTCTTTGGGTCGTTCTTCTGCAATAAAACAGAGGCACCTTTCCCCCTCTTGAAAATAGAGCAAATGCACATAAGAAGCGTAAATGGTTATGTTAAGGATTCTATTCCCCTTCTCCCTCCCTCCTTCACTCGAAAGAGAAAGTTTATTGTTTTAAATCGATTTCTAGTTTAAAAGCATTGCTCTGAGAGTAAAGGCTATGATGGATTTTTCTGCTAAGAACTAAGGGAATCATCTTGGGTTATTTTTCCTCCGAAGGAAAAAGGGGTGGAAAAGTTCCACTTAATAGAAAAGCATCTTTGAAAACCAATAAATACAAGGACCCCAAAGCAGTTTTCCACAGTATTCCCCTAAATCCAAAAGCAGATTTTACTGTGGTGAATGAGGATTGTTTTGCATAAAAAGCTCGAAGCAATTAATACTGTTCATGGGCGTGACTGGGACTAAAATGAACAAATCCGCAACTGCACCCTTCAAACTCAAACCATGTATTGTTTTGTTTTTAAGATCCTGTAGGCTTCTACCTATTGTAAAATGTGTTTTTAAGAATAAATAAAGCCAGGGACACATTTTGTCCTTTCGGGATGGGAAACAGCTTCCCCAGGCTAGTACAAAAGGGGAAAGGGAGGCTTGTTTCCTGCTGCAGCTCTCAGGAGGCACAAGCAGAGAATATATATAGAGGGATGTGATGTGAGATTCCTCAGCAAATAATAATAAAGAGAAAACTCCACACAGCCCCAAACAATACAAAATGTTTCAACTCCAAACCTCAATTTATTATTTTTCCCCACTCCCACCCCTTTTTATAAACTGATATGTGTTAAAATACAGTAACTGCCTGGCTGAGTCTCTAGACCAACTCCTGCTCTCACTCTGGTGCGAGCCCTCCACTGTGAGGTGTGCACGTCCCTCTGGCTCCCAGGGAGCCCACTCAGGACCAAGGAAGGAGGAAGGAAGCGTTACACTGAAAACAAAATTAATTACATGAATAAATTTAAAATTTCATAGGAAAACAGGAGTGTGTGTGGGGGGGAGGGGGGGAATTAGAGAACAACGACGTAACAACCTTATCATATCCAGCTAGGCAGAACTAAGACTTGCTACATTTTTCTGTAGCTGTTTGTAGTGTGAGGCAGTCGGGTCCCTTCCAAGAAAAGGAATTTAGCTACAGCCTGATGCCTGTTTCATGCCATTATTGTTTCAGGGCCATTCCTTATTAGATACAGCAAGTCAGTGCTTTAGACCTCTCTCGCTCTCTCCAACTCTCTCTCTCAAAAATCCTATAGGTTGATGGCAGCAGCGGATTAAAGTTTTGTATGGAGCTTTTTCAGTCGCAGGAGAAGTCCATGCCTCTCTCTTCCGTGTGCAGGTTTTGCATATTACATACATTATGAATCCCCCCTCCCACACACAACAGAGATTAGATACAGATAAGGTGTACACACACTTCTATTAAACTTCCAGTTTTGATCTCACGTCTGTTAATGTATTTCCACATGCACTGTCTTTAAACAACCAGTTCTACGTATGGAGAGGTTTTTGTTAGACAAGTCTTTTAGAAACAGGTTTCCCCCTTTCCCCTCTTGACAGCAACAGTTACATAATCTTCCTTGGGGTTTCCAGAGTTCCAGCTTCTACCAAGGAAAGTTAGACCTTTAAAGCTCCACTTTGTCTTAAGGAACGATACCATCTAGGCGGGAACTAATAAAAATAAAGAAGCCATTTGGGGAAAAGGTACATTTTGTCCTCACAGTCTTCATTTTATTGGGAGCTGACCAGGAAGCTTGAACGGACAGTACTAGCTAGCACACAATTTACTGCTTATTATGTTAAGCAAAATGTCACATCTTTACTCTCTGGGTGACCCTGTTGGCCATTAAAAATAGCCAACAATTTAGAAATCCTACTTCCCATACGAGACTAACAGTGGTAATAAACTTTCTAAAAGGCTAGAGAGGCTTATGCGGTTTGTTAAAAGCTTATGACACATCGAGAAGCTTCTCCTTTCCTGGTTTTAATGTTTGCACTTCAGGGGGAAGAAGAGAATGGAAGTAAGTGGTGGCCAGACGGTTGAAGGGTGACAGGGAAAGGAGAGTCGCACTGACAGACTGAGGTCCTCTGCCAGTTCCTGTTGATTCAGACTCACTAAAGGTTAGTGACGTGGAGGACTACCGGTGGGAGGAACCCCTACAGACACACAGGGAAACATACTCGCGGTTGTACACATACATAACACATAAAACAATCATTGGTGGATGCTCTATCTACACTTACACACTCAGACCATGGCTATAAATACCACAGTCACAGAGGCAGATTGCTATAAATTAATGTCACACCGACCTTTACATGGCTAAGACAGACACACACGCTGGTGGTTGTATGTAAATGTAACACACACGAACCTGGGAGGGACTTAGAAATCATGTTCTGGTTTTTCAGTCCCTCCTGAACACTTAGCTGCACGTGCAGCTTTCTGTTTAAGATCAAGCTGCCCTTTCCCACCCTTGAACATGGCTACTAAAAACAGGGATTTGTGAGGCTGTGCGCTCTTCCTCCGGGGTAGGAGAGTAAATACTGCTTCATCCGCTGCATTCGTAAGGAAGGAGAAACCCAAACAAAACATGCAAAAATCCCCACCCAACCCAATGCGAGGGGAGGAAATGAATGTGGTCTCAGACATTCAAAACAAACAACAACCCAACAACAAAATCAAATTACCAGGCGCCAGATGGCAGCTGGTACAACCTGATAGGATGACAGAGCAAGAGAAGGCCACAGGAGGTGAGAAGTCAGAGGGAGTTTGAGCAGGAAAAGGGCTCAGACCCCACGGCTAGGAAGGCAGGTGAAGAAAGGAGTTGGGGGCTGGAGAGGGGAAGGGAACTCACCTGTTTCGGACAAGAAGATCTCCATCTCCCGGGAGTGGTACAGGCGCGTCCTGCCGCAGGGTAACAGCCTCTCGGAAGTTTGAGCTCAGCTTAGTCACCACCAGCTTCTTCATGGAGCTGGGGATAGACGAGCCCTGGAAATCCAGAAAGTGACGGGAGTAGGACATGTCCAGGATGGGCCGGGGCCGAGCACCACCAAAGCAGGACCAGAAGGGACCCTCCAGAGGGCACAGCTGCTGCCGCCGTCTCCTCCAGAACCGAGATCCCCAGCACCTCAGCAAAGCGCTGCTTTTTGTATTAAAACTCATTCCCAGCCTTGGACCTCTTTCCCACCCACCCTCATCACCCTCGGGGGGTGTCCAGCTAAGAGGATTCTTCGGACAGCTTGCAAAACCCACCAGCACCGAACTCACAAGAGGAGACACTCTGACTCTCTGAACATAGCTATTTGTGTATGTAAATAACGTCTAATGTAGCAAGCTGCAGCCTGTCTGCGTCCTCCCAACCCAGCCCCTCCACAACACGGAAACACCAGAGAAGCAGCAGCACCAGCAAGATGATCCCCTGGAGCTGATCTTCATTTACCGTCACTAACATGAAACAGGAACAAAGTTCACCCTCCTAACACAGTCCCGCCTGCAAAGCTGCTGCAACAGCAAAAAAATGTGGGTGCGTGTGTTTGTGTGTGATCTGCAACAACACAGAAACACATGCATGCATGCCTCTGTATAATATAACCAAATCTGATCACCGCAGCCAGGGATTTCTTACTTTCGGTAAAATACAGATTTGCAAGATTTTCCGTTCAATTTTTTGTTTTTGTTTTAGTTTGCATGCTGCGTTTTAGCAAGGGATTTAAAATATGTAAATATAAAAACGTGCCGCATTCCCACTCCCACGCCCCTAGTTTATAAAAGACAGATATGATCCCTTTAAAAACGTTGAAAGAAAACACGAATAAATTATCAGATCAATAAGGTTAGAATAGTAAAGAGAAGTTGCAGCTAATCTTCTAATGTTGTTATTAAGAGCAGCTGGGGAGCTCCAGGCTGCCGATACAGGCACCGCCCCTTCCGTGCGAAACATTCACTTCCTCGCAAGGTGGTACAAATCAACCCAGAGCCGCTAGCAACCACCAGTGGATACAGCACTTAGATTTGGGGGAGAATAAAAGCACTACGATTTATGAAAGGATTTAAAGCATCTTAAGGATTTTTGTGTGTGTTCTGTCTATAAAGAAAAAAATACTGCTGACGTCCTTCTAGTCGGGAGACACACACACGTGAAATGCACTTTATAGCCTCATGGATTTTATAGCTCTCTATAACCCGTGTATAGTTAAAAGAAACAGTGAATCCTTCTCCCACCCCCTTTTAGCTATGGCATTAAAAATGTTGCCATATATTTATTGTGGCCTAAAATATTTTTTCTACTCCCCGTATCTTTAGGAGAGGATTTTTAAATCAACTTCTGCAATGCAGAATTACTTTTGGGAGAGTATTTATAGGAAATCAACTGGGAGGTTAAAGGACTCAAGTAAATGTTTTGATAGAACTGCCAGTCTGTACTTGGTGATGGTGGAAGTTAATTTAATAGATCTGTTGCAATGGTGTAGGAAGAATTCATGTATAACTCACATGGAATTAACTCCATCATTCCAATATGCACAACTCATTTCTTAATTGCATGGTATTAATAATTAAAATCATAATAAAATCACCTTTTTGCCTTAAAGGAAGCAAAGTTATAGCTTCAAGTGTTTTCCTTTAGGAATCAGTGTGTATTTTAATTTTCTTGCCTTAAAAAAAGGGGGGGAAACACCTTCTGTTCTTGCAGTTAGCAATATACGAATCCCTAGACATAAACTATGCAAAATCTATTAGCAATATTTCATATGCTGCAGTTCTTGCTTTGCAATCTGTTGGTGTTTTAAAGTAAGGGGGACCTGCAATCTCACACAAATCATCCTAAATTCAAGGAGGGGGAATAATGTTTTTGTGTGCCAAGGCTAGGTAGCATCTCTTGCTTTCTAAGTTTGCCAGAACTAGACATCTGCTTAAGTTAAATCAGCACATGCGTCTTGTAGAGTACTTTAGCAAGTGGATTATAATAACAAAACCCCTCAATGTGTGCCTCACATGAGAAATCTTTTATGCTATGCTGTATTAAGACTTCTTTTTTGTCATATTGTTTAGCTCTGGAAAAAATGAAAACAAAGCAATTAAAAAGATTGACAGGTATGGGTTTGTGTGAGACCTATTTGTAATTGTCAGGGTGACGTTGGCAAGAGGAGGAGGAGTAAAAACTGAAGCAGGAAAAGCAAGCTCGATGTGTCTGTCTATCAGTTGAGACTGTCTGAAAGCTCTGGGATCTGAATGTGTTACATTTCAGTGAAAAGAGAAGAGAGGGAGAGTGGATCTCTTTCTCTCCCAGGAGTTTAAAGGGGGGGAAACAGTTCACGTTAATCTCTCCCACCCAGTGAATATCTTTTCTTTTTCTGCCCTTTTGCACACACTCTCTGGGGTTTTTCTTGGTTTTGGCTTTTTTTGTTTTTCTGTTGCAGATCAAGATCAACCAAAAAAAATCCATGATAAAAATGTGTTTGAATTATATTTAGTATCAGAAGAAGCTGCTATCTGTGGAGGAAAAGAAAGGGGGGAGCAAGGCAGAAAAGTAGTCCTCTCCGGTGCTGACACTGTTTGATCTCTGACTGTTTGGAAGGTGGAGGAGTGACTGACATTTCCCATCCGGTGCATATGTATGTATGGGGACTTTACTCCTTTTTATTATTTGCTTTCTTGCTCTAAGACTAAGTGCTGAGAGGAGAAGGAGAGACTGGATCGACCTCGTTTTTTGCACAAAGAAAAAACTATTATCAGCGCAATAAAAAAAAACCAAACCAAACCCAGAGAAACCCAACAACAACAACAACACACAAATCCACGAGCTTGAAACAAGCCAGCGAGCGAGAAAGTTGCGCTTTGAGACTCTTTGATCTTGGAGAAAGGGGGGGGTGGAGTGGGGAGTGACTGAATTTACCGTCTCATCGTTGCGGCTTGCTCAGTGCTCCACCGAGAAGAAGTGATTTAAGGGAGGGAGGAGAGGGGGGAGAAAAAGAAGAAGGGGGGGGGAGAGAAAAAAGAAGGAAAGCAAGAGAATGGATTTGGGCTGAAGATTG